>NC_132910.1:130589204-130921704 GCF_047675955.1 Chlorocebus sabaeus | reverse complement strand
TGATTATTATAGCCGATCTCTAATTTTTTGTTTAAATCCTGTGTCACTTCTTTTCTGATTAACATCACTTTAAGAATATATTGGTTTTATTGTCAAACCATTTTATCAATTTTCTCTGAAAAAATATCAATTTTATGTCAATTGTCTTAGAAATATTTAGTTAGCTTTCTTGTGTTGAAGTTGAGAAATATGTTCTTTATGTAAGATTATGCAACAACTATTTTCTGTGTTGTAATAGCAATATATAATTAACCCCACAAATTGCCCCTCAGCTAAACACTGATGTAAAAATTTAACTCGTTTATGATAGAAGTAGCTACAGTCTTCATATATCTCATACATTATAATGGAAGTTGAAAAAATCTCATGGGTTTTAGATGTGTTTTCCAGCTACATAAATATGAGTAATGCAAATGTCTAGTAAGTTTGTTTCAGGTGCAAGGATTTTAATTACTTACACTGACACTGGTGAATCTCATTTATAATTTTGAATTCTGTGAAATAATGCCAGAGATGTCTGATCATAAAAGAATAACACATTTACACTTTTTAAACACACGCAAACACAAGACATACACAGGTACCCCACTAGACCACAGTTTTTTTGTATGTTCCCCCTGTGAATATCCTCACCTTAATTTCGGAGCATCGATCCACATATTTATACACAGAATATATGTCATTGGAATATGAAAGCCAGCTTATATGTTTTTCAGAAATCAGAAGTAAGGCCTTTAAGAATAAAATGAAGGTTTGTAGCTATGGCTATGTATTTGATGACGCAGCAGTTTTGACTAAGTCTTTTGGATAGTAGGACCCCAGGATCAAGGTATTGGGCATCCCACCAGGCCTAACACATTTTGCCTGAAAATGCTGGTTGAACTGAACCCTACATAGCCAGCGATCTTCAGATAGATCCAGTTATGCCAAATGTATTTCTAAATAGTTTACTATAAGAATTATCTTCTGCAAATAAGCTCTAGACTTTTTCTGTTCAGATGTAAAAAAAAAAAAAGGTACTTCATGGCTGATAAATAATTCAAATATTATTTTTCTCTCATGTCACGACTGTTAGACTGAGTCTCAATGTTGTGATGATAGGTGGGAACCAGGAACTAAAAGACATCAGCACATTGACATGGTTTCCTAAGCTGCAGAGCAAGTATTCTGAAAGCTTAGTCTTTCTTTGGGACAAGATGCTGGTTATTTTTATTATAAGTATATTATCAAAAGTAAAGAGGATAACCCACACTCAAAATATACAACAAATACTACAATCTCAACAATAAGAAAAAGGACAACCTAATGGAAATAGGCATGAAAGATCTGAAGAGACTTCTCACCATAGAAGATATGTAGATGGAAAATAAGAACATGAAAAGGTGCTCAATATCATATGTTATTAGGGGAATGAATATTAAAATAACAGTGAGATGCCACTACACACCTAGTAGA
Organism: Chlorocebus sabaeus; assembly: GCF_047675955.1. Taxonomy (NCBI): domain Eukaryota; kingdom Metazoa; phylum Chordata; class Mammalia; order Primates; family Cercopithecidae; genus Chlorocebus; species Chlorocebus sabaeus. The sequence goes on along the minus strand of NC_132910.1, from coordinate 130,920,249 downwards.
CTGGCACAAGTCCAAACAACATCGCCAAATGCTGACGAGGATGGGGAGCAACAGGAACTGTCATTGCAGTTGGCAATAAAAAATGGCACAGTTACTTTGGATTACAGCTTAGCAGTTTCTTACTAAATTAAACATCCTCTTACCATATGAAACAGCAATCACACTCCTTGGTATTTACTCAGATGAGTTGAAACCTTATGTCTGCACCAAAACCTGCAAATGAATATCTATAGCAGCTTTACTTATAATCATCAAAACTTAGAAGCAACTAAGATGTCCTTCAGTGGGTGAATGAATAAACTGTGATACATTCGGAACATAGAGTATTTTTCAGCACTAAAGAGAAATGATTTATCAAGCCATGAAAAGACATGCAGGAATCTTAAACGTATATTACTGAGTGAAAAAAAATCTGGGAAAGCTACCTACTATATGATTCCAACTATATGACATTCTGCAGATAGTAAAACTATGGGGACAGTAAAAGGGATCATTGGTTGCCAGAAGTTAAGGGAAGGGAGACATGAATGGGCAGGGCACAGACAATTTTTAGAGCAGTCAAACTACAATGAATATAGCAATGAAACTACAATGGTACACAAGTGTGTCAAAACCCATAGGATGTATTCCAAGAGTGAACCCTAAGGTAAACTATGAACTTTGGATAATAGTGATTTGTCAGTGTAGGCTCATCAACTGTAACAAAAGTACCATTCTGTCGGGGGATATTTATACTAGAGAAGCCTGTGTGTGTTCAAGTCAGGGAATATATGGGACCTCTCTATGCCTTCTGTTTAATTTTGCTGTGAACCTAAAACTCTTCTAAAAGCAAAGTTTATTTTAAAAACAGTAACAACAAAGTATAGTTTAATTACCTTTAAACTATTTTTTCAAAAGGTTTTTAAAAATATGATAAATCACGCAACAATCAAAACTACCACAAATTTGGCCAATAGTTGCAATATTGAAGACTGTATTTTTACTGAATAACTGACTGGTTTGAATCATATGAATTCATTGCCAACTGTTTTTGAGCTTTAAAAGGCACAAATTAATATGTAACAAGTTAATAAACAGAGTACTTTAAAACTAGGGTTATTCTGGCAAAGTTAAATATACGTCCATCTTTTCAAATCAATTTTTCTACCATTTTCCAGATCCAATTTTCCCCAAACCATTTGTTAGTACCCCAACACACTTCCTGACACTCTTGGTTCTGACCAGTATTTTACTTGAAATTTTATCAGTAGACAACAAAAACATATTTAATTATAATGTAACGAATACATATACTTCAATCTCATTAATCAGTTCTCACTTTCTCATTCACTAAATTGTAAGCTTTTCTGATGCTGAGACTATGATTTCCTTATCATCTATTATTTTCTAACTCCCACTATGTGTCCAGTGGTTACTTTAAAAATAATGATAACTGATGGTTACATTCAGTATTGTAACTGTTTGTTGCAATACACTATGTTATGGTTAAAGTGACTCCAAAAGTTCTCCAAGAATTGCAGACTCCTTTATTGCCTTGACCAATCACCTGGGCTGTGGGAATGACAATTATAAAAATCCTCTCTCTGAATACAGCACCTGTCTACTACTTAAAAGGGCATGGAGAATATCCTCTGTAATGCCCAAAGGCTGTTTCTCGACATCTGGCAGCAATTTCTCTATTCACGTTTTGAGGTCAGAAGGTGACAGATGAGAGAATGTCTGACAACAGTGTGCTACTCCTGCTTTAAATCTATGTGCATGATGATGGGGATATCTAGAGCATCATCTTGTAGTAAACACATTTCTCCTGGCTATACAATGATGTTTACAACACGACCATTTTTAAACGACTTTCAAGAAAATTACCATATTTAAAATAGATAGTAAAGAACATGAAAATCCATTTATAACATAAGAGACCTTATAGATGATTCTTGAGATTTTTTCCCTTTGACCTAGAACACAGACAATGCACAACAAGAATGCTTTAGAAATTCGAATGTATATTTAGTGTACTCAATAATTCACAGCCTCTCACAAGATATATGAGGTTCCATATGGTTTATTAAAAAATGAACCCTATTGTGTTTTAACCACAGGCTCTTGTTCTTGTATATAAATAAGATTGCGTATACTTAAATGTTAAATCTTACCCTGAAACTGCTGAATTTTCCCCTATGCACACAGTAATTACTGTATCTTTTATCCAAGGAAATGGAATATTTTCTGTTGCTTAAACATCATTTCCAATAAGAAATGTGTTAATGGTAGAAAATATTTAAGGGACAATTAACATAAAATCCATTAACTATAACCCACTCCCTCCCAAAGAGAAACTAATACATACAGTAATCAGTGTGCACAAATGCAAGTATGGCTTTGTTGAGTCAGTGATTTCCATGTGCTGCAGTGACTTCTGGCTTCATCTCTTAACTCTGCTCAGTCTCTGTCAGTGACCTTTGGCCGTCTCCAACTACTCAAGCTGCAACCAGACTGAAACCAATTTGTTTTCCTTATGTTTTTAAAGCCACTAGCCTGGTATGCTAATTAGAAATAAATCGCTTGACCCATAAAAGAAACGGCAGGAAACCTGAAATGAAGGCATTATCCAACACTTCATGCTCCTTAGTGATGCCATTTTAAATATTTCAGACAGCCTATAAATAATTAAAACCTCACCACAGCAAATTATGTCCTATTATGCAAATAAATAGCCTCCTCCCTGGTTTCATTAAAGATTCTAAATGACAAGCTGAGCAGTTTAAACATAGCAAGGTATTGCAGTGAGGCGAGAAATCTTTCAATATTTTTTTAATTCTTAGTGCCAAGTTTCATGTGGATTTTTACTCTAACACTTTAATTTGCATGAGCAAATAAACCTTTAATAAACCTTTTGTAAGTGGAGGAAATGCATCATTTAATTAAATTTGATTTGTTGTGAAACTATTGTGCCTCATGCATATTTAAGAACCACAACCTCTCCTTTTTACTGAACAGAGTGCAATATTAAGTAAGAGAATAATTTTCAAAAGTGAATTGACAGTATCCGAGAAATTGAGAGTAATCAATAAATGCTTTGGATTAACTTTTCAATACCATTGATAGACCTGCACACATATAAATATCAATGGAGTGCTTAAATTTAGCTATTTCGTGTCACGTTTCTACGTATATTTTTTGAAACCAATGATATCAAAAACAAGTTTAGTTTATGAAGGTTTCAAAACTCGTTTGTCAGAACTTTCAGTCTTAGTTTCTGCTTCTTTAAGGTGTTTGATTCATGTCAAGTTAAAATAACCCTAAGGATTATAAAGTACACTACATTCACTGTAATATGCTGTGGGGGAAAAACACCCTATTTTTTAGTCTACAAATGTTCTATTATAACACAGAAATGCCACAGAATAGAGAAATGCACTCTAGTCAAACTATATAGATATCTTGGCCATTAAATAATTAAAATATTATATTCCCCTGAAGCATATTCTCACATTTTTACTTCAATTAAAACATTATAAACATCAAAAGAAATTCTTCTATAATTATTTTACTGGTAATTAATTGTTGGATTGTCTGTCACATTGCAATATGCCAACAGAACACTGCTTCCAGTAATAATAAATGTTTCTCTCACACCTACAAGCCAAAAATTTTTCTACAAACCTCTTATATACTCTTTTTAGCAATTTTAAAAGGTCATTGTGAGTTGAGAAAACTTGTTACATGTAGTATAAATTATGCTTGAATAAAATCTTAATGAAAAATCGGTAGATTTATTACCTCAGAAAATAAAGTCAATGGGATTAATTATTATTATTATATGAACAACCTAAATGATAACTGTCTTTGAAAATATTGTGATATTTAGGTTATGGCAGTCTAGATATTTTTAGAAATATCTAGATGTTGATTTAACAATGATTATTATAAATATATGAAGCCTTTTAGTAGAGTCAATTATATTCAAGGTAATGTAATGGTACTTGCTAAAGAAAAGGAATGGTTCATCAATTGTTAAAAAAAAAAAAAAAAAAAGGTGGCTTGGCTTAGACTTTACCAATGTCCTCAAAATATCAAGCAGTTCCCTTTCCCCAATAGTTAAATTACCACTTATTTTGAGAAAGAATAGTCATCCCTCCATACCCACCACACACATTCACGAAGACTTATAATTACTTTACGTCTGATTCCACCATTGTATCTTTTATTCTCGTCTCAGAAGATGAGGTCTCCTTCCTCATGGATAATCTCTTTAACAGACTTCATCCTATTTCCCTATTTTTCATTTAGGTATTCCTCAATAATAACTAACTTGGCTTTATTCTAGTTTCAACTTCTCTTTCTCTGCCACATCTTATCATTCTTTCTTATCATTAAAATAAATGAAAAACAATCTATAAATGATGCCTATGTCAACAAATGAAATCAAGAGAAAACCCCTCTCCGTACTCTGTGCTTTTCTCTAGTTGCCACTCTTTTGTCTCACTCCCTGTTGATAAATCCCATTCTTGTTGTACAGGCACACCTGAGAGATACTGCAAGTGGGCGTCCACAGCACTGCAATTAAGCAACTGTCCCAATAAAACAAGTCACAAATTTTTCGCTGTCCCAGTTACATTTACACTACACTGTAGTCTATAAAGTGTATAATAGTATCATGTCTAAAAAAATGAAAATAACTTAATTAAAAATATTTTAATGCTAACAATGCTAACAGTCATCTGAGCCTACAGCCAGTTATAATATTTCTGCTGGTAGAAGGTCTTACCTCCATATTGATGGCTGCTGAGGATCACAGTGATGGTGGTTGAATCCTGGGGTGGCTGTGACAATTTCTTTTCTTTTTCTTTCTTTCTTTCTTTTTTTTTTTTTTTTTTTTTTTTTTGTAGATGGAGTCTCACTCTGGCCCAGGCTGGAGTACAGTGGCACAATCTCAGCTCACTGCAACCTCCGCCTCCCAGGTTCAAGCAATTCTACTGCCCCAGCTTCCCAACTAGCTGGGACTACAGGTGCACGCAGCCACGCCCGGCAAAATTTTTGTGTTTTAGTAGAGAGGGGGTTTCACCTGGGTTCCCCAGGTTGGTTGTGAACTCCTGACCTCAGGCAATCCGCCTGCCTTGGCTCCCAAAGTGCTGGCATTACAGGTGTGAGCCACCATGCCCGGCTGATGATTTCTTAAACTAAGACAATGAAGTTTGCCTCATCGATTGACTTCCTTTCAGAAAAGATTTCTTTGTAGCATGTGTTGCCATTTACAACAGTATTTCAAAACTAGAGTCAATCCTCTCATACCCTGCGGGTGCTTTATGAACCAAGTTTACAGAACATTCTAAACCCTTTGTTGTCATTTCAGCAAAGTTCACCGCATCTTCAGTAGAAGTTGTCTCAAGAAACCACTTTCTTTGCTCATCCATAATAAGCAACCCCTCATCCCTTCAGGATTTATCATGAGGTAGCAGCAATTCAGTTACGTTTTCTGGCTCTACTTCTAATTCTAGTTATCTTGCTATTTCATTGACTTCAGGCCATCTTCAGTTACTTCCTCCACTTAAGTCCTGAATCCCTCAAAGTCATCCATGAGCGTTGGAATCAACTTCTTCCAAAGTACTATTAATGTTGATACTTTGACCTCCTTGTTCTTAATGCCATTTAGAATGATGAAACCTTTCCAGAAGGTTTTCTCTTCTTTTCTGAGACAGAGTCTCGCTCTCTCACCCAGGCTGGAGTGCAGTGGCAGGATCTCTGCTCACTGCAACTTCTGCCTCCCAGGTTCCAGCAATTCTCCTGCCTTCCCTCAGCCTCCTACGTAGCTGGGATTACAGGGATGCACCACCATGCCAGGCTAATTTCTGTATTTTTAGTAGAGACACGGTTTCGCCATGTTGGCCAGGCGGGTCTCAAACTCCTGACCTCAGATGATCCGCCCTTCTCGTCCTCCCAAAGTGCTGGGATTACAGGTGTGAGCCACCAGATCCATTAGAAGAATCATTGTCTATGGAATCTGCATCCCCATGAAATGTATTTCTTAAATAATAATGCTTGAAAGTCCAAATTACTCCTTGATCCATGGGTGGCAGAATAGATGTTCTATTAGCAGGCATGAAAACAAAAATTATCTCCTTATACATCTCTATCAGAGCATTTGGATGGCCAGGTGCATTGTCAATGCACAGTACTACTTTTTAAAAGGAATATTATTTTCTGTGCACTAGGTCTCAAAGCTAAAAATATTCAGTAAATCATGCGTAAATAGATGTACTGACATCCAGGTTTTGTTCCACTTACCACAGGCTACATAGATTTAGCATAATTCTTAAGTGTTCTAAAATTTTCAGAACGGTAAATTCGCATTGGCTTCAACTTAAGGTCACCAGATGCATTAGGCCCCTAATGAAAGAGTCAACCTGTTCTTTAAAGCTTTGAAGCCAGGCATCAACTTCTCCTTCTTAGCTACGAAAGTCCAGAGATCTTCTCCCAATACAAAGCTGCTTTGTCTTCACTGAAAATTTGTTGTTTAGTGTAGGCCCTTTCACCAATTATTTTAGCTAGGTCTTCTGGATAACTTGCTGTAGCTTCTTCATCAGCAGTTGCTGCTTCACCTTACATTTCTGTGTTATGCAGATGGCGTCTTTCCTTAACTTCCGTGAGACAGCCTCTACTAGCTTCCTACTTTTCTTCTGCAGCTGTGTCACCTCTCTCAGCCTTCATAGAATTGAAGTGAGTTAGGGCCTTCCCCTGGATTAGACATTGGCTTAAGGGAATGGTGTGGCTGGTTTGATCTTCTACCCAGGCCACTAAAACGTTCTCCATATCAACAATAAGGTTTTGCTTTCTTACCATTAAAGTAGCACTTTTAATTTCCTTCCAGAACTTTTCCTTTGCATTCATAATTTGGCTAGTTTTGGTGCAAGAGCTCTAACTTTTGTTCCCTATTGGCTTTTGACATGCCTTCCTCACTAAGCTTAGTCATTTCTAGCTTTTGATTTAAAGTAAGAGACATGTAACTATTCCTTTCACCTGAATACTTAGAAGCCATTGGAGAGTTAACGGGCCTCATTTCAACACTGTTGTGTCTCAGAGAATAGGGATGCCCAAGGAGAAGGAGAGAGATGGCAGAACGACAGGTCAGTGGGGCGTTCAGAGCACACACAACATTTAACAGGTGAGTTTGCCATTTTATATGGTTCTGGTTCATGGCACCCCAAAACAATTACAATAGTAACATCAAAGATCTCTGATCACAGGTCATCATACCGGGTGTAATATAATGAACAAGTTTTAATTATTGCAAGAATTACCAAAATGTGACAGAGGCCAAAAGAAAGAAAGAACATGCTGTTGGAAAAAAATGGGGCCAATAAACTTGCTCCACACAGTTGCCAAAGTCTTTAATTTGTAAAAAAATGTCGTATCTGTGTTTGTTTTAACCACAAGGTTAACATTTGTAAAGCAAGGTTCAATAAAATGAGGTGTGCTTATATAAATTTAGGAAAACAGTCATTTACTTTTATATTTTCACTGTCTAATTTTCACCACCTATTTAATCCCCTTTAATCTCACTTCTGCTGCTATCAGTACGGCCTTGGACAGTGTTTCAACAAATGATCTCCTATTTTGTGAGACCAATGTGCACTGTTCTTAAACTTCCTGTGACTTCTGTTCCTATTAGCAATTTATAGTCTTGAGAACACACCTTTCTTGGTTTCCTTACATGATCCCCTCTAGGTCTCTGTCCTCTTCCTAAATGTTCTTTTCCAGTCTCCTTCCTCCTTCTTCTCTGTCCCCGTGTCCCTCTTTAGGATTCTATTCCATCCTCTCTTTTTGATTATACTCTAAGGTAGTGAAATCTTTGTCCTTGGTTTTAACAATCACATTTAAGTACATAAATCCCACATTTATTTATTCATCTGCTTTTCTGCGAAATCTATACAGTTTCCTGTTATAGAACCTAACTGGATGTCCCATAAGTCTCTAAAATGCCTGAATTTCAGCTCCTAAATATGTCGAAAACCTATCATCTTCCCAAATGTCCCAACTACTATTTGTTAGACCAGGCTTTTTCTTTTCTTTTCTTTTCTTTTTTCTTTTTTTCGAGAAGGAGTCTTGCTCTGTCACCCAGGCTGGGGTGCAGTGGCGCGATCTCGGCTCACTGCAACCTCTGCCTCCCAGGTTGAAACGATTCTCCTGCCTCAGCCTCCTGAGTAGCTAGATCAGGCTTTTTCTAATAAAGTGGGAGGATAAATGGATTGATAGATTGCATAAATGGAAACATAATCTCTAATCTGCCATCATGACCCAATTAGTTTCTCTATCCCTGCCCCATATTTGCTGTTGCTGACAGTATTATTTTCAGTAAAATTTGTCATTGTTTCCTCTCATGCACAGGATAACAGCTCAAATTTCTTCACATTGTATATAGGTTTGCCATGTGTAGGCCCCACTGTTTTCTGTTTCAGGTACATTCTCTTCCACGCCTCACACCCTCATCCCCTCTGTTGGCCTACTAAGTTTCCAGTGTACCTCTAATTCCTGCTCAGGTACTGCCTTCACCTCCAAACAGTCCTTGAAAGCCTCAGATAGCAAGTTATTCATTGCCTTCCCTGCAGGGCTTCTGCGTCTTCTCTTTCACCTCTACTCACATATCTTACCACAATGTAATAATTTATTTTCATGAATTTTCCTCCAACTAGACTGATAGTTCCGTATTTTCACTTTTATTTATCGTTTTAGAGACAGGGCTTTGTGGTCACCTAGGCTAGAGCACAGTGGTGAAATCACAGCTCACTGCAACCTTGAACTTCCAAGCACAAGCAATCCTCCCACCTCAGCCTCCCACGTAGCTGGGACTACAGATGCCTGCCACCATGTCTGGCTAATTTTCTTAAAATATATTTTTGTAAAGATGGGGCCTTGCTTTGTGGAGCAGGCTCGTCTCAAATTCCTGAGTTCAAGTGATCTTTCTGCTTCAGTCTCCTGAGTAGCCGGGACCACAGGCACGCACCACCACACCTGACCAAGAGTTCCCATTTATATTTGTAGTCTCAGCACTTATATTGGTGTCTACCGTATATATCACAAATTTGTTACTAAGTGAATTAAATGGTTAATTATAGAAAAGAAGCAGAACGATCAATTCTATAGAATAGAAGTAAGGAAAAAGAGCTCTAGATTTGGAGAAAGAAACATGAGTTGAAATCTTGATTCTATCCTTGTGGTCTTTAGCAAATCATGTAATCTCAGTGAGGTGAGCCTATCTCACCTGTAAATGTAGAAAATAATACTTTATCAAAACATCATAGTTAGGCATATAAAATCTGTAGCATGGTGCCTGATATGCAAAAACCACTGGAAAAAAAAGTGGCATATTATTTTGGATTCTTTATGGCAGATCCTTCACTTAAACAGTCTTTCCTAATGGCTAATTGTTGCAAAATCACAAAATAAAATATCTGAGCTGGGTAACATTTTGTGTCAATTAAAAATAATCTATTATTATAAAATTAACATATTAATCTACAAAACAAATTTGTATCCCTTTATGGTTGAGTCCATCTCAATATGTCCATGTTCCAGTTTTTGACAGGAGAGAGGTCAAAAACTGTATACGGGGTTTCTTAGATGAAGCGTTCCTGATGAAGGGGGTAGGAAGATAAGGGATGGAAAATTCTTAGAAATGTTCGCAGAAGTTGATTACTGTAAAACTTTGAACCAAAATAACTGAAATGCAGTATTATAATATAAATATAAATAATAATTATTGACAGCAATACAGCTGATATATTGTACCATCAGTGAATACCGTTAGCCATAAAATGTTAATGTGTGCTAGAATATAGAGAATGCAATTTTGTTCTGCTGAAAATTACACGTTAAGGAAAAGGGGCTGAAAAAGAAAGTGCTACTTGTCAGAATCTCCTAGACTAGCACTAGCTGAGAAAGTACTGCACTGACAGGAATCCACAGGAATTATTTAACATGCTTATCTTAGAGTATATAACTTAACCCTCCAATTGACATTTGACCATAGTCTAGGGTTACTGCTTGACATATTAGACGCATCTTATAATGAATTTTGTTGGTAGTGACTGTTTCCTCTTCTGGATTATGTTTTTGTATTAAGGAACATTACCATAATTTTGATATTGGCATTACTTATTAATATGATAGTTCTTCGTACTATTCTAGGCTTGTAAATTGGTCAGCGTAGTATATTGAGTCTACATTCAAAACCTACAGTCTCAGTGGCTTAACATCATTAAAGTTGATTTATCATTCAGTTGCAAGGGTTAATTGCAGGTAATGCTGGTGTTCATTTATTTCCATTCTGTCATTCAGGGCAGCAAGCTTCTGCCATCTGACAGCTCCACGTTCCTTGATGGGTGTGTGCCATCAGTCAGTTGGTGAAGAATGAGCATGAAAGAGGGTGGGTGTTAGGGTTTTAAAAGGGAAGACCTGGAAGTGATGCATATCATTTCTGCTGGCATTCTATTGGCTAGGTAGAGCTCAGGCATATGGTCAGACTGGAAATGAAAGGGACTAAGACATATGCCTTACTAATGCAATAACAGAGAAGAAAAGGGCATCCATTTCATGAACAGGTAGGGAAGCTTTTCAGTAGAGTTTCCTCAAATTTAATCATGTTTAGGTTTGTTTTGTTTTGTTCAAACACCAGCACCTCTTACCTCAAGGATTTGGCAATGATACACATCCTTATCATTCTATTCCCGCATTACTGCTTGTCCATTTCAAATAATAATATTATTAATAATCATATCTGTTATATTACTTTTATATCTATCATTTTATAAAGCCTGAACATATTCTTTTGGAGAAAGCATTATCTCAATTTTATAGAAGAAGAAACTGAGATCAAGAGAGTTGCAAAATAATCTAAGAAGTTAAGCAAAGATTAAGATGTTTTCCAAGCAGTCCTCATGTTAGATATCATTTTATTGTAAAAATGAGATGGTGGATGGTTTTTTATGCTGATTTTTATGTTGTATTTCATATACATGCAAATGTAATCCTTATTATTGAAAAAAGTATGTATCTTTAAATACATATATTTTAAATTTTTATTATATATCCATTTTTGTCTTTATATGATATTAAATGGTGGGAATATCTTTTTGTTATTTTAGTCCTGATAGACATGAAAATCTTTACATTTTATTTTTAAGTTTATGAATGTTCTTCACAAGATGCTTCAGAGTAATTTACTGAAAACCATTACAAGTGACAATTCTACTGCCACAGAAAAAAACACTTTATATTTTGAAAGAACTCGAACTTTGGGTGCCAACTTTTGCAAAGGGTATGACATCATTTTCATAATTTTGTTTTAAATATCTTAATAGACTATCTTTATTTCAATTTTGGGGGTTTAAATAAAGCATTTTCTGTTGAAATTAGCATAGCTTTTCCCATTGGGTAATTTTAAAGTACATTTTCTGGTGATGATTATGCCTTTCAACTACCCAATATTAAGGCTGAAATAAAATATGACATTTTAAGTCGTGCAAATTTTTCAGTTACACCAGGACAAAAGTCTAAAAATATGAACAGAAACTATCACTGATATATTTGACATTTAAATATTTAGCAGGTTTTCCCTTCTTGAACTGAGATAATTATTTCTGAAATTGTACTGGATATATTTTAAATAGAATATTCTAAACTCTGACTAAATTTGATATCTCTAATTGAGATACTTATTTTTATGTTTTAGTTTTTTGACATGAGAATATTGACTAATTTACACCTGCTTAAATATCTTTATGGAATTATATATTTCTTCTCTGGAAAAATTAGGAGCCCAGACTTATGAAGTGTAGATCACTCTCTGATGTTTTCTATGCCAATTTTAACTGTGCTTTCCTTTACTTTTTCTATCCTTATTTCTCTACTTCTCTTTTATTTTATTTTTCACCTTATATTACATGTATATTTTATAAGTTGCTACAATTTTTTTATAAGAAGTACATATTTATGTACCAGTTTCTTGAAGCAAACACAAAATGATAAATTATAGTTAGTCATTAATATTCTCTGCTTAGCCTGTGTGTGAGGCTTTCACAGTATTTTGCTAAAAGATGAATAATTCCAGAAACTGACTTAAGATATTAATGCAAACATGTTAGTCAGCTTGTTAATCATTAAAAGTAAATATTTGAATGAAGTTGTACTACAAAATAATTGGCCTTCAGGTGCCATCACCTCATTTAGATTGTGTAATCCAGAGATCAAATTATAATGCCATCTTATTTATTTATTTTTTATCAACATTTTATTTTGAGATAATGATAGATTCACATGCAGTTATGCAAAATAAAACAAAAACATCCCCATGCTTTACCTAGTTTTCCCCAGTGATAACATCTTGCAAAACTCTGGTAGAATATCATAACCGGGACAGTGACATTGTTAAACCAGAGATACAGAACATTTTCATCATCACAAGGATCCTCCATATTCGTTTTCTAGAGCTGTCCTAACCCCTAACCAATTACCACAAGCTGGATGGCTTAAAACAATTGATATTTATTCTCTCACTGTTCTGGAGCCCAGAAGCCTAAAATCAAGGTGGCAGCAGTGTGCATTCCCTTCCAAGGTTTAGAAGAGAATCCTTCCCGGCCTAGTCCAGCCATTGCCTTGACTATTTTGGTGCCTTCAGGTGTTCCTAGACCTGTGGTTGTAAAACTTCAATCTCTGCCTCTGTCTTCACATGGCCTTCTCTCATCTCTTCTGCTTATTACATGGACACTTATATTGGATTTAGGGTTCACCCACATAATCCAGGATAATGTCATTTTGAGATCTTTAATGACATCTGCAAACCCCCTTTTTCCACATATGGTCACATTCATAGGCTTCAGACATTAGGAATTACTATGCTTTATTAGTGTGGGTAGGGAATACAGTTCGACCCACTCATTTTACCCTTTTATAGCCACACCCACTTTCTTCAGGTCCTCATCCCCTCCTTCATTCCTGGAAATCACTAATATCTTTTCAATTTGGTAATTTTGTAATTTCAAGAATGTGACCTAAGTGGAATCATGTAGCTTTTTAGTATTGATTTCTGTCACCAGGCATAATTCTCTGGAGAATCACCCAGGTTGTTGCACATGTCAATAATTCTTTCCCTTTTATCACTAAACAGTATTCCATTGTATAGAGGTACTGCAGTGTGTTTAACCCTTCACCTGTTAAAGGATGTCTTGATAGTTTTCAGTTTGTGGATATTATGAATCAACCTATTATAAACATTTGTTTACTCATTTTTGTGTCAACATAAGTCTATATTTCTCTGAAATAAAAGGCCAGGAGTTCAATTTCTGGGTTTTAATGCAAGTTTACTTTTTTTAAAAGAAACTGCTAAACTATTTTCCGGAATGTATCTACTGTCTTATCCTTCCACCAGCATTTTGTGCGTGATCCAATTCCTCTGCAGCCTCACCAGGATTTAGTGTTTTTCCTCTCTTCGATTTCAGCTTTTATGAAAGATATGTAGTGATATCTCATTATGGATTTAATATTAATTATCCAAATGGTAAATAATTTTGAGTATCTTTTCATGTGTTTTTTTGCCATATGTATTTCATTTTCTGTGAAATTTCTTCATATCTTTTGCCTATTCTCTGTTTTTGTTACTGTTGAGTTTTGTTTTTTGAGACAGAATCTGTCTCTGTCGCCCAGGCTGGAGTACAATGGCACTCTCTCAGCTCACTGCAAACTTCGCCTCCAGGGTTCAAGCAATTGTACCGCGTCAGCCTCCCAAGTATTAATTTAAATAATTAATTAATTAATTAAACATGTCCCGCTAATTTTTGTATTTTTAGTAGAGACAGGGTTTCCCCATGTTGGCCAGGCTGGTCTTGAACTCCTGACCTCACGTGATCTGCCTGCTTCAGCTTCCCAAAGTTCTGGGATTATAGGCATGAGCCACCACAACCAGCTACTACTGAGTTTTGAGAGTTGAAAAAATAGACCTAGATGATAGTCCTTTTACATATATGTAGATTTCAAATATGTTAGCTGCCCAGTAACTGATCTTTTACCCTCTTTACAGTTTTTTTTTTTTGCAAAGTAAATATTTTGATCAAATCCAATTAACTAATTTTTTCGTTGAGAGACCATGATTTTGATAGCAAGACAGGAACTCTTCGTTTAGCTCTAGACACTGGAAATGTCCTCCTACATTTATTCTAAAAGTTTTACCGTTGTTTTACATTTATGTCTCTGTGTGGCCTTTCTTGAGTTAATTTTTTCATAAGATGTAAGCCTTACATTAAGATCTTGCTTTTTTTGGTCTATAGAATTCGATTGCTCCAGTACCATTTGTTGAATTGCTTTTGCACCTTCTTCAGTGATTAGGTGAGCGTATTTGTGTGTGTCTATTTCTGGATTCTCTGTTCTGTCCATTGGCCTATGTTTCTGTCTCTCCACCAACACCAAACATTCTTAACGAAGACAGATGTAAAGTAAGTTTCGATCCTGGGTATTCAGATTCCACCTACTTTATTATTCTTTGTAAAGATTCTGTAGCTATCCTAGGACCTATGCCTTTCCAGATAAATTTTATAATAATCTTTTCTATACCCACAAAACATTTTGCTGAGATTTTGATCAGAATTGCATTAAACCTCCAGTATAAATTTAGAAAGAACTGACAACTTACTAAGTTTACTCTTTCAATTCAAGGAGCTCAGAACTAAGTTTAGTCTCTGTTTATTGGATCTGATTTGATTTATTTTAGCAATGGTGTGTAGTTTCAATTTATACCTAAATATTTCATTTCATTTTTAGTGATTATAAATGATATCACATTCTTTGGTTCATTTCCCATTGTGAATATATGGGAATATAATTTTTTAATGTACATCTTGTATTCTGTAAACTTGCTGAATGTACTTACTGTTTTTAGGAATATTTTTGTGGATTCGTTAAGATTTTTCATGCAAACAGTCAAGTCATCTGTAGGCAGGGACATTTATTTCTTCCTTTCTGCTTTGTAGTTGTTGTGATTCTTATTATTTGTCCTACTGTACTGGTTAGAATTTAAAGCACTGTTAGATAAGTGTGTTGACAGCAGACATTTTTGCCTTGTTCCTGACCTTAGAGAAAAAGCATTCTGTCTTTCATCATTATGAAAATACCCAGAGGTTTTGTAGATGTTCTTTATCTGGTTGAGAAATATCTTTCTCTATTTCTAGTTCTCTGAGCGTTTTATTATCAATGGGTGTTGAATATTTACAATGCCTTTTCTGCATCAATTATATGATCATGTGATTTTTCTTCTAATTGGAAAATTGGAAGAGTTTTGTTAATTCTGTTAATATGGAAGTCTACACTGTTTGATTTTTGAATACTGAACTGAACTTGCCTTGTTTCCTTAGAATAGAAGATACTTGGTAATAATATATAATTCTTTCGATATACTGCTGAATTTTATTTCAATTTGCTAACATTTAAAAAAATATTTTCTGTCTATATTTATGAGGGTTATTGATATGTTGCTTTCTTTTTCTTTGTTTCCTTATATTTTATTTTTTACTGTTTTATTCTGATTTTGATATGAATCAAAACCAGAGTAATACTAGCTTTCTAAAATCTATCAAAAAGTGTTCCCTCCTCCTCAGTTGGATTCTTTAGAATTGATGTTAATTCTTTTTTAAATAATTTCTCCGGTGAAACCATCTGGGCCCAGAGATTTCATTTTGGCAATGTCTAATTATGAATTCACTTTCCTTACTACTGAAAATGCTATCACAATTAGCAATTTATGTTGAGTCAACTGTGGTAGCTTTTTTTTAAAAAAAAAAAAAAAGAAAGTGGTCCATTTCATGTAAGGTATCAAATTTATGTGTCTAGAGTTGTTTATTGTAATCTCTCATCATCCTTTAGATGATTTCAGGATATAGAGAAGCATCTTCGGTATCTTTCTACATGCTGGTAATTCATGTCTTTCTGTTTTACTTTTCATCATTTTTGTTAATTGTGTTGATCTTTCAAAGAACCAGCTCTTTTGTTCATTGATTTTTTTAAATATTGTTTTGCTGGTTTCCATTCCATTTGTTTCTGCTCTTAACTGTCTTATAACTTTATCATTTATTTCTTTCTGATGTTTTAAAATTACTTTCTAGATTCTTGGGATGCAAACTTTGATAGCTGATTTGAGATTTTTTCTTTTCTAATTACGCATTTAGTGCAAAAATTCCTTTAGCACTGATTTATCTGTGTCTCATAACTTGTAATATGCATTATTTTCTATTTATTTTATTTTCCTTGATCCTTCCCCTTTGATAGTGAGATTACTTAAAAGATTGTTGCTTAGTTTCAATGTGTTAGGAGATTTTCCTGTGGTTCTCAGAATTACATTATTTATACATAACTCATAACACTCTATGTGTCATTATTTCATCGGTTCAAATGAAGTAGAGACAACTTACTTCTTTTATGCTCCTCTCTTCTTCCCCATTTATAATATATTTTTCATAAATATTTCATCTGCGTTCATATAGAACCACATGAGGTAGTGTTATAATTTTTGCTTCAAACATCAAACCTACTTTCTTAAAGTCAAGAGGAAATGGAAAGTCTATAATATTTACCCGTATTTGTTTTAATCATAGGATTTCTTCCTTCCTGATGTTCCAAGATTCCTTTTCTATTTTTTCCATTCTGTTTAGAGAACTTCCTTTAGTCATTATTTTAGGGTATGTCTGCTTAATTTAGGGTATGTCTCCCCTTAATTTCTGAATGACATTTTCAAGGCTATAGGATTCGGTGTTGACAGTTTCTTTCCTCCAGCACTTGAAAAATATTATGTCCTATTAATTTGGCTTCCATTGTTCCAGACCAGAAATCTATTTTGATTATGAATTTCTCCTGTAAGTAAGATGTCATTTTTCTTTGGCTACTTTCTTTTTTTTTTTTTTTTTTTTTTTTTGAGACGGAGTCTTGCTCTGTCACCCAGGCTGGAGTGCAGTGGCCAGATCTCAGCTCACTGCAAGCTCCTCCTCTCGGGTTCACGCCATTCTCCTGCCTCAGCCTCCCGAGTAGCTGGGACTACAGGCACCCGCCACTTCGCCCGGCTAGTTTTTTTTTTGTATTTTTTAGTAGAGACGGGGTTTCACCATGTTAGCCAGGATAGTCTCGATCTCCTGACCTCGTGATCCGCTCGTCTCGGCCTCCCAAAGTGCTGGGATTACAGGCTTGAGCCACCGCGCCCGGCCTCTTTGGCTACTTTCAAGATTTTTCTTTGTCTTTAGTTTTCAGAAGTTAATTGTTTGATGTGGATTTCTTTGGATTTATTTTGTTGAAGGTTTGCTCAGTTTCTTGATTCTGTAGTTTCCTGTATCTGGCCAAACTTAGCATTATTTTTTAAGTCATTATTTTTTAAGTCATTATTTTTCAAGTGACTTTTTAACCTTTGCACCCTTCCTTCTCTCCTTTAGGGACTCTGATTGCATGATGTTTTTTATCTAATATATATTTTTTTCTTTGAGACTGAGTCACACTCTGTTGCCCGGGGTTGGGCTGCAGTGGCTAATTTTGGCTCAACTGCAACCTCTGCCTCCCGGGTTCAAGCGATTCTCCTGCCTCAGTCTCCCGAGTAGCTGGGATTACAGTTGCCTGACACTATGCGCAGCTAATTTTGTTGTTGTTGTTGTTGTATTTTTAGTAGAGATGGGGTTTCACCATGTTGGCCAGGCTGGTCTCGAACTCCTGACCTAGTGATTTGCCCTCCTAGGCCTCCCAAAGTGCTGGGATTACAGGTATGAGCCACCACACCTGGCCTTTTTCTAATATCTTTTGTTATAGTCCCTTAGATCTTTGATGCTCTGTCATTTTTGTTATTGTTTTCCAGCTATCTTTTCTCTGTTGTTTAGACTGGGTAACTTTTCTTATTCTATCTTTCAGTTTCCTGATCTTTTACTCTATCTCCTCCATTATGCTGTTGAGTCCAACTAAACTTTTGCATTGATTATTAATTTTTAAATATTCAAATTTCCTCTTCGTTCTTTATATCTCTTTGCTGGCACTTTCTCTTTGTAAGTGCTCCTTGAAACATTTTATAATGGCTGCCTCACAACATTTGTAGATAATTCTATACCTGTCATCACATATTTATAACTGCTGACTGTCCTTTTCATTCAGCTTATGTGTTTGTTTGTTTATTTGTTTTGAGACAGTCTCACTCTGTCACCTAGGCTGGAGTGTGGTGGCACAATCACGACTCACTGCAGCCTTGACCTCCCAGACTCAAGTGATTCTCCTGTTTCAGCCTCCAGAGCAGCTTGAACTTCAGGCATGCACCACCACACCTGGCTAGCTTTTTAAAAATTTTCAGTACAGATGAGGTCTTGCTATGTTGCCCAGGTTGGTCTTGAACTCCTGAGCTCAAGTGATCCTCATGCCTTGGCCTCCTAAAGTGCTGGGGGTTACGGGTGTGACCTACCACGCCTGGCTCATTTGGTTTTAGGTCTTCCTGGATCTTGGTATGACAAGTGATTTTCAATTGAAAAGTGGACATTTCCAATCATGTTATGAAACCTATATTTAAACCATGCCCATTTTAACTGGCATGATCTGACTCCACTCTGGCAGAATGGGAGGGTGCCACGTCATTGCTGCCTGGTGGAGTGAGAACTCCAGATCTCCTGTGGCCAGTCTATGTGGCCAGTCTATGGGACCAGTGTATGGGACTCTGCACTGGGCTCCACTGACTCCATCATAATGGGCAGGGTGGTGGAGCGGGGCTTGTTCTTGTGTGGTAAGGATGCAGGACTAGGATCTTCACATCACATAAACTGACACTATGGCAGGGAGTGAGGGGAAGGGGCATGGGGACTTCTTACAGCTAGAGAAGATAAAAATCAAGGTTTCTTATTTGGCTTTCTCTCACACCAACCAACCTAGCAGGATATGGGGAGCACATCATTATGGCCTCAAGAAAAGGAAACTTTTGCTCCCCAATTGATATGTATTGTGGGAGTGAGAGTGGGGCCACAGCTCTTGTCTGTGGCATTTGCCTGGAGTTGATGGATTATTGTCTAGAAGTATTATGTCTTTCTAGGCAGGCCCGTTCCTCATCCTTTGGCTAGAAAGAGCATGCTTTTGTTGGGGTATGGTTTTCTCTGTGCCCTTGGTATCTCCGGGTTGTTGAATTCTTCAGCAATAAGGCTCAGATATGTGAGATTAAAGAAAGATCCAGGAAACTCACCACTGAGTTCCTCCTAGGGTTCCAAAGCCACGGGCGGGTTCGATTTCTCTCTACCTTTCAAAATCTTCTTATTGTTGTTTTTTATATAGTGTCTAGGATTTTCCTCGTTAGAAGGAAACATAGAGAAAAAATATATATTTCCTCCATTTTTCTGTAAGTAAAAGTCTGCTTATATTTATTTTTTAAATTAGATTGAGAGAGCTCATTTTAAAATAAATGCTAATTCGTTATATCAAATATCTCTAAAGAAATATATGAGCTTAGTTCCTCCATTTTTTGAGTTGTTTTTATTAGAAATATCTGTGTTATCTGTTAGAGCTTTCATTTAATATCAAACATTTATGTTTTTACATTGGTAAATTAAACTTTTTAAATTAAAAATCCTTAGAAAATTACTTAAAGGCTATTATTATCACTTAGATAGGAAGAGTATGTGGTATTGGAAAATCCACAGATATTTTACTTACATTTTTTATCTCTCATGAATTTTATAATTATTATAAATCTAAAATATTTTTTGTTTCTGTAGTAAGAATCCATGTTCAATTAAATATATATTATAAAGCATAATTTTATATAAGATAAATGTATGCCATGTTCTGTTTGCTTAATGAATACGTCATATTATCCATCATTCTATCTTGTTTTGCAAGCACATCATATATACCATAGTTCTTATTGGTGTATTAGCCATTATTACCTATTTTCATAGTGTGGAAAGGTTCAAAGAGTGTTCAGAATTGCTCAAATTAAAATAGCCATTCTGACTACAGCGCTTTGCCTGCTAAGTTTCTAGATATAGTTATGTGTTGTTTATTTCTCTTGCTAGAAGCAAAACTGTATGCAACCCGTAAGAGAAAAGATCAGAAACGATTTCAGAGTTATTATTACACAATGCAGAGGTTGTCCAGAGAGTCATCTCGCAGCCTTGTTTAGATGATTGGGAGTGAGGATCAAAAAGATGGGCCAATGAGTCTTGCAGTGCCTAGCATGTCTTATGATGAAAGAGCATTAGACTCTGCAGGATTCTAGTTTAGGGTCTGTCTCCCCAGAACCTTGGTTTTCTGTGTTAGAGAAAATCTTTTCATTTCCCATTATTTTTTAAAATACCTATCATCCCCACTGTCCCTCGATGCCAGTCTCTCTCTCTTCTCTACATTTCAGTCTATTGCCTTATTTCTCCGTGTATACTGACCCACTCCATTCTTAGTTTTTATTATCCTTTGAAAATATATCCACTTTGTCCAAGTTTGTTATATTTATATACTGAGAGAAAACAACCTGATAAACAATTTGATGCAAACATTTCAATAACAGGTTAGCAGTCTAGTTTCCAAAGATATATGGTAAGTGTTCACTCTGAAATCTCTACATTGAAGCCTTGTTTCTTAAACTGTAAAGTGCAATCAGCATTCATTTAAAATGATGTATCACTATATTTTCTGTCAATGCATTTTGCAATAGATTCTTACAGAAGAGGCACATGTAAAAATTCTAACTTGATATAGTTGGTGCCACAGTTGGCTTGGGCTTCAGAAACACTGTGTGTGTGTGTATGTGTGTGTTTGCTCTTTAAAATTCCTATGGGAAAAAAATGGAAGTATATAGAATACAAACTTTTAGCTAACCAAGTTTTGACATTAAAATAGTCTCACGTGCTTTGTTCCTGCAATAATTTTGGTGTAAAACTTACAATTGTTTGGAAGAAAATTGCAAAGGAAATATTATGGATTTTATAGATAACAGATTGTTCAATTTGTAATAAATAAAACCTAGAATTGTTAGTTATAATAAATATCACAAATACAAAAATTGATACTCTAAGCAGAAAATCCTCAACAGATGAATACACCATAGACCTTAACAGAGAGTATTGAGACTGGAGTTGGTAAGCATAATATTATCTAAATGAATATATAAAAATTGACAAGTGGCTAATAAACACATGGAAAGTGTTCAACTATTAACTGAAGAAATTAAAATAATAAAAAGATTAAATTTTCACTTATCAGATTTCATAGTCAAACTTTAACAAAAAGTTCTTAATATAGGCACTTACAAACAATGCAAAGATTGAATGAAATAGACACTCAAAATTTTTTTCTTTAATGTAATTTTTCAACTCATACCAAATACTTTCAAATAAAGAGTTCATAAGATGTGAAATAAACCATGTCTAGGAATACATCATAATGATATATCAAATTTGGACAAGGTTTTATTCTCAAAGAAGTTTAATGTCAATTATTATTTATATCTGTGGGATTGAAATTAATATATGTGTTCAAGACTATCAATTTGAAGTTAAGTACAGTACATGGCATGAAAAATTGTTATCTGGCCATTGAAAAAAACACTTTTTAATGACATGAGAAAATAATTACCACACCATATTAAATTGAAAAGTACACAATTCATCATGCATGCCAAAATGCTTAAAAATTGCTTATCTTTAGCAAGTCAGTCAGCGATAACTTGCATTTCCTTCTCTACTCCTTCCTGTAATATTTAAATTCACTTGAATGCAAAGACATTGCATTCATAACATACGCTAATCTTGAGAATAATACAAATGATCCTTTTTTATTGTGGATGGAAATAAACTCTTCTAATGGCAGAATAGACTGAAAGTTGAACTTACATACTTAATCTGAAGTAAGTATATGCGACATAAAAGAAGTTATATGAAAAAGACTGGGGAAGTGCCAGGAGTCTGCAGCTGGATTTGAACTAGACTTAGAAATGTTTTAGAAGTGGAGACAATCCATTGGAAAAGAATTCCAAATCAATGATAACTTTTTTGTGTGATGTAGACTGAGTTTTCCATGCACTGGAACTTGACCCGTCTTGAGGAATCCCTGCTGTGGAGGTTTGATCTCCTTGCAGGGATCTGGGGCTCCTGGCAGTGCTGTAGCAGCACTCTGTGAGGAGAGCTGCTGGAAGCCCAGGGAAGGGTACAAAAGCTCACAACACTTCACCTAGCAAAGAATAACTCAATCAAAGAGACGAGAAGAACAGAGTTTTGGTTTTGTTTGTTTTCTTTTTTCTTCCCAAAACATGTTACCTGACAGGGCAGACTTAGAGAAAAGAGTAGCATTATATGAAACAATGAATTGAGAGCTGCTTGGAAAGCTTTTATAAAAGTCATAAAAATGCCTTCCTAATATTTTTAATGTCAAAATTTGGAGGATGAAGAAGATAACAAAAAGGAAAATATTTTAATTTAAATTATATATATACACATTTTTAATTAATATAGTGTATGATGTGGCTTTTTAAAAATGTATTTGCTGGAAAAGTTTTATTTCATCATATGTTTTATTTACTATATAATTTATCTCTCTACTCAGTGATTTTTTTCTATTTATGTACAACAGGGAAAAAGGACATGTATTTTAATATTTATCTGAATCTTCGATTTTGAACCCATTTCAGATATGTTTATGAATATTTTATTAATTTTTACTTTGCAATTTTGGATGATGTGGAATGTAAATATTCTTTTTGTCATTGTCTATATTAGGAAACCAAAATTTTCAGGGGTAAAGGACAAGTCAGCTGGAGGTAACCCTGGAGTTTTAAGGTATTTTCTTGTCATTAAAGCCAATTCATACAAGCAGATAATCAACAAAGTTAATCTAAAATAATTTTAACATAATTTTCAAGATGTAAAAGTTATCATAAAATCTATCCTATAAGATATAAACTTCCAAGATACCAAGAAATATCTACCATTATAGTCATTTCAGTAACAACACAAAACAAATATAAGACAATTTCTACTGAAAACGTCTGCTGTGAAGCCTTGCATTTTGGGAGGTGAAGGCAGGGGTATCGCTTGAACCCAGGAGATCAAGACCAGCCTGGGTAAAATTATTTTAATCTTTTAAAAAATTTAAAAAATTAGCTGGGCATAATCCCATCTACTTGGGAGGCTGAGATGGGAGGATCGCTTCAGCCCAGGAGATTGAGTCTGGAGTGGCCCAAGATTCTACCACTGCACTCCAGCCTGGGTGATAGAACTAGACCCTGTCTCAAAACAAACAAACAAACAAACAAAATCTGCTGTGTGCCTTGTATTCGTAAACTCAGTGACTATTCCACCACTGGTTCCAAAGAGGCAGCTTCTGCTGAGCTGTGTGCTTTCTCAGGGGAGTAAGCCAAGGCTGCCCCCACAAGCGTTATCCTGGGCACCTTACTCCTTCCTTCACAAGGGAGGCAGGTGACTCATTCCATCTGATAGGATCGTGAGGAAGATCTTTTCTAAAGCACGGTCTGGCTTTCTGTTTTCTGGGAGGGTTATGTCCCTCACTCTTTCAAAACATTAAACCTCAATACTCCCAAGCACAGGGAGCTTCTTCTCAGAAGGCCTAGTTTTAATGCTGTCCAGCAGGCCCTAAAGGCTGAAAGGCCCACCTCTTGGCTTCTCTGTTCAGTCAATAACCAGATAGTGAAATACGCTCCTGTTTTCACAGGGCTGGCTGGATAAATGTCTTTATGGTGGAAACAGCCTTCTCTCCAGTCTAATCCTGCTAAATAAAATAGTGAACACCCAGTTAAATTCAAATTTTAGATAAACAGTGACAAATGCTAATATAAATATGCCTCAAATCTTGCATGTAATATACTAAGAAGGTATGCTTGCTTATCTAACATTCAAATGTAAATTTGTGTTTAGTATTTTTACTTATTAAACCTGACAGCCCTATCCTAGGCAGCCTTCAGAATCTAGATTTGGAGTAGTGAAAAAGAAGAGGGTATCTAAGTAATATTCTATGAGACTCTTCGGTGTCAAAACTTTGTTGTCTAAAGGTTTATCTTTTATATGCTTCCAATTTTCCACAAAAAGTTTAAAACACAGAGATACACAATGTGTATCAATGTGTGTCTGTTAGATCAGAAAACTAATTCAGATCTATTACTGGCGAATGCAGAGTCTGTACAGAGAATCATCCCTCCTCCTTATTGAGATGACTGGGAGTGGGGAAGAGAAAGATGGGTCAATGGGTAGTGTAGTCTCTATTATGGCTCATGATTAAAGAACGTTGTACCGTGCAGGGTCCCAGTTTAGCATTTGGCTCCTCAGAGCTTTGGTTTTCCGGGATAGAAAAATCTCCATCCATATCCCATTATTTTCTAAAATACATGTTATTGGCCAGGCAGGGGGGCTCACGCCTATAATCCCAGCATTTTGGGAGTCTGAGGAGGGTGGATCACCTGAGGTCAGGAGTTCGAGACGAGACAGGCCAACATGAGGAAAACCTGTCTCTACTAAAAAATACAAAAAATTAGCCGGGCATGGTGGTAGGGTCCTGTAATCCCAGCTACTCAGGAGGCTGAGGCAGGAGAATTGCTTGAACCTGGGACGCGGAGGTTGCAGTGAGCCAAGATCTCTCCACTGCACTGCAGCCTGGACAACAAGAGCGAAACTCTGTCTCAAAACACACAAACAAACAAACAAAATGTTCTTTCTCTCTCTCTCCTTCTGTTCTAGTCTCTCTCTCTCCTCTATGTTTTAGGCTATTGCCTTATTTCTCATTAGATGTTGACCCACTCAATTCCCAGCTTTTATTATCCTTTAAAAATATATCCACTTTGTCCAAGCTTGCTATGTTTATATACCAAGAGAAAATAACCTGATAAGCAATTTGACGCATACATGTCAGTAATGGTTTAGCAGTCTAGTTTCAAAAGACACATGGTAAGTGTTCACTCTGAAACCGCTATATTAAAGTTATATTTCTTAAACTATGAAATAAGTGCAATCAGCATTAATTTAAGAGAATATATCAGTATATTTTCTGTCAATGTATTTTAGTGCAGATCCTTATAAAAGAGCAAAATGTAAAAATCCTACCCTGGTATAGGTGGTGCCAGAATTGGCCTAGGCTTCAGAAGCAGTTATTGTGTATCTCTGTGTTTTAAACTTCTTGTGGAAAATTTGAAGCATATACAAGATAAAATTTTAGGCAACAAAATTTTGACATCAAATAGTCTTATGTGCTTTGTTCTTAGCGTAATTTTGGTGCAAAACTTACAATTTTTTGGAAGATAACCTGTATTTTGGGTCAACAAATCTGATTCTGCATTTCAGTCACCATCTAAATTTATTAATTACACTGTTTACAACTCAGAGGTAAAGAAGGTAGAATATTTTATTAAATGTTTTATATAGTAATCTAAATATGTCATCCCAATCATCCTATTGGACAATTACCTTTTTTTTTTTCTGAGATGGAGTCTCCCTTTGTCGCCGAGGCTGGAGTGCAGTGGTACAACCTTGGCTCACTGCAACATCCGCCCTCCGAGTTCAAGCTATTCTCCTGCCTCAGCCTCCCGAGTAGCTGGGAATACAGGTGCCTGCCACTGCCCCTGGCTAATTTTTTTGTATTTTTAGTAGAGACGGGGTTTCACCATCTTGGCTAGGCTGGTCTTGAACTCCTGACCTCGTGATCCGCCTGCCTCGGCCTCCCACAGTGCTGGGATTACAGGCGTGAGCCACCGTGCCTGGCCGATAATTACTCTTTTAACCACATTCTAAAGATGAAAATACTACGGAGTAGACATTTTAGCTTTTCATAAGACCGACAGCTAATACTGGCATGACTGACCTCCATACTAGTTCTCCCCGACTCTAGAAGATATGCTATGTTATGCTGATAAGAAGTGTGTATGCAAGAAAATTAGAGGAGAAAAACAAAAATGTATCCCTCTGTTAATGGATTATCTACTGGATTTTCTTATTGTTTCTTGGTGTGTGAATGAATCAATTCATATTCACTGAAAAATGACCTCCTAGAGTTGAAATACTCTTCCATATCAATTTAAGGGCGCTAACTAAATCACTGAGCTATAGGTGTAGTAAAACATTATTTTTTAATGTTCCTGAAAATCATTGTTAAAACTGATGAGCCCTAGTTTTTATCCACAAAGATTCTGCTATAGTAGTCTGAGATTGGCCCAGGGATCACGCGTTTAGCAGTCTTTCCAGTTGGCTAAGACACATATGTGATCCTCCAACCATACTTTGAGATACGATGAATTAATTGGCTCAGTAAGTCTAGTTTTACATTCTAGAAAGGTTACACATCAAGAACATTTGCTCAGTAAGCAGAAATGAATTACATACTTACCCTAAAGGAGTTTTGATGCTCATTTAAACAAGAATGAATTCCTCACATTTTATTAGTCACTTTTGTTAAATTAGCCCTTTTCAAACTTTCCGTGCATGAAAATCTCTTGGAGAGTTTGTAACAAAACAAATTCCTGGGCCTTATCCCCAGAGATGCTGGCTCAGTAGGCCTGATGTATTGCTCAAAAATTTCCATTTGCAGCAAGCTTCTAGGCAATGCAGATGCTACCAGCAAAAGTTTGAGTACCTCTGTGTTGGTTAAT
The DNA here is from genome assembly GCF_047675955.1 of Chlorocebus sabaeus. Lineage (NCBI taxonomy): Eukaryota > Metazoa > Chordata > Mammalia > Primates > Cercopithecidae > Chlorocebus > Chlorocebus sabaeus. Next base: position 130,893,626 of record NC_132910.1, on the reverse strand, counting down.
ATTGTTAGAGGCAGATTTAAAAGATCATCATACCTCTAAAATATTTAGTTATGGAACTCTTCACAAGTAAAAAGGAGGTTTACGGTGAACTTTAAGGATGGTAGAAGAACAATAGGTATTCACAAATAAAATTAAAAATAAAATTTGCAGAAAGTCAAATGCAGAATACATCTTTTGGAAAGTGATACTGGATTAACAGTACGGTGTGGTTCAATTGCCTTCTAAAGCAAACATTTGACTGTATGTGTATATCAAAAACACCAAGAGGACAAGTGCTGTGGCTCATGCCTGTAATCCCAGCACTTTAGGAGGCTGAGGTGGGTGAATTGCTTGAGTCCAAGAGTTTGAGACCAACCTGGACAACTTGGTGAGACCCTGCCCTTACAAAGTACAAAAATTAGCCAGGCATGGTGGCATGCACCTGTGGTCCCAGCTACTCGACTACTTGCAAGGCCGAGGTGGGAGGATCACTTGAGCCTGGCAGGTGGAAGTTGTAGTGAGCCAAGATTGCGCCACTGCACTCCAGCCTGGGCAACACAGCAAGATCCTGTCTCAAAGAAAAACAAAACAAAACAAACAAACAAACAAACAAAACACTAAGAATTCATAGAATCTGGTAAGGGCAACCAAAATATAGAGAAGTGACTTCTCTTGAGATGCAAATTAAAATGAATTATTTTTATATCATTTCATCTTTATGTCAGTAGTTAACTCAGTTGTTTCTCCTTTGTGAAGAAGAAAAATGGATTTTTAAAAACTGTATAATTATACCAAAGGCTAAATTTCCTGAGAGGCTCAAGGCATCCAGCACTCTCCAAAGCACTTCATATCATCAATTTTCTGAGATTGCATCCTTAAGAGAGAGGTGTTTATGTTTTAATTTTAAAGGTAAGATTTAGGCAGCTCAAGTTCTTAGTCAAAAGTCACAATGCTATACAGAGACAGAGACACCTGCATACCGGGTGTTGCCGTCACACTTCAAAGTCCTGTTGTAGAGATTAAGGTAATAGAATATACCAAGGTAGAAGTGAAGAAGACACCAAACATAAGAGTCACGAAGGGACTGACTGCTGCCATTCTTGTGCCTTTTGTTTGCTGTTTGTCTTTCCCCAAATATTAGAAAATACCGGGGTGTCCATTTCAGCACCAAAGACCTCCTTCTTACATTAATATCAAAGTGTCATTTGTTTCAAGGCCTAGTGTGGTGGCTCACGCCTGTACTCCCAACATTTTGGTAGGCCGAGGTGGGTGGATCACTCGAGGCTGGGGGTTCAAGACTAGCCTGGCCAACATGGCAAAACTCTGTCTCTACTAAAAATAGAAAAGATTAGCCAGGCATGGTGACACACGCCTGTAATCCCAGCCACTCAGGACGCTGAGGCAGGAGAATCGCTTGAACCTGGGAGGCGGAGGTTGCAGTGAGCCCAAATCGTGCCACTGCACTCCAGCCTGAGTGACAGAGCAAGACACTGTCTCAAAAAAAAAAAAAAAAAAAGGTTTCGTTTGTTTCAAAATGAAAACTCCTTAGTACACATTCAGCATTTACTTACCTAGCCCCCTTTTTATTCACTATTTTTGAAGCATTAGCATTTTTTTCACAATGGATTTTTAAGCTTCTTAAATAAGAGAACCAAGCCTGGCTGCAGGTGCCCACACTTTGCATGGTAATGTCCTCCATCTCTTTGAGAATGAACTGGGTCTTAAAGACATTTGCCTCTTGGGAGTATTCTAGTATCTGTTCTCACATATAAGGCTCTCAGCAAATATGACCCAAATCACAGGGGACAAATATGTCACCCATCATTGCTCTGAGATGCCAAATATGTAGTCACTTAGTTTAGATACTAAAGTGAATTTTTCAACTTTGGTGCTCCTGAAGGCAAAATGATTTAATTACTGCTATGCTTATCTCTATCTATTTATACAATCCAAAATCACCTCTTTTTCTTCTCCCATCTTTTTTTATCTTACATTGTAGTTTTCAATACTGCTGCTGGACAACAAGAACAACGACAGACAGAGATGAGGAGCCAGGCGCAGGAAGGCAGGAGACAGAGGACAGATTGAACTACTGCACAGGGCATATTGGGGGTTTGTTCTTATATATTAATCCATACAACTTGCCTTAGATGCATCTATATTCTCTATCTTCTTTAGCTGCATCATTTATATATATAAACTTATATTCTATATTCTGTAAGTTTATGTAAAAAATTATTACATATAAATTATAGGGCCTCCAAATATAATCTTAGTATTACTTAAATATCTTAATCATAAGATATTAAGATTTTAAATAATATAAAATAATAAAATTTAGAATTATATTCAAATATTATTTGAAAGCTTACATTAGAAGAAGCTTTCAAAAGCGAAAACATCTGATAAAAAAGATAAAAACTTTTTAGAAGGAATAACACAAAACTAATACAATCTTTTTGCATTTTTAAAATTTAAGCAATTTTACGTGAAATTCACAAACCTACATAAGATACAAAAAAACTGTAGAAAAATGTACAGGGACTGATGCTTCCTTATAATCGTTTTTAATCTCCATGTGTACCACATGCCCCATTTTAGAAAATACAAGCAGGTGAAGAATTTTTTTCTTTCAGTGCATCTATATATTTTCACACAACTTATTTTTTTAAAATAGTATTCTTCCTATGCACAGAATTTTAATATGATAATTCACTCTAATTAATGACAACTTCCTAGTAATTCTTCTGTTAAAGAAAAGGACGAAGACATGGGATGGAGATAGAGTATAATCTCACGGCCAGAGAATGCACTAGACTTATTCGATACTTCCAACATTTTATCAATGAATAAATGACATTCAGAAAACTTGAGTAGTTTTCCCAGTGTTGCATATCTAATAAAGACACAAGACTGCCTGACTCAATGAAGCCAACCCTGCTTATACATGTTTGGAGAACAGTAAGCAATCAGGTTTGCAAGAGTTACAAGAATATGACTAAGAGCAAGAGAGTGAACTGGTAGAGAATGGAGGCTAGAGTCATACCGTGCAGAAGGTTGGGAATGGCAGAGTAAGGACTGTGCATTTAACTTGCTAGGAAAGAAGAGTCATGAAAGATTTGAAACAACGGCAACATGATCATAACTAAAAATACATTGTCAGGGAGAAAAATAAGCCCAATGCTATATGAACACTCAATTTAGATATGATGAATAAACGTATAACACAAACTTCTTTATAAAAATGGATGAATAAACGTATAACACAAACTATAAAAATGGTAGTCTTTTTTATATCTTTCTTTATCTCTGTCATAACATGTAACAATTAATGTCAAATGTTTCTATGACCTCTACTTCCCTACTCAGCAATTTTCAGTATAATGCCCTTCCTTCACTCTTGGTGTTAACATGTTACCATAAGCAGAGCATGGATCCCCTATTGTTAGTAGAGGGCAGTAGTATGTTTCATTTTCATTTTACAACAGATATACACTGGTAATCATCAATTATTATTATCTTTTTTTTTTTTCGAGACAAAGTCTTGCTCTGTAACCCAGGCTGGAGTGCAATGGTGTGATTATGGCTGATTGGCTGACTGCAACCTCCACCTCCTCCTCCAGCTCCTCCTCTGTCTCCTCCTCTGCCTCCTCCTCCGCCTCCTACTCCACCTCCTCCTCCAGCTCCTCCTCCACCTCCTCCTCCACCTCCTCTTCCACCTCCTACTCCACCTCCTGGGTGGAATCCTCTCACCTCAGCCTCCCGAGTAGCTGGAATTCCAGGAGCGTACTACTGTGCGTGGCTAATTTTTGTATTTTTTTTTTTTAAATATATAGACAGGGTCTCACTATGTTGCCCAGGGTGGTCTTTAACTACTGAGCTCAAGCCATCTGCCGACCTTGGCCTCCGAAAGTGCTGGAATTACACATGGCCAACTATTTTTTTAAACGAGACTATTAGGAAATATGTCACCTGTATGTGAAATAAGCACGTATATGAAATGATCTCATTATTTTTAGACAAATTATTTTCTTAAGGAGATTCAAAATTTGTAAAATATCTTAACTAAATGTTTATTCCAGGAAATATTTTTTTCTGGAATTTATATAAATATGGAAGCTAATATTTTATTGCACTTTTAAATATCTATGATTAAACGACTCCATTTTAGCCTGAAAAAAATATGCAAAACATTTTCCCAAATGTTTCTAACCGGTGTACTTTCTTTGGTTCATCACAAAATTTTTAACCTGGTGCATGTTATAAGATGTCACTTATAATTTTATAAGGATAAGAAAATGTGATATATGTTTAAATTGCATAATCTACTTTTTATGTTACATAAATTGCATTAAAATTTTAATATAAAATAGAATATAAAAATAAAAGGTATGTAAAATGCATAGGTTTGAAGAGTAAAGTTTGATTGATCTCACCATTAATGAGTTTTAAAATGTCAGCAAGAGTAAATTGAGATAAAATCCCTAGAGAAAAATACAAGTTTAGTAGTATTGAAAATGATGAATGTAGTGAGAATAATGAAAAGATTTTAAACTATGGAAGTACAAATTGATTTTCAGAAATAATAGTTTACCAATACGCTTTTCTCCATTATTAGTGTAATCACATTAAGTTTATTCATGCACATTTTAAGCATCCATTACCCATAGATACCTCCAGCACTTACACTTACAAATGACCTTGCCTGGCTATACGGAAGTGTTCTACTTAAGAGTTTCTGCTGTTGTGATATGAACCACTAAAGAGCAACTCAAGCAGTTAGTGAAAGCAGCTGAGGGAAATCATAATGCAATTTAGCAAGGAATTTTCAATCTGTCAATTTTCCCAAACCTTGCACTACCAATAAATACATAAAATTATGTAAAAACTTATTACATATAAATTATAGGTACTTCAAACATGAGAAACCAGTCATCATATACCATACTGCAATATTTTCTCAATTGTTATACATTAATTTTCCTCTGATTTCTTTACTATTATACTGTCACTCAACTCCAGCTTTATTGTGTGAAGGAAGAAAGTAAGCTGAAATTCCAGATTAAACTAAAAAAAATCATTCCATTTAAAAATATTCTGTATAAGCAAGTCAAGTGAGAGTGGTATATTCTGTGAGCAGATTTTAAGAAAAAGTCTTTTAAGTCAATAAACAAAAGCTACAAATATTATGTCCAATTATTCTATAAATTTTTAGTAATTTTTATTCTACTGTTCAAAGAACACCAACATTAAATATATTTAAGAAAATGTCCACCTTATAGCATGCAATCCCTGTAAAAATTGATCCTGCAGTGAAATTTTAACACTATTTCAAACCTCACAATCATGTCAGTAATAGCAGACCAAATTGTCATAACCATAGGTTGAAGAAAAAAAGGAAACTTGGATTCCATTGAAAAAGCAATTTGTTCAAAACACATCTTCAAAATCAACAAAAGAGAATTAGATTTTCATTGTGGATTGATTCTTTTTAAAGTTTTTGATTAGCATTCATGAAAGCTTCATTTTTAACCACATCAGGTTCATTATTATTATAAGCAGTTTATATTTTTGTTGCTTTTCAAAAGAACAGTTAGTTACACAGGTAAAGAATAATACTCGATTACTACAAAAGGTATATAATTTAAAAATCAAATAAGTACTTGAACATGACAAATACGCCTAAAAGTTAAATCTACCAAAATGAAAATGACTACATAGATAATCAAATAGTTAACTGTATTTTGCTATAATAAGTTCATTTATGCATAGTGCACTATACTAAAAATTATGTTTTGCTTAGTTTCATAAGAGCACAGGTTTGTACATCAAAACCTCATTCAAAACTAATGACTGAAATTTATGGAAGAAGTAAAAGATAAGGTTTTCTTTTTTCTTCCTTTTCTTTTTACGATGTTTAAGTCAATAGATCTTTCGTAAGTATCTAATGGTTCTGTGTATAAATTGATGACTTGAGACATGACAATGAAATTAATTCTAGCGTAACAGAAATAGGATATCTGATTATGTAATTGCAAACTTGATAAATAACAACTCTGTAAAATCCTCATAAACATCTTCATGATGCAATTTAAAAAGTTTCAACAACATCTAATATCTAGGATTTTACATATATGTGAAGATTTAAAAAAATCAACTATCACTTACATTACCATGTTATTACAGTTCCCTTAAAATAGGATAGATCTACTTATCTAACACGACTTGAAGAATCATGTCTATGCAGTTATGGGAAAAAGTGCTTAAAAACAAAATGAGCAATTAAATGATTTTCTTTTAAGAAATGAAATAAATTATGCACCCCATTTCACTACTCTTCTTGAACTAATTTAGAAAAAAATGGATTGCTTCATTTTAGGACTTCAAAGCACACATAGTTTTTGTACATATGGTAGTAATATAATCAGCAGTTTCCATATACTCAAAATAATTAGCTGAGAAATACTCTGTTAAACTGATGTTGCTTAGGTTGTCTGAAATGTGCAATACTTGTCATATAAATACACAATTTAAACTACTTTATGAATTATGTAGTTTTCACACTTCGTACAGGAGATGAATCCAGGGTATGGTCCTGTTCTGGTATATTTTATGCACCACAAATGTAAATAACTTGCCTTCCTCCCATACCTGGCTTTCTTTTTTTCTTTTTTTGAAACGGAATTTTGCTCTTGTTGCCCAGACTGGAGTGCAATGGCATGATCTTGGCTCACTGCAACCTCTGCCTTCCAGGTTCAAGCAATTCTCCTGCCTCAGCCTCCCAATACCTGGGATTACAGGTATGTACCACCACGCCCAGCTAATTTTTGTATTTTTTTTTCTTTTGCTTAGGATATTTATTTTTTATTCATTTATTTTTATTATACTTTAAGTTTCAGGATACGTGTGCAGAATCTGCAGGTTTGTTACATAGATACACACTTGCCATGGTGGTTTGCTGCACTCATCAACCCGTTATCTACATTAGGTATTTCTCCTAATGCTATCCCTCCCCTAGCCCCCCACTCCCCAACAGGCCATGGTGTGTGATGTTCCCCTCCCTGTGTCCATGTGTTCTCATTGTTCATCTCCCACTTATGAGTGAGAACATCAGGTGTTTGGTTTTGTATTTTTAGTAGAGATGAGGTTTCACCACGTTGGTCAGGCTGGTCTCAAACTCCTGATCTCGGGTGATCCACCCACCTCGGCCTCCCAAAGTTCTGGGATTATAGGAGTCAGCCACTGTGCCTGGCCCCATACCTTGCTTTCTACTCACCATTAAAGTAATAACCTGCAACACTGAAGGCCCTCAGCCTGGAGAACACATTGTTGTTGTTTTTTGTTTTTTTTTTGTTTTGTTTTGTTTTTTTTTTTTGAGATGGAGTCTCACTCTGTTGTCCAGGCTGGAGTGCAGCAGCATGATCTCAGCTCACTGCAACCTCTGCCTCCCAGGTTCAAGCAATTCTCCTGCCTCAACCTCCTGAGAAGCTGGGATTACAGGCGCCCACCACCACGCCCAGCTAATTTCTTTGTATTTTTAGTAGAGACAGGTTTTCACCATGTTGGTCAGACTGGTCTTGAATTCCTAACCTCAGGCTGTCCTCCTGCCTCAGCCTCCCAAAGTGTTGGGATTACAGGTGTGAGCCACCGCGCCCGGCCTAGAGCACACTATTTTAACGTGAACTTCTTCAGCTGAGCTTTGTCTCAGTGCTTACGTTCTGTAACATACGTACAGTAAGACATTCTGAGAAGACCTCACAAATTCTATGCACCTTCCAATTAAGTCTTACTTGCTCTTTCAGATTCAAATTTTAATTTAAAAATATATATTTTACTAATGAACAGTTATATTTTCATAAATCAGCAATAATGATCATGAAATTAGCATTTTAAATAGGTTAAGATGTAAACTATTAAGGAAATTATGAGCATTTATATTTTTAAATGCCATGATATTCTCTGAAATACTTGTGTTGGAGGCTTCTTGTTTGACTAATAATTAAGGGGCTACCCAAAGAAATATAACATTTTGGGAAATAAGTGTTATATTAATCTAAATTAATAATATGGTGTTTTTATTTTGTAAACAGGAATCAGCATTTACATCAAAAACTATCTTTCCCATGTATTTTGATATTGAATTAATCAGAGGATATACTCATAAGTTGCCTTTTTATCATATTATTAAAGTACAGTACTTTTACAAAACACATTTCCTTTGGATACTATTTCTGATCATTCTTTCAACTAAAACAGTAGAAATCACTGTGGACTATTAAGGTGATTTAAAATCTAATGCAGTCTTAAAAAATCCTCGCCGGGCACGGTGGCTCACGTCTGTAAGCCCAGCCTCACTTTGGGAGGCCGAGGAGGGTGGATCACGAGGTCAGGAGATCGAGATCACAGTGAAACCCCTTTTCTACTAAAAAAAAAATACGAAAATTTAGCCAAGCGTGGTGGCGGGCGCCTGTAGTCCCAGCTCCTCGGGAGGCTGAGGCAGGAGAATGGCTTGAACCCGGGAGGCGGAGCTTGCAGTGAGCCGAGATCGCGCCTCTGCACTCCAGCCTGGGCGACAGAGCGAGACTCCATCTCAAAAAAAAAAAAAAAAAAAAAAAAAAAAAAAAACCCAACATTTAATTCTTATAAAACATGTTCTAGCAGAAGTGTCTAATGCAAAGTGAAATGTTTATTTTATTCCTTCTATTTATTTGGACAGTTACTTAAAAATCCCAAGTCATTAACTTTCAGTTAAAATCTCAACTTTGCACATAAATATCTATTAATAGCAACATTTTTCAAAATGTTGATATTGAGCATGAATACCTATCTTTACAAAAGGCCATTCAAAGATATTTGGGTTTTAAAATATTTAAGTTATTTTACTAGAGTTTATAATAGTCTATATTGTAACAAGATGATTAACTTTTTATGATCGACAGTGGGTGAAAGCAGATAGCAGGTATCTGAAATAATTAAAAGGAAGGTAGTGAAAATCAATAAAGCATTCAAGAAAATTCAGAAAAATTAAAAAAAAAAAACTGTGGGTCGTGATGAAAATGCAAGCATTATAATAGTGTAATAGTGCAGTTTGAGCTGTGGCCAGAGAATCTTCCACCAATATGACCTGAATAAATGTGAAATTCAGATTTTTCTCATACCTTGGGTAGTCTCATTTGACATATTATAAATGGGTAGGCCAGATGGTGTTTGGGCAAACAATCAGCTTCGATTGCAAACCTGTCCTCTCAAACACATACACATACAACACGAGTCTGCTAAGCTATCAAACTCTATTTGAATAATGATAGGAAAAGAACTAAAATCATCTACACTTCTATAAATAAGTTGATTATATTATTTCATATAAAACACATTATATGTAGCAACCTAAAATGTCGCAAACAGGCTCCAATATTTTCTAATCAAGGATTCATGCTATAAAAATGCTCAGTTAATTCAATTTTCGGATCTCTTTGAATGGTATACATATAATTTTACTTCCTATATTGTCATTTTCACAGTGATTAGTGACCACATATATGACTTTGTTTAGGATACTTCAGCTAGGAAAGTTCAAATAGAGCTACAAATTAAAGATTCTGTTATACTAAAGACAACATATTTCATTCCACTTCCTGCAGGTTTACCAAAAGAGAACATAGCAGACATTGGGGCCAGTATATGAGTCCAAATCCTGAAATGGAAAATCAACCTGTGGAGGCACATTTGTTGAACATTTCAGGGACTCAGCTTCTTCATCTGCAAAATGGGCATCATGATAATGACTGCACCCACCTGATAGGGTTTTTGTAAATATCACATTCGGTAATACATGTGAAATACACACGACAGTGTCCTGTACACAGTAAGTGCTCAAGTATTAGGATCTTTTTCACTCCACCAAGAACTCCCCTTGTTGGGCAAGTAGGAGTCGATTAACATTGTATGTGCACATTTTTAAAGATACTTAGTAAATGAAAATCGATTTCCATTAGGAGTACTAATTATAGTTTTCTAATGTGTATATATTTCTTTAATCTCTTAAGAAAGAATTTTAGAATAGTATACTGCAAATTAATTGTTAATCATTTTGTAAGACTCTTCCAAAATATAATATTATTTATTTGCTTTTTTCTCTCTTGTGGTGTGAAGTTGGTTCTCTGGAAAAACAAAAAACAGAAAGTTTCAGGAGTAGTTCACTCTTGACTAAGTTAATAACGATAATCTGGAAATGAAAGCACACTAAACAAACTAATGTCTCATGTTGGCAAAATGTATGACTTCAATAAGTAAAAGACCTGAATCTTTTTTCTTTGACACTGTGTCTATACCATACATAACTGTTATGATGGAAATTATAACTTGGATACTCATTTGCATTTTAATTGTCATTTTCGGTGGGTTGTTTTGTTTTTGTTTAATAATATAACATACAGTTGTTTTAACTCTTATTTCACTGCTATAAAAAGGCTATTTCATACTAGTCTTTATATCTCTAGTGCCTAGCACATTGCTTGGCATAATTTAAGAGCAGGTACAATTTTGTTGAATGAATGCACAAATCAAACAAATCAATCAATCAAATCAAGCATTTAACTAAATTAAGCAATGAATTAATGGTTCATTTTGCTCAGCTTCTAAATAGCTCTTCTGGTTTCTTAGTCGATGAAAATTGACCTCTGGCCCTCTCCATTGTCTGAATCCCTGTATGATACACTGGCCAGGGACTTCTGTCCTCCTAGTTGGGGTAGAACTTTGGTGTACTTTTTTTTTCTAAGCTATTAAATTCATGGGTACATATGCAGGTTTGTTGTATAGGTTAACTTGTGTCCTGGGGACTTGTTGGATGATTATTTCATCACCCAGATGTTAAGCCTAGTACTTATTAGTTATTTTCCCTGATCCTCTTTCTCCTCTTAGCCTCCACCCTCAGATAGGCCCCAGTGTATGTTATTCCCCTCTATATGTCCACATGTTCTCATAATTAAGCTCCTACTTTTAAGTGAGAACATTTGGTATTTGGTTTTCTCTTCCTGCATTAGTTTGCCAAGGACAATGGCCTGCAGCTCCGCCCATGTTCCTGCAAAGGACATGATCTCCTTCTTTTTAATGACTTCATAGTATTCCATGGTATATATGTACCACATTTTCTTTATCTAGTCTATCACAACTGGACATTTAGGTTGATTCCATGTCTTTGCTATTGTGAATAGTGAGGCAATGAACATACAGGTGCATGTGTCTTTATAATAGAATGATTTATATTTCTTTGGGCATATACCCAACAATGAGATTTCTGGTTCACATGGTATTTCTGTACATTCTTAACCCTGAGCCTCCAGTAACTTCTTTCCTACCTGAATTCAGGAAAGATCTTCACTTTCTGGCCACAGGTTCATCTTCATGAAACTGATTCTGATGTCCTTTGCTCAGGCAATTTTACTTTACTTTGCATGCATATTGCTAAGGAAGTCAGAATGTGGGGGAAAAAAAGGATTTAAATGGCCACGTTTCTAAATATACAAAATTACTAATATAACATGAAGCGTTAAGAATGCACTGAGCCAAACCAATAGAATAGAGTGGGTGGTAAATCGCAATGGGATAAAACCCTAAATCAGGTTAATAAAACTACAAATTTAGAAACACACAACTTCCCAAAATGACTGTTCTTAAGTACTTTTTTTGTATATGATAGAAATGCAGAGATAATTTTAGGACTAAAGAATCTGCATTATTATAGGTTTCTAAGATTTATCATGGAAAGGTCTATGACTTCTTTGACTTTCCAGCTTTTCATGTGTAAAATGTGTTTGGGGGTGGTTGCTGGGGCTGCAGGGTGGCGGGGGGGGGGGTGGCTGTGGTGGGAGAGAGAGAGAGAGAGAGAAAGAGGAGGAAACCAGAGACCTACAAATGACAGGTAAAATATATGAGATTGAGGCCAGGTGCAGTGGCTCAAGTCTGTAATCCCAGCACTTTGGGAGGCCAAGGCAGGGGGATCACCTGAGGTCGGGATTTAGAGACCAGCCTGACCAACATGGAGAAACCCTGTCTCTACTAAAAATACAAAATTAGCGGGGCCTAGAGGTGCATGCCTGTAATCCCAGCTACTCAGGAGGCTGAGGCAGGAGAATCACTTGAACACGGGAGGCGGAGGTTGCATTGAGCCAAGATCGTGCCATTGCACTCTAGCCTGGACAACAAGAGCAAAACTTCGTCTCAAAAAGAAGGTGGCTCATGCCTGTAATCTCAGCACTTTGGGAGGTGGATCACGAGGTCAGGAGGTCGAGACCTTCCTGGCTAACATGGTGAAACCCTGTCTCTACTAAAAATACAAAAAAAAATTAGCCGGGCATGGAGGCAGGCGCCTGTAGTCCCAGCTACTCGGGAGGCTGAAACAATTATTTTGGCTTACAGAACACTGAACTTACACTCTTTTGACAACTTTTTAATCTTCTCTTTTGTGATTTCCTCTTCTTTAATCTTCCCTCTGCACATCAGCCTCCCCAGAGCTCCATACTCAGGCCTCTGTTTCTATCACTTTAAACCCTCCGTCTAAATGGCCTTATATACTTTCATGGATTTAACTCTACTGATATGTTGAGAATTTACAAATAAAATATTCAGCATAGTTTCCCCCTCCAATCTTTGTATTCTTTCCTAACTGCTTACTGGATATTTCAGTTGGGAAGCACATAAACATCTAAAACTCAACAGATATTCAATCCTTAGTTCATTGTCTTGCCTATCAAATCTCCTTTATTCTCCTAACTCCTCAAGCCCATTTAATTGACAGATCTACCAGTGTTATCTTCTAAACGAGTGACATATTTCTTCTATTTCCTGTGTGTTGCTTTGTTATTTCATGACATGTTTATTCACTCCAATCTTTTAACACGTCCCGCAAAGCTTTCCATCATCTGGCTCTCACCCATATTCAGCTTCACCTTTTGCAACGATTTTTCCACTCCTGCAATCAGCAATTGCATTTCACTTTGCCGAACACACGGGCCATTCCTAACCTGTCTCTGCTCATGCTCTTACTCTGCTCCTTTCATTCATCTCCTCTCCACGTAGGCAGTTACTTTGTCTCCTTTTAATTTGATTTATTAACTGTATGCGATCGTTTTTAAGCCATATCTGAGATTACATTACTTTTTTTTTTTTTTTTTAGACGGAGTCTCACTCTGTCGCCCAGGCTGGAGTGCAGGGGCCGGATCTCAGCTCACTGCAAGCTCCGCCTCCCGGGTTCCCGCCATTCTCCTGCCTCAGCCTCCCGAGTAGCTGGGACTACAGGTGCCGCCACCTCGCCCGGCTAATTTTTTGTATTTTTTAGTAGAGATGGGGTTTCATCGTATTAGCCAGGATGGTTTCCATTTCCCGAACTCGTGATCCGCCCACCTTGGCCTCCCAAAGTGCTGGGATTACAGGCATGAGCCACCGCGCCCGGCCCTTAACTCTTATGTACAGTTTTTGTATATTTTTGTCTATCCATTTGATTATCTGTCTGCTCCAATATAATAGGAATAAAACTGTGTCTTATTTGCCTTGGTATTATCGATACTCATAACTCATAAGACGTGGTAAGGACTCAATAGCTTTTAGTTGTTGAATGAATGTAAGGGGTGAATACATAAATATGGAAAATATAATTGTTTCAATAATTTTGCGTAATCTTTATTTTGATCTTCATTTTTCCTGATGGAGACAGTTACAATCATTTCCAGGTAGTCTGAATAAATTCAAATTAAGTTTAATCAATTAAGGGATTTTTGTTCTTCCTCTTTCACCCTAAAGTGACCACTAGTTGTAAGGATTTACGTAGATTTAGGGGCCTACAGCCTTGAGATGGCGAGTGGTGTCCATTTGGTCCCTGGTCAATATTACCAATTTAAAATAGCATCCACTGATACGTACACTATCTTGTCTGATTATACCTCTATGTGAGAATTCAATGAACTGTCCATATGTCCATGTGTCCACATGACCTCTCTCTGACTTAACCTTAAAACACATTTTCACCTGCCAGGCCACTTGATGGATCCTTTAAAAGCACAGAAAGCTATGCTCTTCCCATGGAAATCTAGGATAATGAGAGGTTGCTCCAAGTCCCTTCTGCCTGGACACTGTAACATGATTTTTAGTCTACTGCTATTACTATTACTATTACTATTACTATTACTATTACTATTACTATCAGACAAATGAGCACAAGTCCATTTCCCTAAAATGGACTCTTCCCAAGAACCAAGGACACAGGACACCTTCGCAAAGACCCAAATCAACCTCTGTTCCACTTTTGCTTATTCTGGGACAGCAGCTTTCAGATTTAAAATCAAGAATGTGTCACCTTTCTCCTCTGCTTCCACACTAAAGATTTCTCCCTTGGGTAATTTCTGTTGTCTAGTGGTACAATTTGGAGAAGATTAGTAACACAGTATACAGAAAACCTAGGAATTGAGTGAGGTTGAGAAATCATAGCACATCTACTAATACTCAACAATATTATTACAATACACATGAGTAAATGCAATTTTTAATCAATCTCACATCAAAAAAGGAAATAAATACAATCATTTCACCTGCATTAGACACAATTACTTATATTGGTTTCTGCTGTCAACTTTTAGTTTTCTTACACTCCTATTGCTCCAACTTGTTTACACACTCTTTGAATCTTCAACCACAAGAAGTTCCTGTGTTTTGACCTGTTGGTGTAGGACACTTTCCTGTGTTTTGATTCTTCAAATCCTAGCCTTAAGCTAGAAAAACTCATATTTGCTTCATAAAAACTCAATTCTCTAAGTAACAATTATATTTTGCAAGGTATTTTGCATGATTTCAGACAACTAAATTAGGCTTTGTTTCAATGTAACAACTTCTCTATACCTTTTCTTCTTTTATTGAGGGGTATGTGTAATTTTTATCTGTAAAATGTGGTCTTGTATTTTCATGTGCCTTAATCTCTAGAAACTAGTAAACAAAACTTCAGTTAGTAACTGGGGCCATTAAATGATGACTCATTCAAATAAACACCTTTACGTCTGTTTCATAAAATTGACATTTTACTGTATGCAAGTTGGTATATTGCTTTATTTGAAACACAATTACATTGTATTGTGATCATTTTAAAATTGTCTGTAATAGTCTTAGATATTTTTTGAAAGTACAATTTGCAAGGCTGTATAGATTTCGGTGCTGTGGAAGAAAGTATAACACCTCTCTTCTTATTAGTGAACATTTAAGACTTTATAGGCATTAGCTAATTATAAATCATATTGTGATTAATATTTCTTTACACACATTATTGTCTAAGGTTTATATTGTTTTGTTTTTCTTTTGCTTCTTAATTATGATAGATGTTTTTATGAATCAAAGAGAATAGCAATTTGAGACTTCTAAAACATATGCCTGCACTAAATATTCTTTAAAAATATATTCTGTATTACATGTAAATTAGGTTAAACATCTTAGTATCAATGTAGAAGAAATGTAGAAGAAAGAATGAAAAACCGAATTACAATCAATTTATGACTTCCTACATCCTTAATCAAAAGATATTTGGGCTACGAGAGATAATCTATGTTAAATCTATTAAATAAAAACTGTTATGTTGAAAATTAACACCAAGGGGAAAAAGCAGACTATGAAACTTATTATGAGTATGGAAAATATTCTATTAGTTATTATTAGTGCTTAATATGTACAAATGAGATTTTTTAAGTCTGTAACTTAATATTAGAGAAAACCCTGTTTTAATTATACACTAAAATTTAACTACATATTTTTATGCATTCCTGTTTTTACTTCCAAAAAAGATAAACTTTTCATCTCATAGCTGAGTGGAAACTGTTAACTTTTTCATCATGCAGTGTATACATAAGCTCTGTATGTGTTGTTTGTTAATTCTGTAAAATCACCTTTCCATGATTTGAAGAGTGCAGGATATTTTCCCAGCAAAGTTAATGTAACAGTGCATCATCTGGTGTTGATAGTGTGGAAATGCAGACACACAGTCCAAAGGCCAAGGAAGCATAGTAACAGCATAGTGTTAAATGTGTTTAATCCATCACATTCATTCGTATTCGTATTTGTATTTATATCAGTATTTTATCAAACCAGAAAGGTGAGTGAAATAGGAAAGCATGAGTACTTATGCTTTTGAATTCTAGCTACAAACTGGTTTTTAACAAGTTAGAAAATTAAATTGGCTCAGTCAATCCCAAAATCATCAAGATCACTTTTATAAGATCTAAAAAATATTTGTATTAAAGCCTCCTGTCTCCTAAAATTTACAAGTTGATGAAGGCTAAGTGTAGCCACAGGTATTTACTTCTATGCATACACAGAGAGGCACTTGCAACCCATGGGACCAGAAATCTTTAAAACTGGGCTACTGTAGATTATTATTTCAATTCTGAACAATGCTCCATTTGAACATAAGTCCTTATCACTCCTTTTCTGAGTATCATGGATCTTACAAGGAGGCATACAGATGAATTTCAGAAAGGGGTACCTATTCCTTACTGAGTAGTTGGGGTAAATGGGAAGAAATGTACACGGGAAAGGTGACTGGTCCATTTTCTAGCAGCCGAACTATAGACCCAGCTGGTGAGGGAAGTATAGGGATCAGTACCCACTGAGTACTCAGGTTTGTATTCCGAGTTCCAAGTTGAGTTTCCAGTTGAAGGCTAAGCTCCTTCCTACTTCTTGCTTCTCACTACCCAGAGACATTGGGTCCTCATTGTAAATATCAGTTGCTTTTCTTCATGAACTAATAGTAACAGGCCTGGTAAACATCTAGAATGATTTTTCCAACTACCACTGGTGAGATAGTTCGGTGGCACTGGCTCTGCTGTTTCTCAAGGTACAGGTCACAAAGATCCCAATGATAAAACAGGATGTAGTAAAGAACACAGCCCAAACCAGTCACAACCAGGATGGTGACAAAAGCCACTTCCAGTTGTCCTCACTGCTCGCTATAAGCTAATTATAATACAATTAGTGGTAGGCCTCCACCTACCACTCTGACCTTATTTTGTACCACTTTTGTTACTATTAGAGAGACCCTGGCCTTCATTCTGTTCTTTGAACACAATTAGCTTATTCCCACCTTCCATCATTTGTATTTATGTTTCCTTATGCCTGAAATAGGTTTCATCCCATCTTTTCATAGTTGCAATTTTTGGCATGAAGGCCTGACCTCAAATTTCACAGTCTCAGGGCAAAGACAACTACATAATCTGTGGAGCTCAGAGCAAAATGCAAATGAATGGCCCTTGTTTAAAAGGAAATAAAAGGGTATAATCGAAGGTACTAAAATATAGGTCTTTCTTCTTTCTTCTGCAGTCACTAAAGGAAACTCCCACCAGCAGCAGGACAGTTTACAAATGCCATGGCAATGTCAGGAAGTTACCCATATTGTTCGAAAGAGGGAGGATCCCTCAGTTCCAGGAATTCCTTGCCTTTTTTCCAGAAAAACTCATGAATAATCCACCTCTAGTTTAGCATATGATCAAGAAATAACCATAAATGTAGCCAACCAGGGCTGCTCTGCCAATGGTGTGGCCACCATTTATTCCTTCACTTTCTTAGTAAACTTCCTTTTGAGCTTCTCTCTGTCCCCTGACTCTTAAATCCCCTCCTATAAGAAGTCAAGAACCCATGTGGCCTCCCAGGCTAAATCCAGTTTTGGGATTCACCTGGTGACACTGGAATTCCAAAATAGTACAAATCTGTAAAGGTAGAAATGGTCCCTGTTTTGCATGGCATCTGTTCTTCTAGCACTATGAGAAGTGAGGTGCAAGAGAATCAAATATTTGTCATTGATTTGGCCTGGCATTAGCAAACACCCCAGTTTTTAACCATATGTGCAAGTATATGTAGATATTTATGCATAATAAATATAATATAAACATACATATATAATGATTAAGACTATATTCTTTAGATCAAGAGTTCCTGATAATTCAAATTCCAGGTCTACTACTTGCTGGTTGTGTAAACTTCATATCATTTAACTTCTTTGTTTCTCATGTCCTCACAGGTATTACAAAGAATGATATAACAGAATCTTTCTCATGGGGCTCTTGTAAGGAATAAAAGAGCATATATGCTTTGTATAAAGTACTTGATAAGCCTGGTGCATGATAAATTCTCAAACTGTTTTAGGGTATATGTAATTTCAGTAGAGAGAAATAGGATAGCCGTGTATTTCATTGGGTACAGGAATTGGGTTGGGAAATGTTCACTTAGGCTCTTTTTTAAATCTCATTTCAACTTAGGACAGAATGAGGACAAACCTTCATGTTTCTTCAAAGTTACTAGACATCTTTGGTGACAGTTCTCAAGCTGAATTTTTACTAAAAAAAAAAAAATTAAAAAGAGAAATAACCTCTGGTGAAAATTTCATATGTGAATATTTAAAACATAATCCTTTAAATATGTATTGTAATACTAATCATCCGTTCTTTTACCATATGTTAGTGATTTTTTAAAAATAAAAATACCATCATTATAGTGGACTTATTTTTATAATTATTTCACTGTTAAATATTTTATTTTTAAAAACTCCATGTAATACATAACTACTATATACTAAAAGGCAGTGATATTACTCATCCAAATTAATTTTGGTAATTTCCTGCTTCTGAAGAATTCGCTTTCTTTAAATTAACAGACACTGTACCTTTTTCCTACAAAACTTGTGTTATTTGTTATAGAATATAGTTATGAGACCACCGAGTTAAGCATAGTTAAACAATTAATTCTCTGTGAGAGATATTTCTCCACTCATCAGATTACATGCGTGATTTTTAGCAATTATAGTAACAGCTGCCAAAATAGAGGCTTATTGTAGGGATCAAACAGATGGTGTAAAGAAACAATGCTTGTCACGTTGGCTATTATAGGGGACAGTGGGCACTGAGGCAAAATAGATCATTTATGCCCCATCTAAAGTGTACACACACACACTCACCACACTAAAATGTTAAATATGACATACACATACGTGTGTATTTAAAAATGTCAAGTTCTATACTGTCTTATGATTGTCCTGTGGAGGGTAGGACCAACCTTCTGCCTAAAATTTAGAATTCATTCAGATAAGGAGACTAACGACACCATGCACGCACCAATGAGGAATGAAAGAAAGTTTATTACTCAGACATGATGAGAATTTCCAGGAGGAGCAGGAGAGACATAAGCCTGTCCAAAGGGCAAGAGGGAAGCAAGGTGGGTGGGCTTAGACTTTTATCGTGCTTGGGAGGTAAGGCTGGAGCACAGGTTCAAGCTCATGAGCTAGGATCTGCATGGTTTGAAATTTTTTCAGAACCAAGAAATGGACAGCAACCCAGCTGTGGGACAAGGAGGAAGGGGAGGAGTGGGGACTGAAAATCGTCAGTGGCCAAACACATGAAAAATGGAATCTTCCTCTCTTTACATATAATTTCTCTTACGTCACAAAAGACTACCAATAAAAGTCACATACTCAATGTGTTACACAAAAAAGAATATTCCATTAGTATACTAGAATTTCTGTTTTACAATTTTTATACTCACATGCAGCTGGATCCCAGGAAATGTAATTACACATTTCCCACAGAAAAGAAGATGAATGCATTGTTGTGAGACCCGGAGAAAAGGCAAACGATCTAAAACATATTTTCTAAGTCTGTCAGGAATTAACAAACTGCACAGTAATACAGAATGTTTGTTCGGAGACGGTATATCTCTATATCCTAGCAAGAAGGACATTGCAGATGGGATATTAGATCTAAAAAGTTGGAAATATCAGAATTCATCAGCAAGAGACAAACATCTACACTAATCCTACATTTTGAGAGTGGTGGTTTGGTTTTGTTACTCGTATGTATCATCCTGCTTCTGAATGGAGCACATACTGTAGGGAGGATAAGTGTGTTTTAAATCTTCTAAGGAAAGAGTACAAATAAACACACACATTTATAATTTCAAAATACCAGCAAATAAAAATATACACAACTTATTAATGTGTAGACTTTCTCTAGAACATCCCTAAAATTAATGTCTAGACTTTTTCTAGAAATCCCTCAAATTTTAACTTTTATACATAATCTCAGAAACATTTTAATGTTTTAAGCAGCAATTTTATGTTGTTATTTTAAATGTCTTCACTTTGTCATTCACATCTTGATAAGAATTAACAAAAACACTTTTGTCCATGGAATTTTAGACCCAGACGATGCTAATTCATGTTCTGCAAAAGGGTATTTCTTATGATCTTCTAAGTTCAGGATCAACTGGATTTACTAAAGTATTACTAGACTTCTCAGAGACTTTGATAGGGTAATTTGGCTATGAATTTCAAATAGGTAAAAACAGAATTTAGTGTACACTTATTATTACTAATATATTCATAATTTCCAGTATACAGCTTTTTATTTCTAATGAACAGAGATGTGTTGGGAAGTTTTAATGTGTCTTTCTCTTGCTATTGTGGAGACAAACTAATATAAATTGTTTGAATCAATGTTAATTAGGGTTTGATATTCATTTAGCTGTGTTCACCTTAGTCCAGTTTCAAAGTGTTATAAAAACAATCTTCAGAGCATGTCATAGAAGATATAATTATTTTAGTTTCCTTAAAAATTAAAAAAAATCTAAAAAGAGGGAAAATGTGTTTCTAAGTCCATAAATCAATAAAAAGTGGATTAAGTTTGTAGTAGTATAAACCACAGGAGTCACTTCCTAGATTGTAGTATGGCTTCCAACACTGGCTGCTGAGATACGAAAACAGCACTATTTCTCTTTATTATGAGAGAAAGATACTGTCCGTCAAGGATGTCACTAGAAAATTCATGATATTAGCACTACCATATCCTTTTACTAACATTGATGCAGTACTTGTCAGGGACTTTGATTTTACGAGTCCGTGACAAAGACTCATCATCTGTCTTTAGAGCTCCAATTCATTGTGTCCTGATTTTAGCTTCTCTGTTTCCTTAAGGTTCTGAGATTGCCTATTGTATTTTTCAACAGACAGCATACTTTCTATTCCCCTTTCCTCTCATCTAATCTCAGAAGCCTTGTGAGCACTGACTGAATCTGACAAGAAATTCACCGTCTGGCATCTTCTTTGCTTTGCTTGAAATATTTATTCTCAAGAATTTCATTCATCCATCAGCTATGGCATTGAGATTACAGGGTCCTACGTCCCTCATTCCTTTAGGGGGTATACTGAGCACCATCACCACTCTCATTGAGTCAGTTTAACTCCTTTGAACTCTTAAAGTAACAGTTAAGTATATTGATAAAATGCTCTTTGCTCAGTTTAACTGGTGCTTTCTTCTACCTGTAGTTAGAGTTCAATAACCCTGCAACATATTCTTCTGACATGTAACCATAGCACCAGTTCCACTGTCATGGAGAGGAAACAGTTATATAATCCATAACAAAAAAAAAGACTTATTTTTAAGTGCCTACAAAAACCCTACAGAGTGTACAGGGAATCTTCTATTTTTGGTCTTAAGCATATATCCCACGCCAAATAGCGCACATACGGTGATGGTTTCAGGAGCTGTTTTCAACTCTCTTTAAATCACCCATCTCCCCCACATTTACAACGGGTGTGGAGTGGCACTCTCACTCTCATTACATAGGGTATAGAGTAGACACTGTATTTGTTTTCTCAAGAACCATTTCAGCCCTCCATGTTGTGAATGTAGTTGGAAGGGATGAGTTTTAAGTGGTCTAAACTCTTAGGAATGGTTCCATTCTCCTTGCCATGGTGGTTGATTTGGAGATGACCCGAGGCAAGCCAAGTTTAAGATGTGTATTTGATGGTTGTGAGAACCGTCTCTCTCCCTCTGGATCTGAACAGGTGATAATGATAATAACAGCTAAAATTATGAAGTGCTTACTATGTGTCAAACGTCAGTTTTCTAAGCATATTCTATTGGTTTAGGTTATTGAATTTTCACAATAGTTTCATGAGATGGAGTTTATTCTTATTCAGATAATCCATATGAGTGAACTGAAATACAGAGGCTAAGTAAATGCTCAAGGTCGCATGTCTAATCAATAGTTGAGCTGGATTGTCAGCCCAGGCAGTCTGCGGCTAGGATTATGCTCATGACCAATGTACTGTCACCATTATTTTTTTGATGTTAGTTGTTTTTCAGCCATGAAGGTAGTAATCTTACTCAGACAAGAGGCAAGCTGAGATAATCAAAGGTAAATAGAATCTGAGCCCGAATTGAACAGATGGAAAGACCACCCCAGGTCCGAACGTCTCAATTTCAAAAGCCAATAAATTTTCTTTATTTTAAGTCAGTTTGAGTTAAATATTTCTGTTACTTGCAGCTGAAAGCCTCCTAACCAACACAACAATTAGTGCAGGAAGAAACGGTTACAAACAGCAGACTTTAATGTTTATTTGCTTGAGAAGGGAAGAAAGAATGAAGAGCTCTGAGGGCCTTTACTTCTAGGTGTACATACGGTAATCCCTTGTTAGACATTAATAATTAGTGACTTTCATCCAATTAGGAGAATGACATTCTTTTTGCCTAGAGATGATGTTGGCAATGCATCTGTAATAGATATATGTCACTGAGTGCATGGATTTCCTCTTGCCTTAATGAAATGACTGATGCAAGAATAGAGAAATTCAAGGGAGATAAGGCATTCTGTTTGACATTATGAAAGTGGCTGTCTCTCCCTCTCCTGCATGTCAAGGAAGAACTCTGTTGCTGGCAGTCATTTTTTCCTTACAGGAAGACGCCTGAAGAGGAAGCCACACTTGGAGAAGCACAGAACCCAAAATACTAGAAAGAAACAAAGGAGGAGGTTTCATTTATCTCCCCACCTAAGACAGTTTTGGTTGCATGAGCCAATTAATCCCGTTGCTGTCTATGACACTTTCAGATGGTTTTTTGTGTTACCACCCAAAGCGTGCTGAGTAATACAGTGTGCACTGCATTCCAGTTTTATAGGAAATATCTCCCTGGGGCATTCTCTCTTCCTTTCCTCACCTGTGTCTTCTAGTTTAATTTAGCCCGAGCCCTTCTCCTTTGCCTTCTGAATTCCAATTATTTATAAACTCAGCTTCCTATGCAAGTTGTCATGGTGATGAGGAATAAAGCTGTACATCCTGAGGATGGAAAAAGGGTCAAAGAGGTGCACACCCTGATATCCCATCATATTACCTAAAAGATAAAGTTTCAGCTTGAGTTTATCTGTTACTGTGAAACAAAACACTTCAAACATTAGTGGCTTCAACCAGCTCCAGCATTTATTATCTCTCATAATGTTGTGTGTTCACAGGGTATTGTTTCTGTTCCACTTCATGGTGCCGGCTGGCTGGGCTACTCTTACAGCTGCATTTAGTTGGGAGAATGGCTCAGTTCTTCTTCACATGACCACCCTTTCCAGGTGGAGTTATCTTCCACAACTTCTGCAAGCAGTTTTTCTCTTCAGAAGGAGAGCCTAGATTTCCTGTAGCATATAACTGGTCCAATGAGGGAATATTCTAAGAGGGCAAGCCCCAAAGTACAATGCTTATCAAGTGCATGCTTATCAAGTGATGCTAAGCAAGCACTGGGCTGGCTTAGACTTACTGGCCAAAGCAATGTATTTGGCCACACCCAGAGTCAATGTGTTAGAAACTACACAACAGTCTGCATATGTGGCTCACTGGGGGTGACCATTGTAATAGTCTATCGTAGATAATGAGGCCTTTTACACTGTCAGTATTAATTCCCTGCTAACGTCACCCAAGGATTCCAAAGCCAGTCACCTTATTGACTTTGGGTGCATCATTAAGATCTTTGAATTATTGAGCCACAAAAAATAGACAATAATTTTCATGACTCAGAAGGGGTATAGGTAAAGGAACAGAGCTAAAAAACCATTTCATCAGACCCCCATTTGATCTATCTGGTTTAAGTACATTTCTGTTAGTTGCAACCAAATATTTCTGAACAAAACAAATTAAAATCCTTTTTAAGAGTGGCAGTGAACATATTATTTGGGATTTGGAATTACATGAATTAGAATGCCTTGCTAGTCTTGCTGTTTAAAAACTTAATATTAAGCATCCTCTATACCAAGCACTTCAGGTGATTTCCCGTGAGTTAAATCATCAAATTTTATCATCAACCTTGTGACATAGATTTTTTTTTCTTTTTACATTTAAGGAAACTGGGACTTGGCAAGTTTAATAACTCATCAGTGTCACATAGTACAATGTAGAAGAGCTAATATTTAAGGAGAATTGGAAAAATATTTTTCTAAAATGGAATTACATAAAAAAGGGGAATGTGACAGACATTTCTGACTAAGATTCATCTACTACTAAACCCTCTCCACCCCACCCACTACAAAAAAAAAAAAAAAAAAAAAAAAAAAAAGACAGATGGCCTCTGGATCTGAGGTGGTCTTGCTTTATTTGACATCTGCAGTTCCATTGACAGCCTGTGTTGACCGAGGTCATCTGGCTGGCTGCACGGGTATGCCCTTTCTCTCTGAGACCAGGAATGTCCTCCAAAAACTGTCTAAGAATGCCAACTTCCTGGAGAAAATAAATTGTTATTCCCCCTTTTCAGGAGCCACTGGCATGCTTTCATTTATCTTTTAAGTCTGTTTTAAATGTAATTCAGAGACTTGCCATATTCTTTGTTGTCTGTGCAAAAATTAAGACTGGGATTTTGGTTAATGACTCCAGTCATTATCAGAGGAAGGAGATCAAGGCCCATTCTGCTGCTATCAAGCAATAAAGCAGGTCAGGAACTGGGAGTAGGTAGATGTACAGAATATTGTTGGAAACGCAGTAAGATGAAGGTGTCAGCTGAGGAAGTAAAATGACACAGGAAGTAAACTCAAAATATAGGAAATAGGAACTGTGTTCCAATTCAAGTGCAGAATTGCAAAGCATCACAGTCTAGATTGTCATCTTAAGTCAAGGACAGGATGCGTGAGGGGCAGGCAAGCTGAGGAGGCAAAAGCTATAGAATATGACATGGTTTACATAGACTAGAGTTACATCACGGGCATTACTCTTAGCTTTATTCTCTCTATTTGTCACAGGGTCAACAATTTCCCAGATAAATTATTAAAGGTCAAATATTCCCTCAATAATTTAGATGATGACATTAAAATGTTTATGTCATCACCAAAATTTTTACTGCTTTTTGTTTTCCTTGTGGAGAAAACAAAAACCTGAATCATTTGGCTTTCATGGCAAATAATAAGATGTATGTCTAGATTGACCACTTGGTAATCTCAGTATCTACTCTCATATCTATAACATTTCATTTTGAAATATATAGCACAAAGATGGAAGAAGTAAAATTTGTTTCTAATTAGTACAAATGAGCTAGAATGAAATCTTCAGTATTTTAGCTCAGAAATGATCTTATGAATATACTTATACTTTTACTCTTGAATGTAATTTTAAGTGCACACTACATTAAGGCCATTTATATAAATATTTCTCACCTTAAGTAAGCTCTTTATTTTCAGGACTGAAATATCCATGAGTATTGCCAAACAAATATGATTCATCTTTATTTGTAATCCAATATTGTTTGTTTTAGGGGAAGCGTGATAAACAGAAGCATCTCTCCTATGTCGTTAGATTAATCAGGATGTTATTTTGTATTGCCTAGAGCAGTGTGTTTAGTAATTGGATAATTTGTCTTCCCCATCACAATAATAGCGGATGGAATCAGTATACTTGCCATGAAGAAGTTTGTTTCTCCCTGAGCTCAGGGAAAATTTGACTACTTCTATCAGATTAACATCCATTTGAAAATAAATTATTCCTGTAATTGTCAACAGAGCCCAAAAGCCTTCTAGGGCTTCCTGGGGGAATATTATTGCAGTGGGAAGGAAGGGCGGGTATCATGAGGGAGGGCCGGGGAAACATGAGAAAGGGATGATGAGGGAGGTCATCTCCTAGATGGCTTCCTTCCCTTCAAGCCCAGGAGGATACACAGTGACCAATGACCTGCTAATAAATTGGGATACAGAACTGAGTCATCACTATCCTATTGGAACATGGCTTAGTGCTTCAGAATGACACTTTGAAATGAAGATCACAGATTAATGTGTATACAGGGCCATTGTGAGAGGAAAGGAAAATACCAGGGCAGCCTGCACTGCTTTAGTGAAGCACACTATTTGCAACTCAAGGAAGTTCTATGTCTAAAGTTAACAGTTCAGTAAGTGTGGCTTTCCATCCTAATCATTACTGGGAATAACTAACTGCTATTGTCTCATGGAAAAGGCCTTTCTTTGGAAGGGGAAGGGACAGGATTTCACTCTGTTGCCCAGAGTGTGTGGGGCTATCACAGCTCACTGCAGCCTCAATTTCCTAGCTTTAGTGGTCCTCCCATCTCAGCCTTCCAAGTAGCCTGAACTACAGACACGTGCCACCACACCTGGCTAATATTTTTATCTTTTGGTAGAGACGAAGTCTTCCTATGTTGCTTAAGCTGGTCTCAAACTCCTGGGCGCAAGCAATCTTCCCACCTTGACCTTCAGGGATTATAGGTATGAGCTACTGCATATGGCCAGGAAAGGCCATTTTCTGCTCATGTGTTCAAATGAATGTTCTATCTGACACACATGTAGATACAGTCATCTCCCCTTATCCATGGTTTACCTTTCCATGGTTTCAGTTATCCTCAATTAGGCACAGTCTGAAAATATTAAGTGGAAAATTCTAGAATAAACCATTTATAAGTTTTACACTGGTAAGTTCTGAGTAGCATCCTGCTCTGTCCTGCCTGGGACATGAATCATCCCTTTGTCCAGGGTATCCACACTGTTTATACCCATCAGTCATCAACATGGTCTGCTTCTGACATCCAACCATCCACATCATGGCCCCATGATCCAGGATCTCCCGAGGCAGACGATCCCCCTTCTGTCCTATTGTGAGAAAGTCAATAGCCTAACACCGCGTCACAGTGCCTTCATCATTCGCCTCTCTTCATCTCAGCACTTGAGCATTTTGTCATCTCAAGTCACCATAAGAAAAAAAATGGTAAGTACACCACAAGACATTTTGAGAGACAAAGACAGAGGAGATCACATTTACACAACTTTTGTGATAGTGTATTATAATTTTTCTGTTAATATTAGCCACTGATGTTCACCTTTCACTGTGCCTGATATATAAATTGAACTGTATTATAGGAATATATGCATAGGAAAAGTCATAATATAGAGAGTTCTGTCCTATTTGTGGTTTCAGGCATCCACTGGGAGACCTGCAACATATCCTTTGTGGATAGGGGGATTGCTATACAGATGTCCTCAATTGATGATGGAGTTATGCCCATTACACATTGAAAATATCCTGGGTCAAAAGTGTATTTTAACTAACGGTATTTTTAACTTACCATGGGTTTCTCCAGACGTAACCCTATTGTCATTCAAGGAGTGTACTGAAAGTGTGTAGTGTTTTGCAACATAGTAAAGTCAAAAAATTGTAAGTTGAACCATGCTGGGTCAGGGATCATATGTATATATTTATAGGTGTAGATAATACAATTTATTTTCTTTTCACTGTTTATTAACCATTATAATAATTTATCTTAGTCCTCTTCACACATTGCAGAAAGAACTTTGGAATTCTCAGATTTAGGAGTGTCAGTGGCAAAACCTCTCAGAGTATGTGCTCTTGTCTTTTAGAATTCCGAGAGCTTTTCTTCACAGCTGCAGGCTCTTTTATTATCTCCATGTTCCCTAGTTTTTCTACCGGCAAAATAACTTCAGAGTAAAGAAAATAAAAGCATCTTTGCTTCACTTTTTTTTTTTTTTTTTTTTTTTTTGCCTCCAGTTTCACCACCTTTCATTTTCACTGCAGAAATAAAAAGATGGAAACCCAGTAGAACATGTAAGTCATCTACATGAGTCATACGGTCCCATACGACTTCTACAATCAGAAGTGTTTCTGCCAATGTAAAACTTAGCATCACCAATGAAGTGCTTTTCTGTCACGAGTAATCCTTTTTTTGCTTTTTGTATTCATTACTATTAATTATTAGAAATGTGAAGATTACTATTCTATTGTAATAATTGCTATTAGAATTTTCAGATGTAGGCAGATCATGGCAGACAGGAGAGAGGACCAGATTGCAGCTCCGACTCGGGTGAACGGAGCAGTATGTGGAGGCCTGCATGTGAATTTTTGTTCCAGCATGACCTCAGGAATAAATCAAGACACCCAAGGAGACCCACAGACCCTCTGAAGGAAGCAAATTGCTCCTGCAGGACCCGGGAGACCTCACAAATACTGTGAGTGCCCAAAATGTGGATGTGGGAAAAGGAGATCATCTGCCCCCATACACACACCCCCACTGGGGAAACTGAGGTCTACATTACAAGAGAACATTCTGATCTCACCTAGAGCTAAGTCAATTTAGAGAGCTGAGCAAAATACAGGGGTGGAGGAAGCAGCAGGAAAAGCCCTGTGAGCTCGCTGGGTCCCCCGGCAAACCATTTCTGCCTGGTTTCACAGGGATCCTTTGGGAGGGTGGTCAGAGGCACTGGGAAAAGGCCACAGGGAGACGGAAATCTCCGGCTGAACTTTGTAACAATTTGAACTGATGAAGAATTCACCTTGCCACAACTCAGGGGAGGGGGTGAATCCAGTGTGCAGACTCCACAGGCAGGAGAAGAAGGAAAGCCATACTTGCTTGTGCAGTTGGGAGGTGGGTAGACTGGGGCAAGTTTTCAGCACAGCTCACCCACTGCTTGAAACAGACTCGGTGCTATACAGGGTGGCACGGTGGGAGTGAGACCAGCCCTTCAGATTGCATGGGAGCTGGGTAAGGCCTGTGACTGCTGGGTTTCCCTCCACTTCCCTGACAACCTGCATGACACAGTAGAGGCAGCCATAATCCTCCTAGCAACATAACTCCATTGACCTGGGAATGTCACCCCCATTCCCTACAGCAGCCACAGCAAGACCTGCCCAAGGAGAGTCTGAGCTCAGATATACCTACCCCTGCCTCCACCCAATGGTCCTTCCCTACCCACCCTGGTAACTGAAGACAAAGGGCATATACTCGTGGGAGTTCTAGGGCCCTGCCCACTGCCCATTCCTCCCCATACTACCACAGCTGTTTTTTCCTGAAACGCGTCATCTCCTGGCAAGAGGCCAATCAGCACAAAAATAGTGCATTAAACCACCAAAGCTAAGAATTATCACAGAGTCTATTTCAATTCCCTGCCACCTCTATTGGAACAGGTGCTGGTATCTGACTCAGAGACACACAGAGGTTTCACATCACAGGACTCTGTGAAGACAATCCCCAGTATCAGCCTGGAGCCTAGTAGACTTGCTGGGTGGCTAGATCCAGAAGAGAGATAACAATCACTACAGCTCAGCTCTCAGGAAGCCACATCTGTAGGAAAAGGGGGGAAGTATTACATCAAGGGGACACCCTGTGGGACAAAAGAATCAGAACAACAGCCTTCAGCCCTAGACCTTCCCTCTGACAAAGCCTACCCAAATGAGGAAGAACCAGAAAACCAACCCTGGTAATAGGACAAAACAAGGCTCTTCAACACCACCAAAAAATCACACCAGGTCACTAGCAATGGATCCAAACCAAGAAGAAATGCCTGATTTACCTGAAAAAGAATTCAGGAGATTAGTTATTAAGCTAATCAGGGAGGCACCAGAGAAAGGTGAAGCCCAAAGTAAAGAAAAATAATAATAATAATACAAGAAGTGAAGGGAGAAATATTCAATGAAATAGATAGCATAAATAAAAAACAATCCAAACTTCAGGAAACAGCAGACATACTTACAGAATGCAAAATGCTCTGGAAAGTCTCAGCAATAGAAATGAACAAGTAGAAAAAAGAAATTCAGAGCTCAAAGACAAGGTCTTTGAATTAACCTGATCCAACAAAGACAAAGAAAAGAATAAGAAAATATGAACAAAGTCTCCAAGAAGTATGGGATTACATTAAATGACCAAACCTAAGAATAATCAGCATTCTTGAGGAAGAAGAGAAATCTAAGTTTAGTAAAAGTATTTGGGGGAATAATTGAGGAAAACTTCCCTGGCCTTGCTAGAGACCTAGACATCCAAATACGAGAAACACAAAGGACACCTGGGAAATTCATTCCCAAAAGATCATCACCTTGGCACATTGTCATCAGGTTATCTAAAGTTAAGATGAAAGAAAGAATCCTAAGATCTGTGAGATAAAAGCACCAGGTAATCTATAAAAGAAAACCTATCAGATTAACAGCAGATTTCTCGGCAGAAACCCAACAAGCTAGAAGGGGTTGGAACATATCTTCAGCCTCCTCAAACAAAACAATTATCAGCCAAGAATTTTGTAACCAGTGAAATTAAACTTCATATATGAAGGAAAGATACAGTCTTTTTCAGAAAAAACCAATGCTGAGAGAATTTGCCTCTACCAAGCCACCACTACAAGAACTGCTAAAAAGAGCTCTAAATCTTGAAATAAATCCTGGAAACACATCAAAACAGAACCTCTTTAAGCGTAAATCTCACAGGACCTATATATCAAAAACACAATTTGAAAAACAAAAACAAAAACCAAAAAACCAAGGTATACAGGCAACAAATAGCATGATGAATGCAAGGGTACCTCTCATCTCAATACTAACATCAAATGTAAATGGCCTAAATGCTCCACTTAAAACTACAGAATGGCAGAATGGATAAGAATTCACCAACCAACTATCTGCTGCCTTCAAGAGACTCACCTTACACATAAGGACTCACATAAACTTAAGGTAAAGAGATGGAGAAAGAAATTTCATGCAAATGGGCACCAAAAGTGAGCAGGAGTCGTTATTCCTGTATCAGACAAAAGAAACTTTAAAGCCACAGAAGTTAAAAAAGACAAAGAGGGATATTACATAATGATAAAAGGCCGTGCCCAACAGGAAAATATCACAATCCTAAATATATACACACCTAATACTGGAGCTCCCAAATTTATAAAACCATTACTAATAGACCTAAGAAATGTGATAGACTACAACACAGTAATAGTGGGGGACTTCAATACTCCACTGATAGCTCTAGACAGGCCATCAAGACAGAAAGTCAACAAAGCAATAATGGATTTAAACTATACCCTGGAACAAATGGACTTAACAGATATATACAGAACATTCCATCCAACAATGGCAGAATATACATTCTATTCAACAGCACATGGAAGTTTTTCCAAGACAGACCATATAATAGACCACAAAACAAGCCTCAATAATTTTAAGAAAATTGAAATTATATCAAGCACTCGCTCAGACCACAGCAGAATAAAACTGAAAATAAATTCCAAAAAGAACCTTCAAACCATGCAAATACATGGAAATTAAATACCCTTCTCCTGAACGATCATTATGTCAAAAATAAAATCAAGATGAAAATTAAAAAATTATTTGAACTGAATGACAGTAGTGACAAAACCTATCAAAACCAGGATATAGCAAAGGCAGTGCTAACAGGAAAGTTCATAGTCCTAAATGCCTATATCAAAAAGTCTGAAAGGGCACAGACAGACAACCTAAGATGATATACCTCAAGGAACTAGAGAAACAAGAACAAACCAAACCCAAAACCAGCAGAAGAAAGGAAATAACCAATATTAAAGCAGAACTAAATAAAATTGAAATGACAACAACAAAAAATACAAAAGGTAAATGAAACAAAAAGCTGGTTCTTTGAAAAGATAAATAAATAGATAGACCATGAGCAAGATTAACCAAAAAAAAAAAGAGAGAGAGAGAAAGAAAAATCCAAATGAACTCAATAAGAAAGAAAATGGGAGATACTACAACTGACACCAGAAAAATACAAAATATCATTCAAGGCTACTATGAACACCTTTGTGCACATAAATTAA
Organism: Chlorocebus sabaeus; assembly: GCF_047675955.1. Classification (NCBI taxonomy): domain Eukaryota; kingdom Metazoa; phylum Chordata; class Mammalia; order Primates; family Cercopithecidae; genus Chlorocebus; species Chlorocebus sabaeus. Next base: position 130,861,757 of record NC_132910.1, on the reverse strand, counting down.
AAAACCTAGAAGAGATGAATAAATTCCAAAAAAGATACAACCCTCCTACCTTAAATCAGGAAGAATTAGATACCCTAAACAGACCAATAACAAGCAGTGAGATTGAAGTAATTTAAAAATTACCAATAAAAAAAATTCCAGGACCAGATAGATTCACAACAGAATTCTATCAGACATTGAAAGAATTGTCACCAATCCTCTTGACAATACTTCACAAGATAAAGGGGGAATCCCCCAAAAAGAAGCCAGTGTCACCCTAATACCAAAACCAAGAAAGGACATAACCAAAACAGAAAGCTACAGATCAATATCACTGATAAACATAGATGCTAAAATCCTTAACAAAATACTAGCTAACTGAATCCAACAACATATGAAAAAGATAATCCACCATGATCAAGTGGGTTTCATACCAGGAATGCAGGGATGGTTTAACATATGCAAGTCAACAAATGTGATACACCACATAAACAGAATCAAGAATAAAAATCACACAATCATCTCAATAGATGCAGTAAAAGCATTCAACAAAATACAGTATCAGTTTATGATTAAAACTCTCAGCAAAATTGGCATACAAGGGACATAACTCAATGTAATAAAAGGCATCTATGACAAACCCACAGCCAACATAATACTTAATGAGGAAGAGTTGAAAGCATTCCCTCTGAGAACGGAACAAGACGAGGATGCCCAATCTCACCACTCCTCTTCAACATAGTGCTGAAAGTCCTTGCCAGAGCAATCGGACAAGAGAAAGAAATAAAGGGTATTACTGCAAATCAGTAAAGAGGAAGTCAAACAGTCACTGTTTGCTGATGATATGATTGTTTACCTAGAAAACCCTAAAGACTCCTCCAGAAAGCTCCTAGAAATGATAAAAGAATTCAGCAAAGTTTCTGGCTACAAAATTAGTGTACACATATCAGTAGTTTTTCTATGTACCAACAGCGACCAAGCTGAGAATCAAATCAAGAACTCAACCTTTTACAATAAGCTGCAAAAAAATTAAAATCAAATACTTAGGAATATACCTAACCATGGAGGTGAAAGACCTCTACAAGGAAAACTACAAAACACTGCTGAAATATTTCACAGACGACACAAATGGAAACACATTCCATGCTCATGAATGGGTAGAACCAATATTGCGAAAATGACCACACTGTCAAAAGCAATCTACAAATTCCAAGCAATTCCCATCAAAATATCACCAGCATTCTTCATAGAATTAGAAAAAACAATTGTAAAATTTATATGGAACCAAAAAAGAACCCACATAGTCAAAGCAAGACTAAGCAAAAAGAACAAATCTGGAGGTATTGCATTACCCAACTTCAAACTATACTATAAGGCCATAGTCAGCAAAACAGCAAGGTACTGGTATAAAAATAGACACATAGACCAATGGAGAACAGAATAGAGAACCTAGTAATAAACCCAAATGCTTACACCCAACTGATCTTCGACAAAGCAAACAAAAACATAAAGTGGGAAAGGACACCCTTTTCAACAAATGGTGCAGGGATAATTGGCCAGCCATATGTAGGAGAATGACACTGTATCCTCATCTAACCTTATTCAAAAATCATCTCAAGATGGATTAAGGGCTTAAATCTAAGACCTGAAACTATGAAAATTCTAGAAAATAACACTGGAAAAACCTTTCTAGACATTGACTTAGGCAAGGATTTCATGACTAAGAATCCAAAAGCAAATGCAATAAAAACAAAGGTAAATAGCTAGGACTTAAACTAAAGAACTTTTGCATGTAAAAGGGAACAGACAACCCACAGAGTGAGCAAAAATCTTCACAATCTATACATCTGACAAAGGACTAATATCCAGATTCTATGATGAACTCAAACAAATCAGCAAGAAAGAAACAAACGATCCCATCAAAAACTGGGCTAAGGACATGAATAGACAATTCTCAAAAGAAGATATACAAATGGCCAACACACATATGAAAAAATGCTTGACATTCACTAATGATCAGGGAAATGCAAATCGAAACCACAATGCAATATCACTTTACTCCTGCAAGAATGGTCATAATCAAAAAATTAAAAAAATAGTAGATGTTGGCATGGATGCGGCAAACAGGGAACACTTCTACACTGCTGGTGGGGATGTAAACTATTGCAACCACTATGGAAAACAGTGTGGAGACTCCTTAACAAACTAAAAGTAGAACTACCATTTGATCCAGCAATCCCACTACTGGGTATCTACTCATAGGAAAAGAAATCATTATATAAAAAAGATACTTGCACCACATGTTTATAGCAGCACAATGCACAATTGCAGAACCATGGAACAAATCCAAATGCCCAACAATCAATGAGTCGGTAAAGAAACTGAGACGTATATATGATGGAATACTACTCAACCATAAAAAGGGATGAATTAATGGCATTCATAGCGACTTGGATGAGATTGGGAGATTATTATTCTAAGTGAAGTAACTCAGGAAGGGAAAACCAAACATCGTGTGTTCTCACTCATAAGTGGGAGCTAAGCTATGAGGATGCAAAGGCATAAGAATGACACAGTGGACACTGACGACTCAGGAGGAAAGGGTGGGGGTGCAAGGGATAAAAGGTTACAAATAGGGTGCAGTGTATGCTGCTCGGATCATGGGTGCACCAAAATCTCAAAGATCACCAGGAAAGAACTTATGTAACCAAATACCACCTGTTCCCCAATTACCTATGGAAATAAAAATATTTAGAAATATAAATAAATGCAGGTTTAATGTGATTAAAAAAAGAATTTTCAGATGTAGCACCTTGTTATATAGGACAATGTCATTTCTGTGGCCTTGTCCTCACAAAGAGATGACACATAGTCATCTTAAGAGGTGAAAACTGATCATCTTAGACATTCTTTTTCCAAATTTCTAATTTCATATTCATGACTGTTTTATTTAAACATAAAATGTTAACATGATTTAAAAGACTTAAATGATTTTCTGAGCAACTTTTACAATGTCTACCCCATGCATGCAGGGGAACTACTTTGAAGCACACAGAATTTTTAGACCTTATTATTGCAAATACCTTTTCCTGGGGATTTCTATGAACTAACGATTCTTTCTCGGTAGTACAAAAGAAAAACTATTGAGCTTTTGATCAGTAGATCATTCTATTACTTAGTATGCAGAAAAATTTGTTTTTAGTTTTGCTTAAAATTAGGTAATTTCATTCTTTATAATTATGATTTTAAAGAAGAAAGTAGCATCATTAGTCTTATACCAAAGCAACTGAAGTTTATGTATTAACTAGCATCTGTTATTAAGTGAATAAATAAGTTTTTCTGACTTTGCATTTAAAACTACTGACCAAATCTTTGCACAAAGAGGACACTTTCTTTCTTTATTACAATATAAGAACTATATCCATTTTAATTATTTTCCAGCTTTCCACAGTTGAGTTACAGTGTTTTAAGCTGTGTTCCTGTAAATTCTTTTTTTTTTTTTTTCTTTGACATGGAGTCTTGCTCTGTCGTCCAGGCTGGAGTGCAATAGCGCGATCTTGGCACACTGAAACCTCCACCTCCCAGGTTCAAGCAATTCTCCTGCCTCAGCCTCCCGAGTAGCTGGCATTACAGGCAAGTGCCACCATGCCCAGCTAATTTTTGTATTTTTAGTAGATATGGGGTTTTGCCATGTTGGCCAGGCTGGTCTCGAACTCTTGACCTCAGGTGATCCACCCACCTCAGTCTCCCAAAGTGCTGTGATTACAGGTGTGAGCCACTGCACCCCACCTTCCTGTAAATTCTTAAGTATTATCTTTACTTTTTTAAGTTTTGCAAGCTATGCATGTGATCACCATAGCCCTAGATCTCCAGTCATCTTTCTAACTCTTTCTTTCTTCAATTACATATTAAACTCAAGGCACTCCCTGTAACAGAACTTTCACAGGATAAAGAGATGTTCAGATACACTGTCTAAAATAAAGAATCTTACAAGTAATAACTACTGATGGCCTATTATACAGCAGGCACTCTATTAGTTAGAGGTATTATTTTTAATCTTTATAACCATTACATAAAATTGACATTAATTCCATTTTATAGTGGCAGAATCTAATGGGTAGGAGGTTTTATAACTTGCTAAGTCTATTCAGTAATTGAGAGGTAAAGATGAACTTTGGACTCATTTCAGAGTTGACTACAAACTCAAGTGTCCCTTCTAATGCTAAAATATAGAATTCTATCAATAAGATAAGTCCAGAAAAACAGCAACGACAACCAAGCAAGTTACAAACAAGAGCAACGACAAAAGCAACAACATATGATGCTATCATGGCACAAAGGAAAAGGAATCTAGTTCTGATTGGAGGCATATAGAAAGGTGTCTTGAAAACAGACTTTTAAGAAGTTCCTTGGAAAATATGCTGGTAGCAATTAGAGGAGGATAGGAGAGTTCAAGGGTAGAACCAATTATGGTCTGAAATAAAGGGAAGAAATGATCTGAAATAAAAGGTGAGAAAATGTTTATGAAGAGAACACAATCTTGTTTTTAAAGCATAATAGCAGTCATCTTATTCTCCATTTACCTTTAATAAAATCGTTTAAGCAAACAATCATGATTTTATTCACTGGTATAAATATATTGTAGCATACATTAAATTAAAGGTAAGATACTTAGTTTAGGTCCACAATATTTTCCCTTTGAAAATGTAACCCTCTTTTGAAAACCATCACCTTCCACTAGTTTCTTTCTAAGAACTTACATACTCCTATAGCTTATTTGGTATTGTTCTAAGCCAGTATCACATAAGGCACACGATTTGCTAAAAGAAAGAATGCAGAAAGGGAACTAAAATGATTAATTATCTACTGCGTGCAGAAAGATCTACACATTTCCTCCTGCTCTGGTCATAGAAGACGTGTCTGCTACCCCTTTGCCTTCTGCCGTGATTAAACCTCTGTATAGAAGCAGGACGCTGAAGACACGCTGTGGCCCAGACAGTGGCTGACGAGCAGATGAAATCTGAACCTACCCAATTTGGTCAAAGAAGCCCTCATACTCTCCATGAAAAAGATTTTCAGAAGCTATTGTGTCAATTTAAAAAAAGGAAACAAACCATAAAACCACCGACACTGAAGATCACGTTTGAGTCTGATTTGAAAGCTCGAGTCAAATTCTGCAGAGGCATTGAAGTGGCCAGACGCTACCCTAATAGCCAAACCTGTAGGTCCCTCCATCATGCCAAGGAAAATGTTCCATTCACCAGTCCTCAGCTTCTGGTTCTGGTTTCAAAGTTCTCTCTGTATTAGAGGGCTTTAAAGTTAGAGGGTCCTTTACCCTCGTCCTCTTATGTACAGATCTGAATATGGAGGTCAAGAGGGAAAATGGCATGTCCTAAGTCAGAGTAGAATCAACAAAAAAATAAGATAAACAATGACCGAGTCCCTGGTGTATAGTGAGCATTAGTTAGCTACATGGGATATGCAGAAGAAGAAAACAGAGTCCATTCTTCAGGAAGCTCAACCTAGTAAGGTAGACAGACTTTTTGCAAGTAGAACCAGGCTTCCCTGAAACAGAAGGAAACATCAAATCAGGGTAACAAGCCTCACCTGGGCTGAGCCACCATGTTGCCCTGAGAGGATCACATGTGGACTCAGAACCATGGCGTGGCCCTGCTTTGACTCTCTAGCTCTGCTGTAGGGCCTGGTGGAATCTGGAGTGGCCTGAGCTAGGGGCTGCCATGAGCTCTTTGCACTTCCCCAAAACATTGTATAAGTAATGTCACTTTCTATTTGCACAGCAAAATCAGGGACACAGTTTTCTAGAACAAAGGATACCTTCTCTACCCCCAACAGATGGATGGTCTACCTTGTTGATGGGCCATTGCTTGTGTTGGAGACGGAACACTCACTGCAGAGTTCCCAGTGGTTAGTTCTGGCCCACAGGCCACTGGAAAGCAGAGGCAGAGCTGCAGAGTCCTCGGGAACCATGCAGGGCCTGCTGCCCACCATGAAATGCCTTCTGAGCTGCTGCTGGTCCACACATGGGTGACAGTGCTAGTGATGTACAGAATCCTGGGACTAATGCCTGCAAACTATGGATATCCTGGTTGATATGGTCGTGCACTGTTGTGGTGGCCTTTATATCCAGGAGATGACACGCGGTGAGAAGATGGGAAGAGCCAGCCCAAAGGGAGTCGGCCCAGGGTAAGATCACCAAGGCCAGAGCCAAGATTTGGTCAGCACCCCAGGGTGGTGGTGGCCTCATATTGCCTATGCCACAGTCCAGTCCTCGATTGTTCCAAATCCTCCACTCAAGGGTTCTCAAGGAAATGAGCAGCTCTTCCCATGAGGACCTACATGTGCCTGTGAAAAAAGCTCGACAACACGTCTTCTGAACTTCCCTGAGTGACTAAACAAAGCGGGTCCCGCACGTTTCACAGCGCGAGGGAGATCTTCAGGGGCAAACTGTGGAGGATCTGAAGGACAGCACGGACTATCAGCAACCTGCAGAGCTGCCCCACCAAGAAATTGTGAGATGAAAGCAACCTTTGCCAGAAAAAAGAAGAAGGAAAGGCAGGAGCAGGCCAAGCCAGGCATTAAACAGACCACAGATGTTGAAGTGAGGTGACTGACTTCCCCGGGCCGCACCCCACCCAGCACCCTGCATCTGCTCAGGGGCGGGAGAGATCACGTGAGGATGGTAACTTAGCAGTGGAGGGGAACAGGGAAGCAGGACATGGTGGTTCCCCAGCATCCTGGCCACAAGTCCGTCCAAAGAGTGTGGATGACGATGGTGACTTAGATGTGTCCTTCGAATGTCCTGAGGGGGTGACTGAAGAAGCAGACATGCAGTTGTGAAAAGAAATCCAAAGGAGTAAAAAGCTCACAGCACAAGTGCAAAGTCTGACTGGACCAGCAGGGCTCTCTGCAGGGTGCAAGGACACAGCTGGAGAGGAGCTCCTGAAGCTGCAGCTCAGGCTTCCCACTCTGCCTGCACTGCGCCAAAAACCCACTATGGGGCCCCAGCAGGAGTCCACGGAGGAGGACGCCCACTGCCTGCGCTTCAACCAGAGACTACGCGAGGTGCGCAAAGACTTGAAATGTGTGTATTAGACCCGCAACCACTACAAGAAAATGGTGCACATCCACTACAAGAAGATCTGGCCCAGGAATTGAAGAAAGATGCTTCCAATTTTCATAGGAAGATCTTCCATGAGAAAATGGCCCAGGAAGGCTAAATGGCCATGACATCCACCAAGAGAGTGCTCCAGGCGCTCCAGAAAGAAAATGACCACAACAGGCAGAAATCAGATGACTGATTTCCAAGTTCTAGCCTTTCTCGAGTGGCCCTTTGGATTCTGGGGCTCAGCCCAGAGCCCAAGGGGCCCAGAGGTAGCAGGGGGTCCATGGGCCACTAGGCCCACCAGGAGGGAGGCAGGTCACAGTGTGAGTATGAGGGCTTGGGTACAGAGCAGCTGCCAGTTTGGTTCTGCTTTCCTTGCAGTCAGATCCTGAATGTCCAGAGACTCTACAGAACATCAGCTGGTGCTGCTGCCTTTAAAACAGTTTTGATTGATCTATTGCTAGTTTAGCTACTGTTAGTTTAGTTACTATTAGTTAGTTGATGTTAAAATTGTTCTTATTGAAGTTTGATTGATAGCACTAGGATCGTAAGGTATTATTTTTCAAATAAATATTTTTAATGTAAAAATATAAAAATAAAATAAACTGAAAGGGCAAAAAAAGAGAGACAGATTTGCACAATTGATTTTTCCTTTAATTTTATAAATTATATTAAAGAGTAAGCATTATTAACTCGATTTTATGGTCTGCCACTGTGACAAAGGACCCTCAGGAAGTAGCAAAGCTAAAATGTGAACCCACATCTGACTTTTTCTTCCACCCCTCCACCTCCAGCCCCAAGGATGAATGTAAAAGCAGGTTTTAAGAAGGAGCTGGTGGTTAGTGGAACCCTGCTACAATATGAAGAAGAATACGGAAGGAGGAAAGGTAACTATTCGAAGTGAAATTTCAAGACGTAAGGTATAAGTGTAAAGAAATAGAGGTAGTGAGTGTAATCTGAGAAGTTAGCCCTTAAAGACAGGGATATCCTTGTGGGAGCAAGAGAATTTGTGAAAAAATGTTGAATTTGTGTTTCTTTAGTGTTGAGAAATAATATTTTTGTAAGCAGAGGCAAAGAAGCTGGTGATGACAGATTGCATATGTGAACAACAGGAGTAATGATTGATGCACTTCTGTGCCTTATATTAGTTGGTATTGTTCTAAGAAAGTGCTTTAAGGAGTGACAACAATATTTAACTGTTGTCTATTATGAGAACTAGAGTTAGAGGGGCGACTTGTGTGATACATCAACCTGCATTTCTGGAATCATCAACAGAGAGATGAATAAAACTCAAGCACATAGTATGATGAATGTAGCAATACTTCTTAAAACCAAGAAGGTGTACCAGAAATACAATGTTATGTAAGAAATATCATCAACTATATAACTACAGGATAAAGGAGTGTTAATACATTTGAAGATATGAGGTAAAATAGTTATAGTATGAAGAAGCTATTTACTCTCATCAAAACTAAATAGTCCATAGATGTGAAAATGGATCTGAGTCTTGGGACTGAGAGGAGGTGAGACAGGTTTTGATTGAAGTAAGCTTCAGGAGTTGGAAAAGGGGAGGGTGGATCTAATGTGCTGGGCTAGTCAATTGCGGCAAGTCAGAAAGAAACCTGATTTCAGGGTTTCCCATTGCATCCTTGTTTCTCTTTCTTACAGCATGTATGTCACCACACTTTAGTTTTTAATTTACTTCTCTGTTCCCCTCTAAAGACTATAAATAATCTGCAAGTAGATATAATGGCATATGTGTCTTTATATTTTTAGTGCTCCTTACAAGTCCTGGAATATAATTAGCACAAACTGTTTGCTTTATTATAGGAAGGGTTCTATGGATAACTACATCTAATAAGACAGAACAAGGAAAGTGAAAGCTTGAAAGAAATGGCAGGGGAACACTGGTTCGTTTTCTCCAAACAACAATGTTGTTTATTATTGAACTAATAAATAACCTCCAGCAGATGGAAGTGGGTCTCTATTGCAGTTATGACACTGGAGGGTAGGGTAGTGAGTAGGTGGGGACACATTATGGGGGAATACTTTAGAACTTAGCAGGATATAGAGAGCCCTTGATCTCTCTGTGGGTTTTCCAATCAAATACATAGATATTTGTGAATATAAACTCCTACACAGGTACACACACACACCCCCATAGAGTAGCTGACTCTAAATTGTTTTAATAAGTGATAATATTAATCATTTAACAATATGAGATGAGACAGGACTGTGCAGCTGCCATATTCGATCCATATCACATGGTCTATGGATGAAGCCTTGCCTGCCTTCCTTGCCTATCTTGACAATGACACCTTAAACAAGGACAGGTAATTTGCCAATAAGCTATCCAGTAACACATCGTTCATGTTCTATAAGAGAAAAAGTTTGTTAACTAACCCATGGTAAGCAGAAAACCTTCAAGGGCTCTTTGATTCAGGACTGACCAAGCAGCAGCCAGAATAAAAGAGGAGATAGAGAGAATCAAAGAAACTGAAAACCATGTGGGTTGAGCCCTGAGAGATGGAGGGAGCACTGCTAGTGCCCAGTAGCACCTCATCCACTTTCCAAGAGGCCTTTCCATTGTTCATATCCTGTGACATCCCATGATACTGCCTGTTGCCTGGTGTTTCCTTAAAGTTAAGCATTCTCTACTTGGGTTAGGTTTAGATATTTTTTGTTTGTTTGTTTCATGAAACAAATGATGGAATAAAGTAGGCAAAAATTTCATGTCTTGCGTAACATTTAGTAAACAGATTTCAGAAAAAATAGGAAGTTGCAACACTTCATTTAGAAAGTTACAAATCTTTTCTGACAGAGACCAGGAGGTACTGCAAACAGCAAGACAAAGGTAAATTATTAATTCTTTCTGGCATCACTCCTGTTAGTATACAGTGGATGTCTCACATCATTTCTCCTCCTAATAGCACCTTACATTTTTTTTTGGGGGGGGGGTGATCACTGCCCTGTGTGTAGTCTTGACATAAAAGCTGTTTCTGGAACTCCTTTCCACTGCAGAAGGCATAGGGTCCAGAGCCTTCTTGTGCTGTGGCATGTGTGTGTGACCTCAACTAGGCCATGAATGAACTAAGGATATTTGCTGTAAGGTACATGGTGATTGTCGAGACAGTAGTGGCAATGACTGGGATATTTCAGCTTTCCAGAAAGTGTTATATACCCAGGCACCTGGGTTTCATCCTTGCGTTCTACCTACCATTCCTAAATTTGCTCATAAGTCCACCAATACCCTTTCATTCAATTAGAGTTTTCTTAGGTGGGTCCAACTTCATTTCCTTTTGTTACCACACACATACACCAGCATTTATAATTTTACTGGATTCTTTGAACCTTTTCACTCTATTTTTTTCTAACAAGAATCTTTGGAGAGATGTGTCAAATCAGTTTTAGAAATGGGCTTACTAATTTAAAAGATAGTGTTATCTAAATTGCATCGTACAATATCCTACAAGGTGTGAGTATGACCTAGCCATAGTTTTCTTCCCTTTTTAATGGGTTTACTTGGGTTTGTTGCTATTGAATTGTTTGAGTTCCTTGTATATTCTAGATATCTGTCTTTTTTCAGATGAGTATTTTATAGATATCTTCTCTCATTCTGTAGGTTTTCCCTTCACTCAGTTATTGTTTCCTTTGATGTGCAGAAGCTTTTTAATTGAATACAGTCCCATTTATCTATTTTTGTCTTTATTGACTCGTGCTTTTGAAATTTTAACCATGAAATATTTGCCTAGACCAAGGTCCTGAAACATTGAAACATTGCCCCTATGTTTTCTTCTAGTAGTTTCATAGCAAAACGTTTATGGTCTTAACTCTACTTTCAAGGAATAATCTTTTGGAAACAAGTTGCTTAAGAGTTTCATTCTATACTACAAAAACAAAAACAACAAAACAAAACAAAAAAAAGGGACATCAGATGCTTTTAGGAAATTTGTGAATATCACATGGGGATGCAGACAAAGCCCACGTGACCACAGAGGCAGAAACTGGAGCGCCACAGCTGCAAGCCAAGAGCAACAAGGCTTGCTCTCTGCCACCAGAGTTAAGAAGAAACAAAGAATGATTCTCCCTTCGAGTTTCAGAGAGAGCACGGTCCTGCCAACACCTTAATTTTGAACTTCTAGGCTCGAGAACCATGAGACGAATTTCTGTTTTTTAAGCCACCAGTTTGGAATGCTTTGTTATGGCAAACCTGGGAAACTAAATTCATGCACCTCTCCAAACTGAAATATTTTCTACATTCATTTTGTTATTTCTTGTAATGTTTGTTCCCATCCCATCACTAGCAAAACAGAGTCAGAAATTAGTCTCACTCTATCCCTTTAGAATAGCCTCTTCAACAAGTTAATTCACCATTCGAATAATCTTCTTATTTTTAAGTCTTCAGGGCAAAGAAAAGAATGATTAAATACTTTTGTATTATTAACTAACTACTGTATGGATTTCATTCTATCTCCATGAACATATTGGTTTCTCACTAATAGCATAATCATTTTAGATTACTTAATAAACTCATCAGGTATTGTGTACAAAGAGACAGTTAACCCTATTAGACAAACAGTCCCGGAGAAAAAGGGGACTAGCTATGCACCGCAACTAAAATTTTAAGTCTCTTATCTCTGATATAAGATCCTAATCATTTTTTAAAATTGTGAACTTTTCACTGCTTAAGCATCTAGATACAAAGTCTATTCTATAAACACCAGACTCTATTTTCTGAAATATTTCCAGATTTATTAGTCTACCACCTCAGCCTACAAAAGGCTTATTCAAATATCAACTTCTGTTAATGACAGTCGAGTGTAAGAAAATAAATTGGTGTGATGTAGATGAGTTAATTCCTAACTTAAGAGACATTTATAAGTTGGTGGTGTTGAATCTGAGTCCACCTTCCAATAAAACAACACAGTAATCGTCCACTAAATACAGAAGAATCAAAGTAGTCAATTTAATTCAACTTTCATCAAGCACCTCCTAAGAACTGCAAAGCGCTATTATAGACAGTGGCGGCATCACACTGAATACCACTGTATAGTGTCCCTGCCCTTGAGAAGTTCACAGCCTAGATGTAAAGTCTGAAGAACATGAGTTCAGAACTGAATTGAGTCTCTACTCCGGGGTTCCTTGAGCCTGGACTGCAGCGTGAATGGGGCCGCTAAACAGCGTATCACTGTGACCCCCAAAACAGGATCCAGTTCATTCAAGTCTGCCTCTCAGTGATCATGAGCAAGTTAAGTTACTGTAAGCTAGCTTCCTTATTTTTGCAAAAGTAAAATAATACCCTGCCTTGCAGGGTCTGTGCGACCCTGTCAGGGAAAATTTTGCAATATAGGCACACAGTAGCTAGGCAGTAAGTGACACCCAAGGGAGAAGAACAATCTCCAAACATAGTGAGTACGGAAAGTGTCAGCTAATGCAGAAGGATTTAGATGGTGTTTGAGAGTAAGCTCTAGGATGTGCTATAGAAACCACACGTTGTAGGTATTGGCGATGGCTGTAAACCAAGCATAATTCATTTTGTTGAAGATCTAGGAAAGTCAGCTATTGACTGCCTCTTCACCTAAAGATACAGTTAAAAAACGAAGCTCTTGAAAAAAAAATATTAGTATTATGCACTAATTTGGTTTATCTATTATAGGGTTAACTCTATTACAGCATTGCCCAAAGTATATTTCACGGAAATTAAAACGTGTTACTTTCAAAAGAATTATCAAAGTCAAATTAAGTTTGGAAAGCACTAGGTTCAACAAATTTAAATAGATTTTAGTGGCGCAAGCCTTCAGAGACTCTTAAAACCAGGGAGGAAAAATATTGTTTGCTAAGCATGTACGACCTAAGGACCCTATTTCCTGGCAGGGAGCCACAGGTTTTCAGGGGGCATACCACAATTCCTGCCAGTCTTTTCTTTCCTAGCACTTTCCACCGAGGCTGCACAGAACTCACTTTGGGAAATGCTATTATATCCATATGAAACCTTGATGGTTGCCTAGGAAACAAGGCAAATATATGACTAAGATAATTCTAATCAAATATTTTGCACTAAAATATTGCCCAAACCATCACGGTTTGATTTTACATGTCACTTTGTTAATGTATTTTTACAATTAGTAATGCATTCTGATTTTCTTAATAATCATGATTTAAGTCATCCTGTGATTGCCTGTGACTCACTTGTCTTTTGCTTGGCTCATGGCCAGCCATTAATCCATAAGTTCAATAAAAATTCACTATTTACCATATGATTATCAAAGGATGTCACAAGTTTTGGTCTATATTCTGCATTTGAAATTATTTGAGTCTATCAACTGACATAACAACTAAATTATCAATTTGTTCCATTTTATCAGGAACAACCTTTGCCAAAACTGTGATGGAGACAAGGCTTTGATTTGGGCACTTTTAGTAAAATCAGATTTCCAGCACTTCTCCAGTTCCCTAGCATACTAAAGTTTAAATTCCAAGGAGGGATACAGCATGTCTTCCAAGTCACAATCACTCATATTAATGACAGCCAATCACTACTAGTGACATATTTTGTTGACATCAGTTTTCTACATTTAAGGGCTTTCAAATTCTTAAGAAAAAAAATATATAGCACCTCCGCTGAATTTCCTTGCATCATTTAGCAAATGTGTAAGGATTTGTGGAAACATTGAGTTTTTCTAGTATCTCTGATATCACATCATATAAAAAAACAGATTTTCTTTCGTAATTTGTCTAGCCCTGAACTAAATAGAAATCAATTTTAGAAAATTCATCCTTAACTAATATCATATATACACATATATGCAAGGTTTAAAATATTCTGTTTATATGTCATATGATATAAATATTTAAATAACTGTATAATACCATAATACTGTTAGTATTAACTTTATAGATATTAACTTTATAATTATGATAATATAAATGTATGTAGGATGTTTCATTTCTTATCTCATAGTTTGGTATTTTGTTATGTCTTTTTTTTTGGTGGGTTTGTCAAGCTGAGTATAGGAAGATTTGCTTCCCACACATAATAATCATGTGGTCACGTTAATTGTTTTATTAGTTTTAAATGACCTAGCTTTATTTTTCAGCTTATTTTTCTGAGTAAGTCTGTACACAGAACAGTAACTGGCACATCGTCAGTAAGGCTTTTCTTTATTTATCTCTAGTTTGAAATTGTGTTTCTAAAATCTGAAGGTATCTTCACTATTACATGGGTTGGCATAATCTTTCCTCTTTAAACAAACCTAAACATCCAATAATGCTTGTTGTTTGCAAGGAGAAGGCATTTTTCAGTGTCTAAGTTTAAGAATGTTACTTATCACCTGTGGAGACACCAGGACACAGAGAAATGCAGAATTGAGCTGCTCCAAAGAGAAATATATTGCAGAGATAAGTACATACTAACGAAAGGCAAAATATCACAGTAGTTTTAACTTAGTTTGCATAGGTCTAATACCAAGATAGCTTTCTAGATGTGTAGTTTTCCTTTAGAAGCAACATTTCAGGAAACTAGCTAAGGATTCAACTAAATACCAATAAATGGATATATGCAGATTGCTCCATTGTTCCTTATTCTTCCCACTAACTGAACAAACTGGTTTTACTCTGTTTACATTAATTTATTCACTGTCTGAATCAGGACTACTTAATTATATAAAAATTACAATACAATATTATTAGCTATGGAATTTTAGTTGAATTGTTAAATTATTCAATCTATCTGTGTCATATTTTCCTCAAGTAGAGGCATTGAAAGTAATTACTTCCTTGGGCTATGTCATAATGACACTCAATACATGATAGCTACTACTTGTGGAAATGTTTCAAGACTTTTTTTTTCAGAAATCATGCTATAGTAAGTATATCTATATGAAAATGACCAGAGTGAGCTAAGAATAATTGTATTGTCATTATTTAATACTAGAAAAAATCTATTTCAGACAGGGTACTGCCTGTGGTTGTATAATAAATTTAATTCCATCAAATTACTTTAAAATATATTCTCCATTCTCAGCATAAATAAATATTATATAAATATTATTTCATTAAATAAGTAGATAAAAAAGTAAATTGCTCTTCGTAAAGCACAGCTTACTCTATATAACTTAAATGTGCATCTTAATTAAATCATAAAGTAAATATGTCTATTGGTGACACATGGTCATTAGCATACTTCTTACGTTTTCCAACAATCAGTATTTAATTTGTGGTTTGTCATGTCTCTGATAATGTATTTTAATAATTGATAACTAGACTCTTTTATGCTGAGGAATCTTTCAAATAAATGAGTTCTCTGAATCCTTCCAATTAGATGTCATAATGCTAGATAACAAATATACTATATATCTGTGTATATATAGGTATTTATACCAATACACAAATATTTTGTAAATATAAAGACATTTTCATATCAGTCCTAAGTAATGACATAGAAATGACAGTTGCATAAGAATATATGAAACATTGCTTATTGATTCCCTTAATTTGGATACACACTTAAAATTAAGAAGTTTGTATAAAAAATGTCTAGTTGAAAGTACAGATTAACTTGATGCAATTAAATGAAATATATTCACAGCCTCATAAAAAGCAATCATTGGTTTAACTTACCCCAAACTAAGGGCATGTTTTGTTAAAAATATTTAACTATGATTAGCGATATATGCCTGGATATCACCTTTCCATTGAGTTGGCTTGTAAAATCTTTCTTAAAATGACAAAAAAGGCAACTATGTTTTCTCTTCTTGTAGAGACTGTCAATATCCCACCTATGCTAACGAATTAAAATATAATTTTCAGTGCTAGCTTCTTAAAACCAAGTTTTCCTCCAGCTATTTTAGTATTTCTGCAAGTATTAAACATGCATTTATTTTTGTGACTCAAAGCCATTCAGATGAACGTTTTAGCAAATCAAGTATGTGAGAATTTATAAAGTTCAATTCACAGTGAATACAAAATCTCAATAATAAATTCTATATATTCACAGAACGGAGCTACATTACATAACCTTAGAGCTTAAACTTTTTACCAGATTGGATTCCTGGACTAATAAAATGGGTAATATAACTAACTAAATGTTGGCAGATATTTATGTAATTTTATAAAGAAACACATGCACATGTTGGTTGATGCATGTCAACATTAATTTATATATGTATGTATGCATATATTTATCTACCTATGGGTATGTTCATTATATTCTAATTTGACATTCTTGATTTTTTTTTCTCAGTAAATCCTTTGTTTTTTTCTTATCTTTTCTAAACTTCAGTATGGTAATTTCAACTCAGAAACAAGCAATTATTTTTAAAGGTTAATGTACAAGAAAAATGGCAATAAGTATTTTATAACAAGTAATTTAATGAAGCATTTTCAACTGTGACAACCAGGAGGTTACATTTGTATGACCACATGTGACCTGCTATTCAGTTTTCATACCCCTGCGAGAAAAGTATAGATTATTTGGGATATTTGTCTGGTCAAGATCAAACTACAAATGACAGAAACCTGGGATTTTTGTAGGATACATAATGGAGTACCCATGTGTTCACACTGCTGGTTTGGTCACTGGCAAAGCTAGAGTACAATCTAGTTCTGGCTTTCTATTCCCAACTCTTTCACTTATTCTGTATTTCTTCTTTTGATGCAGTGACATAGGTTTGAATACCAGAAAGTGATTTGCTTTCTCAACTTTTCTTTATAATGACAAAAGAAAGCTTTTCAAATGGTGATTTAGAGAATAGGTAATTGGCTTGACTGTGAACCTGAGTTCAGATGTCCTTAGACAAGAATAAAGACTGTTAGGTACAAAAGCCCGACTGCCTTCTATTTGCTTCTTAGGCATTTGTTTTAGACACTGCTTTCTAATCACACATTAGTTCCCTCAGTGCCATCACTTTGGGTGTCAATTGAGCTATGTTTACAGAAATAAAAATGCAAACTAAATATTATGAAAATTTAATTCAATTTGAAATATATGTGCTGCCAGGGCAACCATGCTAGTGCTGCTTTGGCTGTATTTAATCATAAAACCAAGTTCTCTATGTATTGAACTTCTTCGCAGAATATTGGGTGAACCCCTTTGTGCACAAGCATCAAATAATGCTTGATTAACAAATAACCGAATATAACAAAGAAATGTGTGAGGAAATGTCTTAGGCTATCTGTGAAACTGAAGACAGTAGATCATCATTCCAGGTAAGGTTAATGTCCGGAAAGGCAATTCACACGTGCAATAGCTCACAGAGGCATGCTATTCTTCAACTCTACTCAACTCCATGAAGCTTCCTCCTCCCCTGTCTCACCTCCACCCATGTGCTGCCCAGAACCTACCAGCAGCACCCAGGACTACACTAATTCTGATATCTTAAACATTATTCAGTCATAAAACAGAATGAAATCCTGTTATCTGCAACAACATGGACAGAAATGGAACTATGTTAACTGAAATAAAACAGGCACCAAAAGACAAATTTCACATTTTCTAGCTCCTGTGTGGGAGCTAAAAATTTTTAAATATTGAAATCATGAAGATGAAGTATAATAAGAGTTACCAGAGCCTGGAAAGTGTAGAGGGGTTGGGGGTTACAAAGTGGGAGAGATTAATTGGTACAAAAATTCAGTGAGATAGAATAAATAAAATCTAGTACATGGTAGCACAATAGGGTGAACATAATTAACAATAATGTGTTGTATATTTTTAAATAACTGAAAGAGTATAACTGGAATGTTCCTAACACAAAGAAATGATAAATGTTTAAGATGATGGATGTACCAATTACCCTGATTTGATCGTTACAGATTGTAGGCCCCTAGCAAACATCATATGTATCCCATAAATATATACAATGATCATGTACCCATAATAATTAATTTTTTTAAAAAAGTGACCTAGTTTGAAAAAGAAACCAACCTCATGTAATTGTACCTCAGTAATTTTTTTTTTTTTTTTTTTTTTTTTTTTTTTTTTGAGACAGAATCTTGTCCATCTCACTGCACTCCAGGCTGGATCTCCTCTTACTCCAACCTCTACCTCCTGGGTTCAAGCAATTCTCCTGCCTCAACCTTCCAAGTAGCTGGGATTAAAAGCACCCTCCACCATGCCTGGCTAATTTTTGTATTTTCAGTAGAGATGGGGATTTACCATGTTGGCCAGGCTGGTCTTGAACTCCTGACCTCAAGTGATCCACCCACTTCAGCCTCCCAAAGTGCTAGGATTACAAGGTGTGAGCAACCACACCCTGCCAATTTTTTTTCTTTAAACTGATCTAGCAATATCTTATTGTCTTTATTTTCCTCCAATTGCCTATCATTCAATTCCACGACATATACAACTTTCTGTTAGATTCAGATGGAACTTCACTTAGATTTAGATATGTATCTTCATTCATTTTGATAACAAACTAAAACTATGCATTCCCCTCTTTGCCCTCCACTATCCATCTAAGCACCTAAGTCGTAACTTGGGTTTCATTCCTGGCTCCTCTTTCCATCTCAATAATTTCTAAAAAAAGAAAAAAGAAAAAAAAAAGCATCTTACTCCCTTATTTAAAGTAATCCCACGATATTCCATAGTCTTCAAGATAATCTCGAAACTGTTTAGTTTAGCTATACTGTGGTCTCCTTTCTCATTTCTCTCTTCACACTATGACCTCATTTGGGATTCTCACATGAGCTTCCCTCTCACTTTCACACACTTACATATGCTGCTTTTTATGCCTGTGGCCCGCTTCCTCCTCCCTCCTACCCTTTTCTCAGAAGTCATCCACACCAGAAAGTCTGTGTAGACCTCCCCTGCCCCCTCCACACACCACACAAACCCACATATCTGTTTCCATAGCACCCACTACGAAAGGACTTGTCACAAACTATTGCAATCATCTGCTTCGTTCCAAGATTTTTTTTTTTTTCCTGATTTAACACTTTTGAGAGAAGAGGCCACAGATTCCCATGCATATCTCTGGCATCTAGTATACAGTATCTAACATAAAAAAAATTTCCAATAAAGGTCCATCCTCAAAGACTAAGTAGTACATCTCAACCCAGACAGCCCCCCACCCCAAAAAAAACCACGTGTTTCATTGTGCCTCCCTCCAGGAGATGTTGTTTGTTAACCTTCCTGGCAGAGCCAAGTGTGTCCCTTCGGTAGCTCTAATTGGTAATTGGCGAAGCACGTCCCTTCAAATACTGATTTTCATACCATGAATAATACAAGCCTAGGTAAGATCTTTTTTTAAAAAAACTGAAGTATTATTTTCATAGAACAGGATAGATTGTGGCTTTAAATGACTTTTTCCCAATATTCTATCTTTGTAATCTACAGAGAAGCAGTCATTTTTCAGACTATGAGTTAGTATGCCTTTTTTCCCCTTTATCTTATGTTGCTTTCTCATTCCCCATCTTGCAACTGTCTTGAGTTAGTCTCTATATTTGGTTCCCTGGATATCAATATCGAGGTATCTACCATTCACATTAAGGATATTATAGAAGAAAATTACTGCTATGGAAAAAATGTCCTGCAGTATCAGTGAATACATGAATAATATATAAAGTCAATATATAACAATTGCAGTCTATTCTCTTTATAATGCAGTATTATTCTATTTTTTTTTCATTAACAGAAGTGCAGCTCTTAATATATAGAGATGATGGATTTATTTAATGTTTAAAAACTTAAGTAGGCCGAGGGCGGTGACTCACGCCCGTAATCCCAGCACTTTGGGAGGCCAAGGCGGGTAGACCATGAGGTCAGGAGACCGAGACCATCCTGGCTAACATGGTGAAACCCATCTCTACTAAAAATACAAAAAATTAGCCGGGTTCCTGTAGTCCTGGCTAATCGGGAGGCTGAGGCAGCAGAATGGCGAGAATCTGGGAGGCGAAGCTTGCAGTGAGCTGAGATCGCGCCACTGCACTACAGCCTGGGCGACAGAGCGAGACTCTGTCTCAAAACAAAAACAAAAACAAAAACAAAAACAAAAAAACCTTAAGTAATAACTTTGGGATATAAGCCATTACATTCCTTCACTACTATTTTTGTTAAGACTAGAATTTAACTCTTTTAGATCTTAGCATTTAAACTTTTTCTATTTCCTCATAAGAAATACTTAAACATCATTCTCATACTGTCTTACGTAAAACTTTACAGTATTTTTTCCCTTAGGAAAATAATCCCTAGTTTGTTTGGCTTTATTTCGAACAAAACAAAATTATTATCCTAACATTATTTCAGTTCCTTTATTTTAAATATTTTTTTTGAATTTATATTATAATACATAGTGAAAATAAACAATTTACTGACAATTATTATTTTGTAATATAGTTTTCTGATACTATACAAACTAACTATAGGTACTTGTGATTTGAGGGACAATGAAATGTCCCATTGCAGAAAGAATTCCCCTTGGTCCCAGAAGCCTTCCTTACTCCTGATGAGCTCTCTGTCGTCTATATTTCTATGCATTTATCTGGGGTAAATAATTATACTGTTTAAATTTTATAATTAGTTTGTGGTTATAGTAATATCCCTTTTAAGAAAACAAATCTCTGAAGAAAAGAGGAAAATGTAGGATTGCAAGATGGAAAGAAGAAATATTCAAAGAAGAGAAGAAAACTTTGTCCTCAACGAACTTCATGGCCTAGAACTAAAGGCTGAGGAGCTAAAATGCTGAAAAACAAAGAAAGAAAAAAATCTTACTAAAATGTTCTAACTTTCATCACTTACAAATTCTGATTAAGTTGCTCTATATGTAGTAATATTGTAAAAGCCTTGTTTTTATTGACACTTTACTTAGTCAAAGCATCTTTTCTTTAGCACTAACAATTTCTTTTCAGGATTAGGCTTATGGGTGAAAGCCCATTTGCATGAAAGCTAAGTTAAAAAAGATAAGCTATGAGGATAGCATTTGTAGGGTAGTGAATTTTATTTTCTCTTCAATATGTACAATACATTTAAGAATGTCTGTGTAATATGTGCTTTATTGAGCAAAGAAACAGCCAATGCATTAGTAGATGTACTTGCTTGAAATATTGATGTTGTTTAAAAATAGTTTTGTGACTGACAATCTATTGAATGAGAAACCACATTATGTTTTTATGCATGATTAAAAATCTCTTAACAAACTACTTAGCTCAGCGGAGTGGGAAGTGGGAATTTTCCAGAAAGAACAATGTGCATCCTACAATAGAAATTCCTGAAGGAGCTAATACAATGATAAATACAAGGACATAAATATTTGTATTTCATCTGTCTTTGCTTAACCTAGGATTTGGAGGGCAGAGGGAGCATGACTGAGCATGGTGGCTCACTCCTGTAATCTGAGCACTTTGGGAGGCAAAGGTGGGAGGAATCCTTGAGATCAGAAGTACAAGACCAGTCCTGCCAACATACCACAACCCTTGTCTCTACAAAAAAAAAAAAAAAAAGAGAGAGAGAAACTAGCCAGGTATGGTAGCATGTGCCTGTAGTTCCAGCTGCTCGGAAAGCTGAGGTGGGAGGATCCCTTGATACCCTGAGCCCAGGAGTCAGAGGCTGCAGTGAGCTATGATGGCACCACTGCACTCCAGTTCTGGGTGACAGAGTAAAATCCCATCTCCAACAAAACCCCAAAAACTTCAGTTAAAGAATAGCTATCACTGATAAAATTTTAGTAATGCCATTGGTAAGCCTAAAAAGTACATATAAACAATGATTGTCTTAATTAAATGGCATTGCTAACATCTTGCACTAATACATATTAAGATAATTCTCATAATAGGGTGAATCTATTCCGCAGGAGTGAAAAACACTGGAATGAAAGGCCTTTTTAAAGAGTTAACATTTCCAACCTCTACTACAGATAAAGAGCAACATTATAAAATAAAATATGCAAAGTAGTACTATTTGAAAGATGGACAAGACATTGACCTTCTACTTGTAATGATATTCATGTTGTTTTATGGTTGTCACTTAACCTAATAAGATGAACACTGAATAGATGGCATTATTTTCATTTTCTGATAAGAAGACTGAAATATAGAAAATAAATAATTATCTCATTGATATAACAATTCATTCAACAAATAGGCATTGAGTGCTTACCATTTTCCAGGCACTCGTCAGAGAGCTAGCTTGGTTCTTGACAATGAACACCACAGACCATCCACTGCCCATTCAGAATTTATATAGAATATGTGCCCATAATTATCTAGGTGAATCAATGCAACAGTAGCTCTGATGTCCAGATTTCCTAGTCTATCATTTTGTGTACAGATCCTGTAACCACTTAGAAATAGGTTTTTAAAATATACCAACAGTAGTACCATTAATTGAAAAGTTATATCTAGCATATCCAATAATCTTAACAGAATATATAGTAAACAGTGTAGTTTTAAAATTATATTTTGGACTAGCTTATTTAATAGCTATATAATGAGTAAAATGTCTGTCTTTACAGTGAATGATTTATAATTTACCAAGGCTGCTAAAGAAATGGTTTATTTTAATAACACAAATCAGTTTATGTGTAACAGGGTAATCATTATCTGCATAACCCTCAGTAGCCTCACAACAAATATAGAATCAGTTCTCACGCAGATTTATCCTGGCTCAGAATTGTCCATGTATAAGTTATTCAACAAATATTTAAGAGGCATCCATTACATGACAAGGACTGTTGTAGTCACTTGAGATTTATCAGTAAAAGAAAGAGACAAGTGCCTCTGTCCTTGTGGAGTGACATTGCAGGAAAGGACAGAGACCATAGGCAATAATCATATTAAATAAGTAAATCATACAGTAAGAAGGTGGTGGATGCTATGGAGGAAAGCATTTAGAGCAGATGAAGGAAATCAGATGTGCAAAGCAGATGGGCAGGTTCCAGTTTCTAAAAGTTAGTAGGTGAAAGGCATCATTACAAAGGTGACACTTGAACTAATACTCAAAAGAGATGAGGCTGTCAGTCTTGCAAATATTTTTTGAGTATGGTGTGAGGGAGGAATCCTATTTCTTTTCTGTTTTTTTCATATTGCTAACCAGTTGCCTCTATATCATTTATTCTCTCCTGAACAACAACGTCAATTCAAGCATACACGAATTTTCCATATGAAAGTGTCAGTCTCTAAAATGAGATGTTAGGAGCATGTGCCCCATAGGGTTGTCGAGAAGCTTGAATGATTCCTATCACATAAAATGCTTAGAACAGTGTTTGATAGGTAGTAAGTAAACAGAAAAGGTTCACCATGATTATGATGGTTGGTGTTTGTGCTATTAATATTTTATACAAGGAAAATATTTTTCTTTATTGATCCCATCTTCAGCTTCCTACCTAAACTCTCTAACTTTTTCTGTAATTTGTCTGCAAATTCGGTTGTATTTTCTACATATACAATTTTGTTATCTGAAAATAACATTCCATTTTCTTCCTTTCCAACTGTTATATATTGCATTTATTTTGTTTGTCTCAATACTCTTGTTAAGACCTTCTGAACAAAGCTGAATAGTCACA
This sequence comes from Chlorocebus sabaeus, assembly GCF_047675955.1. Taxonomy (NCBI): domain Eukaryota; kingdom Metazoa; phylum Chordata; class Mammalia; order Primates; family Cercopithecidae; genus Chlorocebus; species Chlorocebus sabaeus. The sequence continues at coordinate 130,838,162 of NC_132910.1, read as the reverse complement.
GGAAAAGTATGCATCATTAAGTTTCAGGTCCTTACATTTTAGTTATACTCCTTATAAAAAGCATCTATATAGTTGAACTTTTTTAAAAAAAGAATTCCACAAATCTCTGTCTTTATGAAGACATTTAGTCAATTTCCAATTATTAGGTTTATCAATTTTTTTTCTCTGCTGAATTGGAAATTATAAACTCAGTAGTTGTTGTATGGTTGGTTATCCCTTAGCTTTTACAAAGGATAATTAATTTTAAAAGTCTAGAATTGGTTAACATCTTTCCATCTATCCTGAGAACTAGTGAGATGTCAGTACACTTTAAATATAAATATCCTTCATCTGATCTGCATGACATTATATCTAGTACTTAAGCATAGAAAAGAATATAAATTGACATTGTTATTGTTTCATAAATATAACATTTGCTAAAAATATATAACAACATCTTGGCTCATCATTTTTAGAAAGTGCCTTAGCAAAATTTGATTTCGATAGATAAAACACTCTTGTTTTTTACTCAGAACAAGCCTTGTAACTTACTCATTTAAAAAAAAATTGCTCAGCACATAATTTAAGTATATAGTTTGAGGCTTTAAATATAATTAATACTTTAGTATATTCTCTTTCTTTAACGAGGTACTTAATTAGTCTTAACTCATTCATCTCTCAGATAAAGTTGCGATTTTTAACACTTAATCTTTCTTGAAACAAGCATTTATACTAAATGAAAGGATAGTAAACATCAATAGCAGTGAAAATTTATGTGCATATGTGTTTGTGCGTATATCGGAGATTATGTTCCCATGTGAATACATTTTATTTAATTTTGTAGCCGAGTATTTTAACTTTGAAATGCATTTTAAAACTTTTTTTCCTTTTTTTCTTCTCAAGTCTTAAGATGTAACCTTGAAACAGACTGTAGAAACATTTTTTCTTAGCCTTGAGATAAAGCCTTGAAATGTACCTGGAAACTCTGCTTCCCTCTGTTTCCCAGCAGACAGTCCCTTGCACCATGCACACTTACCTAACTGCGTGCTTCTTAAGAAATTCCAGGGCCTAATTTTATAACAAGCCAGGCAAGGAGGCCCAGCTGCGGAATTCTCCCCAACGAGGAGACTGCCTCAGGACAGATAATCTACAACATAGCCACAACCGAGATGGTCCAGCCAGCACCCCAGGTGGATGATGACTCAAGATAGCCCTTGGAACAAGATATTCAGACCTGCATCCTGCGTTTCTCCCGCAGGTTTCCACACCAAGTCTCTCCCTTTTAAACCCCTTCCCCCAAGACTAACATTTGAAACGGTCTTTTGGAGGCAAGAACCTGATCATTTCCCAACTGCTAGCATTTGAATGAAGTTGCTTTCCTTTCACTACACTTTGCTTCTCGTATTCTGGCCCTCGAGCAGTGAGCAGCTGGACTTGCATTCAGTTACAATTTTAAAAGATTGATTTCGACAGCTTCTTTTCTGCACACATATACACACAGTCCCTGGGATTTTGAAATAACTGTGACACTTGTCTTTTTTAACCTTTCTAATTGTATATAAGTATTTATATAATTATATATACAAATCTTAGATTCAGTGTGAACGAATACATTCCTTCATTTGGAAATCCTTCCTGTATTACTTTTGTAATCTATATGTTATGTGATGGCATATAATTTCTAATTCTGAAGTGCATGGCTTTTTCCCTCTAGAATACTCCATCTTTCTTACAGCTATACGGCTCATAATTTTTTGTTGTCGTTGTTGTTTTGTTTTTGAGATGGAGTCTCGCTCTGTCGCCCAGGCTGGAGTGCAGTGGCGCGATCTGGGCTCACTGCAAGCTCCGCCTCCCGGGTTCCCGCCGTTCTCCTGCCTCAGCCTCCCGAGTAGCTGGGACTACAGGCACCCGCCACCATGCCTGGCTAATTTTTTATATTTTTAGTAGAGACAGGTTTCACCGAGTTAGTCAGGATGGTCTCGATCTCCTGACCTCCTGATCCACTCGCCTCGGCCTCCCAAAGTGCTGGAATTACAGGTGTGAGCCACCGCACCCAGCTTTATAGCTCATTATTTATTTCCAAACATATTGGCTTCTGAACAGTACTTTAAAATAAATGTTTGTGAAGGATAAATAAATAGATAAATTAATATTTCAAAGTCATTAAACTCTCCAAAATCAAGAATACAGTAACTACATGTGGTTTCTATTTATGAGTGCTTATTTCTATGGTTAATAACTATTTTTTATGAAAAATTGATTATATATTGATTGATGTATTTATTTTATATATGTATATAAATTGATATGACACCCTAAGATCCAAGAATCAATGACTCAGTATATTGCAAACAACACTATATACACACTTAAAGAATTTAGGATTATTCTATTTAACTTGATTTAATAACTGAGTTTTTAGTATTAAATGTCTTACATGATTCTTAGTATTTGCATGTCATTCTTTCTAGAAGTTAAATTTACTTGCCTCCCATCTGCAAGTGTAGGATAGTTCTAGCCTCCAGAAAAAAAACTAACATTGGAGCAGAAGAAATTTAAGGAGCACTTCACCAATATTAGGCAATATTCTGACTACTAATGACTCTAACTTGTGCTCCTCCTGGTTACCCATTTTGCTGCTGACATTTTGTTCCCACCTTGTATTCTGTTTTAATAACCATAACCTTATCTAAGAATTGGGTTTTAAATTATTCATTGCTGTTGATAAACTCAACTCCTCTACTCAATCTGTAGAAGACTGTCCCTGTCCCCGAACTTGGCCTATGACTGTGACACTCTCCTTAAGATGTTTAACAGAATCTGCTCCTCCTGAAACTCAGTGGGGTCTGGAGTCAGACACACCCGAGATAGGATTCTAATTTAGTTTCTTTCAAAGTAATTTCTAATTTACTTTCTTTCATTAATGCAGATCCATTTATTAAATTACTTGAACTCCAGTTTTCTATAAAAGAAAGCACTATAAAAGATTGTTCCTACAATTGCTATTAATTATAACAATAGTAGTACTGCTTATAACATGGTAGGACCTATTTTAAGCATTTGATATGTTGATAATTGCATTCTTATGACAACATTTTGAAGTAAATATTCTTAGGAATTTTTCAATCACCAAATGAGATAACCTATGTAACTTTGCTGGAATATAGTAAACATTCAACAGTTTAATAAATGTTATTCCCTCTTAAACAAATGAACTATATTTGATAAGTGTGTAAGTCTCTACATTATCAGATTCTGAATAATCAAAAATAAATAAAACAACTACTTAAAAAAAACAAGTATTTTCCCTCATATTTTTTCCATTTTAATCTCTAAATTTTCACCAGCATTTTTCTGACACGTGCTAATATTTTCCTCATTAACAACAAAACACAAAAACTACATAAAACAACTTTTCTTATGCTTGTTATCTTCTGTAACTCCCATCCTCACTTAATTCCCTTCTCTTTGACAGTAAATAATTTGTATTTTATTCCAGCTGCTGTTCTTCCAACAATTAGCTCAAGCCTTGAGTCATGACATTTCCCAGAGAGTCTACGAGAATTTCTCTCTGAAGTCATGGAAGAAACTTTAAAAGCAGTGGATTTTTCTTTTTTATTTTTTAAGACGGAGTCTCGCTCTGTCGCCCAGGCTGGAGTGCAGTGGCGCGATCTTGGCTCACTGTAAGCTCCGACTCCCGGGTCCCCGCCATTCTCCTGCCTCAACTTACCCCCCCCCCCCCCCCGAGTAGCTGGAACCACAGGCATCTGCCAAAACGCCCGGCTAATTTTTTGTATTTTTAGTAGAGATGGGGTTTCACCGTGTTAGCCAGGATGGTTTCGATCTCCTGACCTCGTGATCCACCCACCTCGGCCTCCCAGAGTGCTGGGATTACAGGCGTGAGCCACCGCGCGCGACCCATTTCATTTTTCTTACTGCAAGTGTAGGATAGTCGAAGTCTCCAAATAGCGACCCTGCAGTTCTTCACTGCATGGGCTTCTGTGAGGCTACTCACTTTCCACCTTGTCTTGCTTCTCTGGCCACACTTTTCCTTGGTTTTATTACCACTTTCTCAGTGAAGCTATTCTCAAGGATTATCTTCACATTTTCTCCCTTTTTTTTTTTTCCTCCTGCACTCTATCTTTCTCAGAGTTGTAACCATCATCTCTGTAATTTCTGAAACGCTGTCTTCATTTGGATCTCTCATGAGACTTTTTTCCGTGTTTTTAAATAAATATTTCCCCACTCCTTTGGTTGACCTTTATTTATTTATTTATTTATTTATTTATTTATTTATTTATTTATTTAGAGATGGAGTCTTGCTCAGTCGCCAGGCTAGAGTGCAGTGGTGCGATCTCACTTCACTGCAACCTTGGCCTCCCGTGTTCAAGCAAACCTCCTGCCTCAGCCTCCTAACTGGGATTACAGGCACCTGACAGCACACCTGGCTAATTTCCGTAGTTTTAGTAGAGACGGGGTTTTACCATGTTGGACAGGATGGTCTTGATCTCCTGGCCTCGTGAGCTGGCCACCTCGGCCTCCCAGTGTGCTGGGATTACAGACATGAGCCACCTCGCCCGGCCTGGTTGACTCTTAGGAACCACTGCTTTCTGATTCCAACTAGATTATTCAGCAGTCTCCAAAATCTCTGAACCTTTGATTGCTTGTAGTGTCTTTCTCCCATCTCTGGTCATGCAAGTAAGCCCGCCTTTAGGGCACATAATTTGTGCTTCCCTCGGTGTACATTCCCATCATTTGACCAGTCTCATCAGATTCACTGTCATGAAAGTTAAAAGGTCAAACTTCATCTTTCCAGAGTCTCTTATAGGAAGGGGTGATCATATGACACATTTCTGAAAAATGACAAAATCCTGGAGATGTGCCGGGCTTAGGAGGGCAAATTTGCTCTACTAATTTAGGTGTCAAACTTCCCATTTCCTTTTTCTTCCCTGCTGTCTAAATAATGTTGTAATGGCTGGAGCTTCAACAACCATCTGACAGCATGAAGAACAGAGAAAGGAAATTCAGCCCTAGCATCCTCAAACTGGTGAACCAAAGCCAGGCACCATCTGGCTGTGAGCACTTTTTATATGAGAAAAAATTTCAGCAAATCCCCCTACGTTTAGCTGAAATTTGTCACATGCAGATCAATGCAGTCTCTAACGAGCGTACTACCCTTTAGTATCCAGCTTAAATTCTGATCATTTCCCTCCAGCCCAAAGTCACAGTTCCCTCTTTTCTTCTTTTCATGTAGGAAAAGATACGCTGGCTTTGTCAACAGGGACCAGAATTAGGATTCTGCCACTTAGGTCCTAACCAGATAATGCAATTTATTCTCTGTTCTTCTGTACGTGCTTTTAGAATGAACAAGAAACACCTGGAAGGTCTAATGTTAGGGGATGAAGGAGAAAATGGAAAATGGCATGACATTTAAAGGAATCTTCCTAAGAAAGCCACGGAGTGAGCCATATAGACCCGCTGTTCTTAGGTAACTCTGCCAGATCCAAGCTGCTTAAGGGTAGGCAGCATTTCAGATGTAAAGTAAGAGTAACAATATAATTTTCTAATAATATATTTATGTTAAATTACTAATATTAATTGACAGTTGATTGTATGTCTAACACTGTCCAAATTAAAGATATAGGGCCAGGCGTGGTGGCTCACACCTGTAATCAACACTTTGGGAGGCTGAGGCAGGCAGATCTCTTGAGGTCAGGAGTTCGAGACCAGACTAGTCAACACAGTGAAATCCCATCTCTGCTAAAAATACAAAAGTAGCCGGGCATGATGGTGGGCACCTGTAATCCCAGCTATTAGGAAGGCTGAGGAAGGAGAATTCCTTGAACCTGGGCGGCAAAGGTTACAGTGACCCGTGATCATGCCACTGCACTCCAGTCTGGGTAACAAGAGTGAAAATCCATCCAATTAAAAAAATTAATTAAAAAATTTTAAAAATATACAGCTTAATTCTCATAAAAATTTCATGCATTAGGAGCTACTATCTTATTGTTAAGAAAAAATAAACGAGGAATTAAGATATGTAATTTGTCCAAGGACACAAAGAGTGCTCAGTCATAAAATATGATCTCCGCCACTCATTTCATATGATAAAACTTATTAGGTAAATGTAAAGTATTGTGAAAGCATCATGTTTCTTGTGGTATTTTCTGCCTCCTGACTCTAAATCGCCATCCTTGTCAATCAGGCTCCATGTACCTTATCTTCTTTGTTTAACAATTTATTTCTTTGAAGGCCAATGACTTCATATTACCCTATCTTTGCATCTCCCAGGGCCTTGCACAAAAACATTCAGTAAATTTTCCTGACTAAACAAAAGTTATGCTAAAAATTCAGAAAATTGTAACCTAAAAATGATAAATTTTGAAATCTTGACCATGATTTCTCATATTTTTTCATTAGCATATACATATATTCATTAATAGATTTAAAATTTTCTTAAAGACTATGGTCACCAGCAAATCCATATTTAAGAGATATTTGTTCATGTCAAATCAATTGAACTATTTTCTATATTTTATCAATGTTTCCTCTTGCTCGAAAGTATTTTTCTGGTGGTGCTATACAGTATGAGTGTATCATTTGACCCTTCAGAGTACAATAGCAACATTCTAATAGAAAATAAATGTAATAGAATTAAATGAATTTATTATATAGATAAGTCACAGTGATGTGGGGATGACATAAATTGATTTTTAAAGAATTTTTCTGGTTAATATTTAAAATTCCTATGTGTTTTATTAAAGCTACTAAGTTTAATATATGCAGTGCAATATGGAGTAAAATGATTTTAGCCTTAAAGAGTGCTTTTTTGGCTGGGCGTGGTGGGTCATGCCTGTAATCCCAGCACTTTGGGAGGTCAAGGTGGGTGAATCACCTGAGGTCGGGAGTTCAAGACCAGCCTGACCAACATGGAGAAACCCCATCTCTACTAAAAATACAAAATAAGCCAGGTGTGGTGGTGCATGCTTGTAATCCCAGCTACTTGGGAGGCTGAGGCAGGAGAATCACTTGAACCCGGGAGGTGGAGGTTGCGGTGAGCCGATATCATGCCATTGCACTCCAGCCTGGGTAACAAGAGCGAAATTCTATCTCAAAAAAAAAAATGCTTTTTATGTATGAGTATATGCTTTTGTTTAAAGATTATGTAAAATCTTTTGTATGATGGTAACATCTTCAAATTTGTCTGAAGAGTGGCTTTCTTGGACTTTAGCCTGAATCTATAAATATTTGGTATATATAAAATAATTTAAGTAAGCATATGTTTACTCAAACAGACATAACCTTATTTCTGCACTCAGAATTTGATAATCTGCTTAATTTTAATATGTCTGTAATATTTCCTAATTTTGGTCACACTCTTGAACTTTGACTTGTGGCCACTTGGATCTCCAGTTTTTCTCTGTTTAGAGTCCTTCAGAAATTCAGAATTTAAAAACTTCTTCATAATTGAGAACTAGTTGAAATCTATCAGCTTGCACTGTGGACATTTTTCAAATCTCAATTATATAAACAAAAAAAGAGGGAGTTCTTCTACTACATCCTAGAGAAACCTTATATAAAAACACTCTCTTTTCCCCCTTTGTAATATATGCTCCTACAGTACATAGTTATGACTATCACTTTTGTTTTTTAATTCTTATAAAACCAAGATAAATATTTTTGTGTCTGAATGGTTTGGTAAGTACTTCACCTGATTATAGTTCTGCTCAATAAGGACTCAGAGATTTATAGTATAAGATAATTCAGCACCAGTAAGTGCCTACATTTTTTCCTGAGGCACAGGAAGGGAATTCAGTTCAATGCTTAAATGCTTTCATAAAGGATTAGATGGTATTAAACAAACAAACAAAAAATATTAAGAAAGTAAACAGAAGATACATTTGCCATGTAGACAGCATATACATGAAATATATGTGATAGGATATTAAAAGATACGTCCGCTGTCATTTCAATTTGAACTGAGGTACAGAAATGGGAACAATCGGTGATAAATATCTTGATAATTTATTCAGGAATTGCTAAGGGATTGGCCCAAAGCTGGTTCTTCAAATTTTACCCCATCATCTACCTAAAGCTTATTTACAAATAGAGAAACATGTATAGTGAGTATTTATTGGAAACAATTGTCAGAATGTTAAATATTTCTCCCTTACACCTCGAACTTCTTCAAATCAATTCAATCAACCACCTAGAGATCTTCATGTAGCGAGTTTGGTGTATGTGACTCGGACATGGACACTTTTAAAAGTAAAGCTGAGGAGAAAGAAAAAAATGGCAGAAAGTTAGAGAGGAATCAAGAAGCACCTTATTAGTGGAACAAGGGCAAGGAACAAGTATGTTAGCTCTTTCCAGGGTCCAAGAGGACCCTGGCAAACAAAAAGGTATGAATTATCTTGAAGATTACACCAATGAGATGAGTGTATAGACTCCATCGGGAGTCTTTTTGTGGTGTAACACCAGAAGCAGGAAGTGAGAAGAGAATACAGAAGGTATATTGACCTTTTCACAAAATGTTGCAGTGAGAGCTTCCCTTGTGGGGAGTTTCAGAACAACCTACAGAATAGTCCATTGGGAGATAGACGTATTTGGGCATCAATCCCAGCTAAGGCACCAATGCCAGATGTCAAACACACTAGTCACTTTTGACTTGGCTTTTATTTTTTGGGAAACTCCTTTCTGAATTTGAGTACAGGAGAAATATTAAAGGACAATTATTGTTAAAGAGTTGGAAAGAAAAGACAAAAGAAAGTGACCATGTGCCCCTTCTCTATGTAGGTTTCTGAACCTGAATCATGATAAAGTTAGAGTAGGGAGAGAAGCATTGAACTGAATGAAGAACTCACATTTTCCTTTAAATAACAATGAATGTTTTAATACCCCAAAATTAGACCTTAATGTCTAAAATAAGCAGACATGCCATAAGATCTGTCACAAATATTGTCCAAGCAGAAAAGGGAGATCTACTATTTTATGTTTAAAGACAGTGGCATGAGGAAAAACTAAGTTTCATGATTTTACTTGTAGCAACTCCACTCATTCAATAAACATACACATGAAAATATGGCACAACATAAAATTAAAATACCCTAAATAATAGTTGTTTCCTTGTCTTATCAATTAAATGTCTGCTGGAGCCATCTGGATGGTACAGATTTGCTAGTAATCTTGAGTTAGTTTATTTACACTCTGAGGGATAAGGCTATGTTCAGTCAGATGGTGTGAAATTTCTACAGCTGGTGCAACTCTCTATGCACAGTCATGCCTGTAAAGATGTTTCATCTGAGAACATCTCAGGGAATGGCTATCAGCCACTGTGTAGATTCCCTACACAAAGAACCCTGTGACTAGTACACAAGGAGATCCCTAACACTGCACTTTCAGCTGTGCCCAACAGATTCCATTCCTATTTTCTTCTGTTTTCTCTCCTGAGTAATCTCTATTAAATATTCTCCAAGGAAACTGTTCTAAGCCAATTAAAGATGGTCAAGGAATCAAACTGCATATTCCTGGATATAATGAATAGTCTTCTAGTATTTTTGATGCAACACTGTTATGGTCTTATGTGAAATTTATCAATAACTAAATCACAACAGTTGTCTGTAATAGCCCTAAGAATACTCGTGTCCAATAATCACAGTGTATAACAACCACTTAGCATAGTATTACATTCGTGAAGTTGAGTAAATGTCCTACGAAAAATACAAATTGGGTTGAGGAAGCACTTACAAATAATATCCAGTTCATTTTTGTTTTGACCCATGATATGATTTGGCTGTGTTCCCACCCAAATATCATCTAGAATTGTAGTTCCCATAACCCCCATGTATGGTGGGAGGGACACAATGGGAGGTAATTCAATCGTGGGGTGATTTCTCCCATGTTATTCTTGTGATAGTGAGTAAGTACTCAGGAGATCTGATGGTTTTATAAGGGACTTCCCCCTTCATTTGGCTCTCAATCTTCACCTTCCTGGCGCAATGTGAAGAAGAACGTGTTCATCTCCACTTCTGCCATGATTATAAGTTTCCTAAGGCTTTCCCAGACATGCAGAACTGTGAGTCAATTAAACCTCTTTCCTTTATAAATTACCCAATCTTGGGGACATCTTTATTAGTAGTGTGAGAATGGTCTAGTACAATGCACATAAATCAATTGTGTTTTACTTCAGTGAGATTCATATTCAACATTTTCCAAAGAAAACAAAAATGAATTTTCTCAAGGGCTTAGAAAATTTACTATTTTAAACCAGTGAAATATATCACACCTATCATCTACTCGTATGTTTGTAAATACTTGACATCTTTCAGAAAAAGAAAATGAATGGTGGTAATAAAATTCTGGTGTTATAAGGAAAATTCAACAGTGGCAAGCAAATTAGTCTCTAAGAATAAATTCAGGACAACCTTTTTCATGGTGTCCTTTCACTCAAAGTCTGTACCTGTGTGGAAACCTGTTGTTTCATCTATTTCTAGGCTACACATCCCTCTTATAGATGATGTACAGGAATATGTAAGAAGTGTAGCACTGTTTCAAGGACCACCTGGAAACGGGTCAAGTTTTTACTAAAAATGTAGGATGTCACTACTTTGGTTTAAAAAAATTTCTTCTATCCATAAACTGGGGAAAAACTTGAAAAATGAAAACTATGAAACCTCATCATTTGAGCATTTTCACCTCTGCACTAGACAATGATTAAGCTAAAGCAAAAGTGCATAAACATCTGAAATGTATTATTTCATCTTACAGACAGAGGTTTGAGTGAACTTAAAAGGAAACAGAATCACAAGGCTGTTTGTTTCTGAAGATGTGTCTAAATTGGTTTTAATTATAATATAAGAAAATAGCTAAAATTTATCAAATGTTCACTGTGATGGTTAATACTGAGTGTCAACTTGATTGGGTTGAGGGATACAAAATATTAATCCTGGGTGTGTCTGCGTGGATGTTACCCAAAAGAGATTAACATTTGAGTCAGTGGGCTGGGGAAGGCAGATTCACCGTTAATCTGATGGGCACAATCTAATCAGCTTCCAGTGAATATAAAGAAAGCAGAAAGACGTGAAAAGGTGAGATGCGTCTAGCCTCCCAGCCTACATCATCCTCCTGTGCTGGATGCTTCCTAATACACTATGTGCCATGGATAGTTCTCAACATTTATAAAGCAGGTTTAAGTGGTCATGTTAATTGACTGACTTTAGGTTTTCCTCTGTTTTCCTTTCTGAAATATTTACTTGATACATGGTAAAATTTCTAAGACAATACTGCCAAAGTTCTTAATTATATTAGGAGAAAGATATGCATAAAAATACCTAGATCTTAAGGCATATTCTAGTAAACATCTATAAAGCAATAGTAAATCTAAAACAGAGAAGAAAAAAGTCATGTCTAAATGCATTAAGGGAGCTACATACAGACACTTGTAGCTGGGTCTAAAGAGGTGAATAGGATGTGGATTGAAACCCATGTGTACAAAATGTTTTTAGACAGAAAGAAGATCTGATGTAAAACTGACTGAAGAGACAAGAAAATGCCATGCAAATACAAGCAAAGGTGAATTTCTATGTGAGATATAATTGTACACAAGGAAATCACTATGGGTTTCTTTTGAGAAATATTGAGAGTTAAGGTGGGAAAAGTATTTTGGAGTCAGGGCTTGGTGGGCCTTAATGTCACAGCGTGTGGGTAGGACGTTAGGTTGCTTTATTTAGGGCTACTGGAAGTAATTGAGATGTTCTTAGGAAAGATGAGTATAGCAGTGACATACAGAATGTATTGTGTTAAAGACTGTCTCATAATGGATTTTATTACACTACACATAGGACAAAAGCTACCTGGCTCTGGAAATGTTAAGAAAGGATCAAATGCTCTGTTAATTAGTGCTTACACATTTGTTAATTTTTTAATATGTCTTGCATAATTAGGAATAAAATTATTACTTCTGTTCTAAAATCTAGATTCTCTTCACCATTTTTAAATAAATAAAACTAATAGTATAAAATCCTATATATACTTGGAAAATATATCATCTTAAATTCATTCTTCTCTTCCAGCTGTATGTCACATATAGTTAGTATTTTCATCAAACATTTCCTTATATTCTCATAAACCAGAAAAGCTGTGTAGTACACTTGAATGTATCAGAATATTTTAAAGGTAACATATTTTAAGGCATGCGAATAACTTTCCTGAACAATTTTAATAACAATCTGTGTAGTTGTAGTACCCTATTAAACGACCAGTCTGCTAAATAAAGTCTTTCTTTAAATGACACCTTATATATGACATTTTTGTCCTATGATTTCTTAAAGATTATAGACTCTGAATGAATTATCAAAGACTATTTTTATAGACCTTTAAGAGTGAAAAACTATGTTTTAAGTCTACTGACTTGCACATGTATAGGAGGCAAGAAAATATAGACAGGGTTTCTCACTACCAAAGCATGTAGTGTGGGAAGATTTCCTATTTTTCAGATGTAAGATTCCTTTTGCCTCACTTATATCTAGAGTGCATTCAATAGCATTTCCAAATATTTAATAGCAGGAAGTATATAATTAAGGATAATTTGCACAATGCAAATACAATTTTTTCTGGGAACATAATATATTATGCTGAGTAAAAGTGAATATTAATTTATCAACTAGATTGCAATTTGACAAACCAGTTGAGAGATGATTATTTGCTCTTAGGAGAAAGGCCAAAAGGTATTTGAACTTATCAGAAGGACCCACAAGTAGGATTGATTCTTTGTGTAGGAAAACAGAAGACTGGAAAAAAAAAAAATCAACTATCTCAACTTCTGACTAAAGTCAGCTGTTAAAACAAAACAAAACAAACAAACAAACAAAACAGTCTACAGCCTTGCCAAAATAGCGAAACCCCATCTCTTCTAAAAGTACAAAAATTAGCCAGGCATGGTGGCAGGCGCCTGTCATACCAGCTACTTGGGAGGCTGAGGCAGGCGAATCGCTTGAACCCGCAAGGTGCAGGTTGCAGTGAGCCGAGACCGCGCCACTGCACTCCAGCCTGGGCGAGAAAAGTGAAACTCTGTCTGAAAAACAAACCAAAGCAAGTCTAAAATACCTAAAACCTTAAACATTAAACAAAGATAAACTTTACAATGAACAATATGTTCCTTTTGAAAAAAAATGCTGCTATAGGAGATATAATGTCACAAACACCAACCATTATTTTTTCTATAATATTGGATAGTTTCATAAATTATTTTAAAAATTCTTAAATTAATTTTATAAAAATATATCTGCAAAAAGTTAAGATTACAAATATAAGGTTATTATACATTACCAAAGTGTACTGGAAGCTTCTCAATGTTCCTGAAAGTAAGCTTGAACTTACCTTTTTTTTTTTTTTACTTTAACTATATTCTATACAAGTGTTAAGTAGAGTTAATAATCATCTATTACAATAGTTAAATTAGATGTCAAAAGCACTGAAAAACAAACAGATGGAAACTTTTCTAATGTTTGAACGTCTCCTGGCCTTGCACAAAACTGTCTTTTGACAATTTTGGGGTTATTCACAGTGAAGGTTTAATAAAGGTACGTGCACTATGAAAAAGATGATTTTGCGCAGAAGAAGAAATATTACCACATTATAGAATGCATTAGGTATCCATGTAACCAAAAACCAACTATATCCCTCAAAACTATTGAAATTTTACAAAAAAGAATGCATCAGGGACAGAAGCATTTTGGTCCTGTTTAGCAATTTTTATGGTAATTTCTCTTAATACTGTATCATGTTCAAACTGATTATTTCTTCAGAAGTTATAATCACTGTAAGTTTTCACTATGGCTCTGTCATGTATATATTATATATCCCCATCACACATATGTTTTCTGCTCTTCTAGATAACTTTAATCCTTGTATAAATGTTGGGCATACAGGACGCGTCTAATTGGGATTTTGGCTCCACAATTTCCTAGAATGGTTCCTCTATGGTTACTAAAATAAAGCTCCAATGCTGACTTCCATGAAATCTTTCATATTAAAGTTGAAGCTATAATACAAAGTGGGGAGTAATACTGACTTTTTCATCTTCCTAGTAGATTAGACTGAAATTAGAATAGAAATCCAAAAACACTGGATCTTTAGCTACATAGATTTTGTTTTAACATAGTTTGCGCTGCATAACATAAACCTTTTCTTGAATGCACCCTCACCTCTCTTGGATGGCTTTATTATGTTTTATCTTTCTTCCAAACTTTGTCAATATATTTAGTTTTTGACAAAGCAAAATATCTCAAAGAGTCCTTTGCTAAAACCTGGAAAGCTGCCAGAATATGTAAGGGATGAAGTAACAGAAAAGTATATTATCATTCTCACAAAGTGGCTTTAAAAACACTAGTGTCATATATTAAACTGACCTGGAATCCTAGTGTTCAAATATAATATATATTTTCAGCTTTTGATATTAGGGTTGTGAACTTCATATTTATTTTCCTCACAATGGTACTTATAAATTATCTTAATATGATATTGAAATGCTTATATGAAAATTAAATTATGCTATACAGATTATTTTATTTTTAGGTTTCTTACCACTTGAATAAAGTAATGTATGTTGAACTAGCAACCTTATAATTTAACTATACTGTAACTCAGTTAACTGCATTACCCCACCATCACAACCAAATTAAGATAAACTAAATTATCCTGCTTTAGGCATACATGATTTAGAAATCTGGGGCAACAGATGCTCTCAGGGTGTCTTTGCAAATGTCCATCCTTTTACTCTTCACTTGACTCTATATTATTAGGCTTCCACTAATACCAATAAACTTTTAGAAATTCTGTTTATCCTTTATTTTATTTGCAGGCCAATGAAGATAAGTTAGCTTAAAAATTACAAATTGAGCCATCTCTGAGACTTTCAGAACTAACATAGGCATGTGGTTTTCTCCATTCATCCAATTATGGGAGAGTGAACTCAAATAATCATTACATACACTTATATATGTTACATTTGAGCCAGAATGAAATAACTTGAATAGATCCTTAACATTCTTTAATATATGTATTTAGCGTGTACTTTTTTTTTTTTAATTAAAAGACTGTTTAAGCTCTTACTATTAGAATCACCTGGGTTCTAATATATGAAAATTCCTAATTTTAGTTACTAAAAATGTTCCTGATTGGTGGTAATCCTGTGCTGGAGCACAACTAGAGCATTTTACTGTTGTTGGTGATGGTGTTGGTACTGTTTATAGCCCCAGATGTAATTTACCTAGTTTAAAACTGTGTATTTAATTGCTTTTCAAATGTATACTATAATTAGTCTACTTCTATGCACATAGGGTTTCCTCCTCTGTGGATCCCAAACAAGTTCCAGAAAGGAGTGTAGAGGAAATCTTGAGTTATACTCACCCATAAAAATGAACTCATAAAATTACATGGCAGGGGCTGGGGCGTGGCACTTCATCAACACCTTCAGTGCTTCCCACGAGTTCTGAGTAACGACCAACTTGCTGCTTCGAGAATCTCGGAGTCTGTGATCTGACTTTTTCAGTAATTGCTTGCAGACAAATCAGTCTGCTAGTCGGATTCTTAATAGTTGACTTTAACCTGATTATATTTATTGTGAATTGCAAACACTTTTATTAACTGATTTTAGGTTTTCGTTTTACACTTTTCCTCCCCCTCTTCGTTTACTCTCTCATGCTGTTTCTTGGCTCCTACATCACTGTGCAGTGTTTATGCTCACCTCTTGACAAAGACTTAGCCAAGTTTACCCTGCTACTAAATTGAAGACCCAGATTACTATTTTATCTTGAGTTTTAGTTTCATCTTTTTATCACAAAAATTAGTTAATACTTTGTCAAAGGGTAATTATATTTACCAATACCTTTTTTATCAATTTTTTTTTTTTTTTTTTTTTTTTTTTTTTGATAAGGAGTCTCGCTCTGTCACCCAGGCTGGAGCACAGTGGTGTGATCTCGGCTCACTGCGAGCTCTGCCTCCCAGGTTCACACCATTCTCCTGCCTCAGTCTCCTGAGTAGCTGGGACCATAGGCGCCCACCACCATGCCCGGCTAAATTTTGTATTTTTAGTAGAGAGGGGGTTTCACCGTGTTGGCCAGGATTGTCTCGATTTCCTGACCTGGTGATCCGCCCGCCTCAGCCTCCCAAAGTGCTGGGATGACAGGTGTGAGAAACAGCGCCCAACATTTTTTTAAATCAATTTTTATAGATATCTCTGTTTCTTGGTTACCATGCCATTCATGGCTTCAATATGCTCTTTGTTAAGTCAAAATATTGAACGGATCTTTCAGAAAAGGTCTTTATTGGTTTAATCCCCTAAAGCTGTTTTGAAAATATCTTTACTTTTAGTATAATTCTGAAATATTTTAGTAGAGAAGATATTTTATGTATTTTCCTTCAGTTCTATGTATATACTATATACTATATTCTGAGATCTACTTTACTACTGAGAAATCTGTTGCAATCTATTTTCATCTGTCTATGGGTAATCTTTCTTTCCTCAGAGACTTGAAGAGCTCTTCATTTTTGATTAGCTGCATTTCACACCACTGTGCCCAAGTGGATACTAAATTTCATTTAACATTCAATGTGAGGACTTAGTTATTTCCTCAAATGTTAGAAAACAAAACAAAACAAAACTCTCAGCTACTACTCCTTCAAATATTCTTTCTCTACTATAGGTTTTATTTTTGTATTCAGATAAATTTATTATTTTACTTACTATGGAATGTTTCAATATATATTTTTTCTAATTGAATTTCTTTTATCTACCTATTCTTGTTTTCTGACATTTGCTTATATTCTATAAATTCATGTCATAAAACATGTTTATTCTTCATTTATCACTTTGGGACTACAAACATTTAAAAATACTTTTCTAGTTGATAAGATATTTGATTTAATTTTCTGATTATGGATGCATTTGGCTTTCATCATATTAGCTGTCTTCTTGCTATGAAATGATAGTTTATAGAAACATTTTAAATAATCCCCCCATTTGTCACTCTTTTTCTAATTTATGACCACTTGTCTCATGGTCCCCTAGTATAGTAGTCACACAATTAATTCTACCCAGCTACCCAAGTTCAGAATGCAAAACCAGGTCTCATATTAGCAGTTTGGGGTCCCTACACTAGCTAACACTGGGAAATATTAGGTAATATTAGGGAAATATTGAAAAATCCAAATACCCATCCATTTACCATAGCACTTAACTACAAGCTTGGGTCAGTATCTTCCCATCTCCCATTAGCTGCATCCCCCAATTAATAGCTTTCTTATTTATGTCTCCAGTCACATGTGAAAGAACGCTACACCAATCCCTGGGTTCAAATCATAAGCCTTACTTCATTCCTCCACCTAACGAAGAACAATTTAGAATTTTATGTGAGCCAAATTCCCAGTCACATAATGTTAACTGCTTCAAAACTCCAGGACCCAGTAGGCCGAGGGCTTCGGCAAGGCTCATCTTACTTTTTCTGTTTGTATTCTGTGACATATCTTGCTTATCACTTTTTATAACTTATCTATCAATGCCATGGTTTCGGAATTTGGATAGGGGAAGTTGCTCAAGGCATGACCAAAAGTAGTACAATCTTTAAAAACAGACACACAATTAACTCTTTTTCATATTTAAGAAATGTTGATTCATAAGGTATTCATATTTTTCCAACTACTATAATATTGTAAGCATCTAATAGCATATTTTAGTTTATTATATGCTTCCTCACATTGCAATAGAACATAATCCTTGATTATGTTGTATGGAAATTTCAACAGATTACACTTCTTGGCAACCTTTTCAGTATAGGTCACACACATTTATTTTTGCAATTGCTAATTGCAAGATCATTATCTGTGGTTCCCCAAAATCTCAGAAAATATCTTAGATTCTTCAGTTAAATACACAAACATACACACACATATGCAAGCAACCTTTAGAGTTGACATCTTTTAAAATATATAATTTTCTCATCTGAAATGTTGTCATGCTTTTAATTTATTTGGATTATCTTATACTTATTTATTTTTACATGGAGAACATCAAAATCACATACTTAGATGGATAAATGGATGGATAGAGAAATTTGTGTTTTGAGTTACTTCAAGGTGATTTATGTAAATTATTTAGCTTTATGCTTTTTAAAGATTACACCATTTAAGAAAAGAATATACATAAAAATATATAATTTTATATATATTTTGTATCAGCACTAATAATATGTATTATTAATTTCTTTAATTTTTTGATTTTGAGTTTTTAAGTCATGAATGATATTAGCTGCCAAAATGATGATTTAATCTCCTTTTTAATTGCTTCAAATTTTAGTGCCGTTTTCTTGCTCTATTTTATTTGTTACTTTCAGAAAGAAAATATAATAAAAGTTGTGAGAGCAAATGTTGTTTCCCTTTATCTTACTTGAAGAGAATGTCTCTACTGTCAATTTACTGTGAAATATGACAGAGTAGTTTTTATTTGTTAGTTGGTTTGTTTCCTCCTGGCTAATTATTTCTGTTCAATATTTGCAGCTTTAAATTAAAAATGAATCATAAAAGATTTTAAGTAAGAGCTCTAATACATGATTATCATCAAAATCACAAATTCATAATTACGATGAGATATAACTCCTGTGTCTTTATGTGCCAGATAGTGTTCTAAAGTCTCAAAATACTTTAACATATTGAATCTCATAAAACTTCCTTGAAGTGAGTACAGGTATTACCCACGTGTAAAGAAAGAGAACTGAGGCACAGGAAAGTAAATTCTTTAAGGTGATAAAGTCTCAAGTAATCGACTGGGATATGTCCTCGTGATTAATTGGGGGTCATGCTTTCTAAAAATTTATATATACACACATGAAATTTTGGGAAGTATGAGATAAATTTATTATAAATGATTTAATTTAGAATTATTATTTTAATTTTAGTTGCTTTTATTTTTTCATAAAGGTACAATTAGGAAACTGGTGACTTATTCATTTGATTATAGAAGTACTAGATAGCCAAGTTCAAATATAGAAATGTTCAAATTCATTAAGTTACATTTTTTCAGAAAGAAGACATTTTCAAGACATGAAATAATGCTGATTTCCTCTCTCTTTAAAGTACAATCATTATTTAAATTGCCCAAGGGCTCACTAGCCAGATCTACCTTTGGAATTTCAGATATTTAAGTTTCTGTACAATTTCACCATGATCTGGTCCACTGTCAATTCATAATAAGTGCTTTTTGGCACTGGACAAGTAAATCCCTTTAGGGAAATAAAGAGAAAGCAAAAGTTAGAAATTAAGAAAAACAGTCTGATTATTCTTGAAATATTTCCAAGTAATTCATGCCAGAACTGCCTTACCAGCATACTTGTCTCTCAAACCATATGAAGCCATCCCCTTCAGCTTGCTGACATTTCCAATACTTTAATTGGAACACCAACTCCTTATTATATTTTGCTTCAGGGATCCGATAGTACCTATGGAATGTTTTAAATTGAATAACCCTCAGGCCAGTTCTTCCACTGTGCCCAAGTGATAATTGGTGAATATGCTTGTCTTAATGCTTTATTTTAAATTGCTCCTTTTCTCTTTTGCTCCTCATATTTAATTTTAAATTATTTCCTGCATCATTCCATTAGATAGTTGATATCATATTGCTAGTTTTTAGGCATCATATTACTTAACTTTAGTTAAGTGCGATGTTAAAAAAAGAAGAAAAAGAAAGACAATAAGGTTCTTAATTCTACAAAGATGTAAAGAGGAATACCTCCTACATATAAATACCTTGATAATCACCAAATGACCTTGTTAACTTAGAGACTGTCAAATGAGCCATGAAAAATACAATGATATATTGTTAATGATTCTGAAAATATCTAAAAAGTGATTAAACTCTAATGAACTTAGTAAGATTTCCTAATACAAAAGCAAAACAAAAAAAATAGACTCACTTGAAACATTAATAAAGCAAGGGAATAAAACAGATGATAAGTGACAAAAACTCAAAGGAAATATCTTCATACAAAAAAATCAGATTTAGAAAAAATATCAGCACATTTTTTAATGTTTTCTTAATGATTATAACTATTTTTTCTAAGAAACTCATTCTGAGCAAAGCCAAAATGAATTTGATGTTTGAGAAAAATTACCAGTTTAAAACATTTTATTATTTTCCAGTATTATATAGTTGATTACACATACACTAGAAGACACAAAAATATTCAAACCAGCACTGATCATAATATCAAGAAGGAATCATACGCCATGGACAGAGAATAGGTAGACTGTTTCATTTTCCCACAGCGAAGTGTTAAACAATAACAATTATAGCGATCTGTAATAATATGATTAAATATGAGGAACAAAATATTGGGCAAAAAAATGACTCTAAAGTTTACATGCAGAATAATATTTTATAATAAATTTCAAAATAAGCAAATGTAAATGATGTATTTCATAAACAAACATGTATATCCAGGAAAATTATTAAAAAGCAATGGATTGATAGACACAAAATCAAGATGACGGCTATGGGGGATGGAGCACGTATGGAACGGTAAAACAGACAGAGCACTCAAGCAGGCCCAAGTCATCCGTCAGGTCTCAACTGAATTAAATTTAAAGAAACCATGCATTGTCCAAAGGTGAATACATGTTAAAAACAGGATTTGAATTAAATCAATTGTATGCATCTGAAAAAATAAAAAAAGGAAAAAGAATTACTGCCAAATGTGAAGAGAAAAATTGCAAACCATAGTCTGAAATGGATGTCATTGAGTTTCTATAGATAATAATCTTAACGCCAATGCAGTTACTTTAAAACAAAATTAGACTGTTAGAATGTCAGAGATGAAAGATGCCTAAGAAATCACCTACCCAATCTCTTCATTTTCAAGGTAAGAAAATGAGGATGGAGGTCGGAGTGGGGATACATTATGTTATCGCATGTTTCCCAAGTTCACACAAGGTAACGATTAATGAAAGAAAAGAACATGTAGGATCTGTGTTGAGATATTAGAACTTCATGCATCATTAGCTGTAATTTTTCTAAGAAATTCCAGCTTTCATGGAGTTAGGGTTTGCCTTGCTACAAGCCTCAAAGTCCATGCCACATACATAGAAGGAAGGTTCGCTTTTTCTGCTTAAAAAAGAAACAGGATACAAGATTTAGAAACCAGAATTACATTCAAGGAATTCAGCTAATATGTGATTAATGACAATATTTACTGAAGAATCATTAAAATTGGTAACAAAAGGTGTCCTAGAATATACTACATAATCTCTTCATTATTACTGCCCTCAGTTTGAAACTTCACATGGAGGAGGCAGATTGAGGGCATGGAACTCCATCCCTTTTCCTTACTCTTCCCAGCAAAGAGAATCAGCATATAATTTAAACTGAGGGATTCTTAATGAGGGAAAAATACTTTGATAAGTACCCAGTAAGGTACAATTATGTGTGCAACTCTTTCTTTTAGGTGATGTGTAAAATAGAATAACTAAGATGGGAATTCTACCCTCAGCAAGGAGAATATGCACTCTACTCCAATGAGGAAAATATGTATGTGTATATTTTTATGTGTGTGGATGAAAATAAACAGCAAAGATCCATAGGAGAAACGGAAAAAGAACCATTTGTATTGAGAACAGGAAGAGATTCTGGTGAGCTGAAATAGGCACAATTGTAGAGAAAGCATCTGCATGCTCACCTTTGAAAGAAACAGCAGTTGAGGCCGGGAGCGGTGGCTCATGCCTGTAATCCCAGCACTTTGGGAGGCCAAGGCGGGTGGATCACGAGGTCAGGAGATCGAGACCATCCTGGCTAACACGGTGAAACCCCGTCTCTACTAAAAATACAAAAAATTAGCCGGGCATGGCGGCGGCGCCTGTAGTCCCAGCTACTCGGGAGGCTGAGGCAGGAGAATGGCGGGAACCCGGGAGGCGGAGCTTGCAGTGAGCCGAGATCGCGCCACTCACTCCAGCCTGGGCGACAGAGCGAGACTCCGTCTCAAAAAAGAAAAAAAAAAAAAAGAAGAAAGAAGAAGAAGAAGAAGAAGAAGAAGAAGAAGAAGAAGAAGAAGAAGAAGAAGAAGAAGAAGAAGAAGAAGAAGAAGAAGAAAAAGAAACAGCAGTTGAATACCTATCAATGATAGAGCGCTATAAAGTGGGAAAAGTACAGCAGAAAGAGGCACAAAGATGGGGAACTGGATCATACATACGAGCAAGAACAATGCAGTTTATTACAAGACCAACTACTGAAAGCATTCCCTATGTGCTATTGTGGCTTGAATCTCTGGGTATCAGATACTATTTCAGGTTTTTGAAGAAGCAATTGACACAGAAAGGACTTACTCCTTGAGATTAATGCAGTATGAACTGAAGAATGAATAGATATTTCATTATAGAACAAAAATACAGCAAATATAAGCCCCCCAGGATATCTGAAACAAAATTTCAGAATAAGATATATTCTCATCTGCCCCCACAAACAAAAACAAAAACAAAAACAAAAACTGAACTAATGACCCATTGCTAGCTCCATGATTCTATTTGAGTAGTTTAATATCCAGTGATATTAGCACAATTATTTGTTTCATATCAACAAGTACTAACTTTAAAAATAAGCACTGAAGAGGACAATTATCAAACTTACAGAAAGTGCTACAAATTTCTATGAATATAGTCAAAGATATTATAATCTTTTAAAAACTCATGCTGTTAACTCAAATTCATGTCATTATCATTGACTGTCTGGAAAATGGCTTTAAAAATATTTCCATAATTTTGAATGTAAAATATCCCAAATAATGGGAATTATCTTAGGAATACAATGTAGTTTTTTTTTAAAGTAGGTAGCAAAATATTTAACAGTAAATCAAATTCCATTTGCACATGGCCAACTCTTTCTTGCTTTTTTAAAATTTTATTTATTTATTTTTAATTTTTTAATTTTAATTTTATTGTTTTAGGGACAGAATCTCGCTCTGTCACTCAGGTTGATGTGCAGTGGCACACCCCACTCCCCGCTAATTTTTCTGTTTTTGAAGATTATGAGATTTCACTCTGTTGCCCAGGCTGAACTGGAATGTCTGGCTTCAAGCGATCCTCCCACCTCGGCCTCCCTTTCTTTTTTATACATGGATATCCTTTATGACAAGGAAAAATTCATCTTTGGCATTCCACATTTGTTGAATTAAGGAAAAACTGAATGGGAAATAAGTTTATTAATAAACTAATAAGAGATAATCATAATAAGTTGATAAATGTTCATTTCTACAAATGATGTTCATTGCATATATTTGCTAAACAAAGTACTAATATTTTGTTCCTGTGACTTGGCACATTCTGTTCCCTCAATATTTTTTGTTTCCTGTCTCATCTTTTCCAGATTCCAATGCTTTTTCCTTCTTGAAAGATAACATCAGATAACTAAAATCCTTTCTATATTAGTGGGAATTAATATTTTTTTCTTTTGCACTACAACAGCACTTTATCTGTAGTATTGCCTTGAACTGTGATTAGGGGTGTGTATGTTTTTCAGACTGCAAATTATTTAAGCACAATAAATCTCGCATTCACATTTGTTCCCTGTTACCTACCATAGTGAAGTTTTCCAGTGAAGGAGTAGTGTATATGTGTGCCTGTGTATGTGAGAGCACAGATATATACACAGGAAGAGATACCTATGTAAAAGTTAGCTCATATTCATATAAATACATATATATTCATTTCATTATGTACACTAATCAAAACCACAGCAAAAAGTATTTGATTTAGATACTGATGTGCAGATTGGACCAGATGAATCTCAGGTTCCTATCAGCTCCAAATTTCTATGATAATGAAGAAAAACTGCATATATCCATAGTTTCTCAATATATTTGGTCAGTATACCAAACATGACAATGAATAATAAAATACTTTCAAAATAAAGACTTTCAGGTCACTTTCCTGGAGATGACAAGGTAGTAAGTCTGGAATAGTTCTTGATTTTTTAAACTAGGACTTGAAATGTACCCAACACTTAGACAGGATAATACTGGGGTGAAGGATACCCTAAGTACACAGACTTGATCATCACACATTCTATGCATGAAATATTTCACATATACACCATAAATATGGACAAATATAATGTAGCAAAAATAAAATTAAAAGATTAAAACCTTGCAGATTTTATTGTACCTTGTACCAGGATTCATAACCACTGCCATATAGGCACTATAGACATATTACACGTCTGTGATACTTGCTGAGGTTCTCATTAATTTTACATTTACTAACCCGTAGCTCTTGCATATTCTAAGGGCAAATATAAATATTCCCTCTGAATAATTTCTTATTTATAAGATGCTTAAGGCTAGATAAGAGTAGTTTAAATGGTATAAATATGCTTTCTGCTGAAAGAAAAAAGAAAGTGTACTCAATTACATTTTACACTTCTTCAGTATAAAACCTATCAAACTTTCATAGCTGGAGTGTCCTTGTGTGCTCTGAGTCTGACTTGGAGAATTTATGGGCATAATTTTATTTCATTTTTAAAAATCTAGGTATCTCTTCAAAAGAGATTGAGGAAGTTCAAGACTATAAATATGTAGACACTTATTTCAAAAACCACATATCTGTATCTGCTTATATAGCTTTGACCAATATTTAGTTTATGTTATGAAGATGTATTATCAGTTGTAGAATAACATTACATCCTTCAGGATTCTCCCTTCAAATTATTAAAATGTTTTATAATGAATGTTCTTGCATATTATCATAAAATATCATATATATTTGAAATATTTGCTGGGTCCTCTTAAAGCTAGACATTGTCTTTTTGACTAGAAAATGATTATATAACAGATATACATAGATCTCTCTATAAGACATGAATGCTCTTTTCTAAAGTTCACACATTGTTCTTAACCAATAGGACTATTTTTCATCACTGTGATCACCAGATGGTGGTTCACTGTCAGATTTACTAAACTAGAGAGTTAAATACATGCATTCTGAGACAATATTCCCAAGGCAGTCTCTTTTTCATCTTTTCATTTTCTAATTTCCATCCTTTTCAGGTGGAAATTGCTTTCAAAAAATGATAATTGGTTGTGCTTTTCAGCACTGAAGTGTTTGCTTCAGGTTAAGACTGTCTTTTAAATTAAGACATACAAAAACAATACCCTAACTTTTCCTCTCCTTCTATCTCATCATTTGTAAATGTTATTTCATAAATTTCTTTGTATTATTTTCCATGAATCCCAAAGCTTCTCTGCCTCTGCATATTACTTTTATTTAATGTTTTTATTTTACTTCTTTCCTCCTCTCACTCTAATTCTGGTTCTTGCTAAATAAATGTTCTGCAGCATGGTGTATAAAATTCAGCATTACAGCTAGAAGTCTCTTCACAAATGACAGGATAACCGTTTAGGAAAACAAAACACTTTGAAACAATAATTCCTTCGTCTGCAACAGGATCTGCATAAAGGATAGAATGGCAACATTCTACAAGTATTCTTCCCACTGGATGGTTTTATGCATGTGTTTTATTTTTACTATATTTGGAATTTAAAAGTTATTCTTTATAAATATATATGTATCACCAAACCCTTCAATTAGTACTTTCTTTCTCCTTCTGTCTACATTTTTTGTTCTGCTTTTCTACTTAGGACTTTCTGACCTTTACAATATTATAGTATGGTGTCTGTATTTTAGGAACTTCATCGTGTTCTGACACCAGTGCTCCATCTGCAGAACAGGATGTCTCTATTCTCATTGTGCTTTTCTCCAGGAATGCAAGGAACCGTGCTATTAATCAATACAATGAGGAAAGAACGAAGGAAAATAATTGGTGACAAGGTCTTTGATTTTGGATATCTTGACTTTGAGATCTCTAATTTATGTGGACATTGTTAGTAACCCAACAGAAGTAAGATTAAGGAACATTATCACCACCACTAATAACAGACATACTCTTCAAGAAGGAGAATCATCTTTCTTCATTCCTTAGAATGCCAATGCCTGTTAACTATCAGATTTCTAACAGAAATTCTGGCCAAGTAGAAAGACTACCACAGAAGATGGGGTAAAGGTAGACTACATGAAATCATTGATGACACCCAAGAGATAGTTTCTGTAATAAAACAGGGGTCAGATTTTAAGCATAACAACCATTAGAAGATGAGAAATGATGAATTCCAGAAATAAAAATGTGCAATAATTGTTGTTTAGCCCACAAGCAGACACAAAAGTTAAGGTTAATTCTTGCTCAGCAATTTTTTTAAATGCATGTGAGAAATCTATTAGCTTCCAGCTCCTTTGGAGAAGGCAAGCAAGCCACAGATTTCTAGTAATAATCAATATTTACTGCAGTCTATCCATATATTAAAACTTATAAAAAATGAATGCAGTATGTGCTTCTGAGTGCAAATAAAAACATATTATCCTAGAACTATCCAAAAAATAATAAATACCAGTTAGTTTTATTAACTCTTTTGCTTATCAAATGTAAATTCATTAGCAAGTGGAATACAAATGGAAATAATTCTATTACATCAAAATGAATTTGACATCTTGATGATAGCTCTACCTGCTTAATTCATATTTTTTAACTTTTAAAATTTCTTGGTCTCCTTTAAGCCTGGCTATTTGGTCAAAAAAAAGGAAAAATATCTTAGTTATATTAATAGAGTATGTATGATAACTATTCAGGAAAGAAAATGGCCAAGATCTATTATATGTAATAGTTTAACATATGACATTTAGATATTGTCCAAATTTATGAGTGTGTTGAATTCTAAAATTTAGTTTAAGATTTTGGCCGGACGCGGTGGCTCACGCCTGTAATCCCAGCACTTTGGGAGCCGAGTGGGTGGATCACTAGGTCAGGAGATTGAGACCATTCTGGCTAACACAGTGAAACTCATCTCTACTAAAAATACAAATAGATAGCCCAGCGTGGTGGTGGGCAGCTGTAGTCCCAGCCACTCGGGAGGCTGAGGCGGGAGAATGGTGTGAACCCAGGAGGTGGAGTTTGCAGTGAGCCAAGATCGTGCCACTGCACTCTAGCCTGGGTAACACAGCGAGACTCTGTCTCAAAAAAAAAAAAAAAAAAAAAAGATTTTATACGGAATTTTTAATCTATTTTATCATATATTTTTATTGTGATCATGCAGCAAATGCCACTGAATTCATTTATTTATGCAAAAAATTTATATTCACTATATTTCTCAGGTCTTATGTTAGTGCTGAAGATACAACCATGTGTAAGATTGGCATGATCCCTTGTATGCCATTTGCTAAGGTATTATTGGCACATTAATAAAATAATACATAGCTATTTTCAATATTTAATATATATAAAATACCATTATAATAAAATATGCTCAAAGTTACATTTTGAAATGCCATAAGGACATTTCAATCAGATGTAAAATCTGACCAAAGATTGCCTGTCTAGGTGATAATTAGAACACTTTCAGGTAACGGAAATTGAGATTCCCAGGGTTCTATGGGATTCTAGCTCTTTCAAAGTTAATGACAAGAATGAAAAATATCTTAGTAAAATATGAGAATGTAGTATATTCTGTTTGGTCTCCCTGCCTAACTCAGTGACCCCTATTCTATGAAAAATGGGCTTCCCTCTTCCGTGGATGGACGATGGCCCCCCATGACTCATGGTTACAGCCTTTTGCCATCATCAGTTTGATTAGGGATAAAGAAATAAATAAACTGGAAAGCAAATTCTAAGCAACTCTAGATAATCAGGTACTCTGTCAGGAAAGTAGAAGTCTTTATGACTGATAAAAAATTGTATAATTCTGGGTTCATCAGCCTATCACTTCATCTTCAGCATTTTTTAGCCCTTTGCCACATACCTGTGGCCTGTGTAAATTATAGCTTCGACTTCTGACTCTGGCAATATTGTTCAATACCAATATTTAGTCCTAGCAGTTAATCTCTATCAGAAGTTCTTTATTCAGATTCATGTCTTGTACCATGATTGGCACCCAGTCCTCAGGGCTTCTGGTATCAGTTGGTTAAGGAAAGTAAATGCCACGAACTGCTCCAATATATTAAAAAACTTAGGCGTTTGTCAATGTCAGATTAAAAATAATAATTTGTAGCCTGTACCATTATGAGTGAGTTTCTAAAGCTTTTTCAATTTTTTAAGTAATGAAATCCTTCCTGTATTTATTCTCCATTTGAAACCCAGTTATAAACCATGCATTAGTACAACAATTGTAATTTTGGTAATTTTTAAATTTCCACTATTTCCCTCCTAATGAGAGTGGCGATCCCCAAATTCATCATGATTTGTTCTGAGTAGCTCCCTACTCCCTTTCATGACAATACTCTGATAGAGGACACTGTAAAGGTGTTCTCAAGGATCATTTCTAAATAACAATTTCATCTAGATTTCATTTTAAGTCCCAAATCCAAGCAGAAACCCCAGTGTGCTACCAAAGTTCAAACGACACAGGTTTTGCCCTTATTCCTCAGGTTTTCCGTTTAACAGGTATTTTCTCACTCCACCCAAATAAAACATCACAAAAGAGTTACATGTGTTTTTGCTGTTTCTGAAAGATGTCAAAAGACGACTGCAATTTATGACACACAGTAAAATGTCCTAAAAATCCTTTAAACTAACCTGTCTCACCAGAGTCCTGAAAGCAACTGGTCAGAAATCTTCATGCTTGTCTTGCCCACACTCTTCCCACACATGTCAGCCTATACTATGTTCACCTGATTTGTTAGTTCCACATTCAACCTCTACTCCTCAGTCGCATGACCTCATTCCAGTTTCTAGTGCTTCTTTTTTTTGTTTGTTTGAGACGGAGTCTTGCTCTGTCGCCCAGGCTGGAGTGCAGTGGCATGATCTGGGCTCACTGCAAGGTCCACCTCCTGGGTTCACGCCCTTCTTCTGCCTCAGCCTCCCAAGTAGCTGGGAGTACACGCACTCACCACCACGCCCGGCTAAGTTTTTGTATTTTTTTTTTTAGTAGAGAAGGTTTCACCATGGTCTTGATCTTCTGACCTCGTGATCTGCCCGCCTCAGCCTTCCAAAGTCCTGGGATTACAGGCGTGAGCCACCGCGCCCGGCCAGTTTCTAGTATTGCATATGCTTATCTGAGCTGCAAATACAGTTCTTTGTTTATTTCAGGATTTTCCCTCTATTTTATCTAATTTTTATATTTCATTTATTGACCTTCTTTTATCTGTCTTTTGTATGGATCATTTTTTCTCTTAATGGATGAACTATTAGATTTCTTTCATTAACCTTCTCTGTAATTAGTTCAAGATTTTCCCTACCCTGTTAATTTGGTTTTTGGCTCTGGCCAGTCTTACCCGCTAACTTGGGCATCTTTGCCCAGACTTTCTATTTGCTCTGACAGAGCATACGCTGTTTGCATTGCTGTTTACACTAAGGACCGTTTAGCCTGTGGTGACTTCCTCCATCAAACTGGCACTTGGACTGAATGACAGTGTTTTTGCTGATGCTTCCTGCTTTTACCCTGGGCAAATCTCTGTTGCAGAAATACACAGGGCTAATGTTGCTCAGAGTTTTTCTTTGACGCTTGTTCTTATTCCTTATTCTTTCTTTTTGAATTATAGTGTCCCACTAATGTTTCTCAAAATTTTGACAATTCACATTCTTTCCTCAATCCTGTCAAATAAGGTGGGACGTAACTATTATTTTCTAATGTCCATTGTAAGCTTCTTTAACCTTGTGCCATTCTATTAGCATAATTCATACAAATCACAGATAATGCTGGTAAGCCTTGTTAAGTGACAATTATTGCAACCTTTATTGTATGTTCAATTGTATCATTTTGAGTAACTAAAATCATAACGTGCAATTTTATTTCACTTAAATGAAGAGCTGATTGTAATGACAGTTATGGCAATAATATATAACTGACTATACAAAAATAATGCCTAGATTGAAATAAGAGTATGTTGTTCATAAATACCTTGAGATTAAGTCATTAAAAGAGATGAGTATACAATGTTACGTGTCTGAATGGAGAATGAGAATAATTCTATTCTGCCTGACAACAGACCTTGTATAAATCAGTTAGCATTGCTGCACCGCTCAATTTTCCTATAGGTAATGTCTGTAAATGTACTACAGGACCTGCAATGAGAATTCCAGATTAGAGTTCTGTAATTTGAATTGTCTACTGGTTTTATTGTTTCATTGATTGTTATTCGAAAACTAGTTAAACATATGCATTCTTGACTTCATATGAACTTCACACAGAAGTAGATATAATTCAGGAGAAAAATATACCTACGTTTTAATGCTCTATTTCAGTGTAGTATAAATAACCATAGTCTAATGCTATTTTTGGCTTTAAAAAGTTTGTAAACATGTAAAAATTTGAATCTCGAACCTCTCTTTACAAATGATTTGATTTGACATTAATTTTTACCTTTTTTCACAAATATCTTACAGTCTAAAATTTATATTTACTATTACTATTGCTACTGCTGTGACTACTACCAGTATTCTTGCTCTACACACCTATTTAATGCTTCATATTTTTCAAAATTGTTTTCATTCAGTACTTATGCTGTAGAATAGAATATAAGAATGACTTTTCATTTGGTACCTCACATGAAGGCATTTGCTTTCTTTTTGTTTGACTTTGGAACACATGCCAGGGGAAAAGACAGGCTCTTTGTCACCTATGTAGAATTTGTGTGGGACAGATAAAACCCAACCACTCTTGCATCAGGGGAGGATGCAGACTTTTTTTGAGATTATTTATAAAAATCTGACAGTGTTGGGGAAAATAAGATTGTTATAATGTTAGACTGGGTTTCATTTATTTTCAAAATAGATTTATTGTATTTCCATTCTCAGCTTCTGATGTCTGCCTTGATCATTCAGTGAAGATTTTAATCTTCCCACAGGTAATAAGATTCACAGGTCAATTCTGAGTATAATCTCAATATGTTACCAGGTAATATGATGTTATGATAGATGTTTGGCCATTTTATTTTCACAATGAATAAAAATGGTGCTCATGCTACGAATGGGTTGGGGATAGTTTGTGTCAAAATTATTCATGTAAGCAAAATTTTTTTTTCTTCAAATCATTTTCAGAACTGAAAAGACACTGTAGAATAGAATTTTGAGCTTATGAATGAATATTGACATCTCCTAATATAACTAATATTTTTGTTATAGTATTTTCTAATAATTAAATGAGACTCCTATAGTAGGGTGAGTTTATGTAACCACCTATATGAGTTGAAAATGATACATAAACTACTGAAAAATTCTTTAGGCATATATTAAGCATTCAATGAATAACAGATACTATTTATGGTCTGTTTTCTTCCGTATGTCTTTCTAAAATTCATACACATTACCCAAGGTGCTACTAGAACTACCTCTCAAAGTGAAAAGTCCTGCTACATATGGTGTAATATGCTCATCAACTATTGTCATATATGTTTCTATTTGAATGTTGATCCCCTTATATTGCCTTTTCTAGGCATCCACATAAATTATAATCATATTTCTACACTTAGCCCATCTATTTCTGTGCATCTTTTCTATAAAGAGATGTCTCATCCTTCTTTCTTTGCAGTTCCTCTTAAAACCACAAAATTTATGCCTGTTAAAAATGCTTCTGGAAATTCGTCAGAACACATTTTCCTACTAATTTAATTTGTTTGATGAAGTGTTCTCCTGTACTTTGGAATTTTCATGATATAACTACTTTTATTCTAATTAGAGGTCTTTCTGCTCATCTCAGTGATAGTCTCTAACCATCATTCCTCAGTTGTTATACATTTTTCTGTTTTCGAATGGTGTTTCTAATCTCTACAGGCAACAGCTCTCCTAAATAATAGCAAAGGGTCTGAACAACATACACTTTCCTATACAGCACTTAAGCACTTATTTAATTTCTGCTGTCTCCTTCTTCTTTTTTTTTTTTTTTCCTATTTCTAAACTATGTTTTCTTCCCTGTACATCTAGGGGTTGTATCTGTCTGATTATTCTTATCTTTGCTTTCTCATCCAGTTTTACCTCTCTAGTAACCTTTCCTTTCCTCTATAAAATGGACTTTTCTCCAGAACATTAAAAACAAACAAACACTAGCAACACACACATTGATTTTCCTTTAATGCACTGTCCTTTCATTAACTGTTTACCATTTACTTCTTTGTAAAAACCCTCAAATAATTGAAAAAGAACTCCTATATTTAGATTCTATATTTCCCCTGCCGATACTTTGAATGAACCGCCTAAAGATAATATTCTAAATCAATTCAAAGTGCTATTTTAGGCCACATTAAAATTCATCTTGCTCTGAAATTATTTATTATCAATTTTCAGTCAACATAATGTCTTCAATTCTGGCATATCTTAACATTCACTCTACATTTATAATGATGGCTCACTGCAAGTTCTATCCATCTTTTAGCTGCCAAATATTCTTTTTTAAAAATACCCTAATAAATTTTAAAAAGTTCTGCCATGACTAAGTGGTTAAAAAAAGTATTTTCAGTTGGCTCGCTAGCCTAACAAAACAATTAAAATATTTACATTAATTAGGAAAATGCTGTATTTTGGTAAATATTTTTACTTTATTATGTTGAAATGTAAAACATTTGAGAAATAAAACGTCAGTACCAAAATTAATCATTGCTATTACCATGAGAAAAAAAATTAATAATTAAATATGATGTTTTCAATATACCTAGGATGTTGCTTTAACATTTGGTATGCGGTTTTGATTTTCTCAAAATTATTGCAAGTCGTTTTCAGATTTCACATTCTATCCGTTGGAAAGTAGCAAAAACATGCACCTTTTGTTTCTTTTTATGAAACTTCAGAATTGGCTAAAGATAGTCAAACATTTAAATATCATGAGTTACCATATACTGATTCCTTTTGTGAAAAAAGGACTAATGATCATAGATCAGATGAAGAATGGTACAATATTAAGCTATTCAAAGTTACAGAAAAAATCTTATTTGCTGGACTTCCTTTTTGATATAATATGCATGTTTAATTCTACTGATTGAGTAGCCACAAATACAGATTAGAAAGCAGTTTCACGAAATTTAAAAAAATTCAAAATTAGTAACTATTTTATTTAAAAATAATAAATTGTGCTAGTCATTTTTTTCTTAGTTTTGATATAGTCTTCTTCTGTAGAGAGAAAGAAATTTTCCATTCAAAGCAGCTCATAAAACTTCTTGTCTTTGTAATCAAGTTAAAACTAGGGGAAATGACTTGCCTTCATCAGCAGAATACCATTTTATTAAATTCAATCAAATGTTCTATTTACACACTTCAATCCTCAATAAAATCCAATTTTATTATTTGAAACCTATAATCTTCGGTGAAATTGAATAAGTGTATTTCACCAAAGCTGAAGTGCTCTGTTATATTAATCAGCCAGACAAGATTCTATAAAAAGGTGGAGAAGGGTGGAGTGAAGGCAGCTTGGGAACCGTCTGTATTTTGCTAAACTGTTTTAGTCCTCTATTATAAGTTAATCAATGTAAACACATATCTCAAAGTTTTGATTATGTAAGTATTACTGAAATGCAAATGCTTTCATCTAGTTTGTATGTTTTATTTTGAACATATATTTACAGATGTTCAAAATATATATTAGAGAATACTAATATTTTAATGTATTTAAAATACAGAACCTATTTATTTAGCCTATAGAAGCACAGGCATCATCTGCTTAGGAATTCTAAGGAAAAAAAACAAATTAATATAAAATATAATTAATAAAAGAAAACACACCCAAGTTACAGTGCTTCAGAACATAATTAAGTAAATTATGCCATGAGATGAATAAGCAAGCCTCAATAAATTTAACCCACAAGGACATCAATCCAGAGCAGCAACCATCCCCTGTATAGTTCTCCTTCATGCTCTCCATGAGTCTCCTGAATGCCCCTGTGGACTTTCTCTGAGAAAGCCTACTGGGAGACCGGTAGTGTTTCCCCTTTGCCAGTAGAGCAGAGCAAACAGCACTGGATTATGAGTCAGATGCCTTGTTTATAGTCATGGATTCAGAGTTAACTACCTGTGCAACTTTGGGCAAGGGATTTATAGTGTTTGAGCCTCAGCAAGTATGCTACGAGTTCTCATGCCTCACCTGTGGCAGATAGAACGAACTGATTATGACATACTTCACATATTCCTTTGCTTGCACAGTGGTTCAGGCAGCAAGTTCCAATCAGCTTTAGACAGCATTGCACGTTTCAGCTTAAATTTTTCAAAGATTGCCATCCTAAGACTGGATAATTTCTAAGGTTGTTACTCTTTCTAGCATTCCATAACTCTAAATGCCCCAATGTGATTAACTGATTCCTGGTATTAATACCATATTGACTCCAAGGCTCTCATCTCTCTAGATAATCCCCATGCTATTTATGCATGGGTTTTGGTGCTTCTTAGCACAATGTTCCTTAATCTGGCTGAGTTCTCTAAGATTCTGATTAAGAAAACTGAAGTTTATTAAAGGTGTATACACATACATATGCAGACATACAGTCTTGTGCCACATAATGACGTTTCAGTCAATGATGGACCACAAACATGATGGTGGTCCCCCCAAATTACAATGAAGCTGCAAAATTCTATCACCTAGTGACATGTTAGCCATGACAACATCATAACTCAATGCATTACCCAAGTGTTTGTGGTGATTCTGGCTTAAACAAACGTACTACATTGCCAGTCATGGAAAAGAATAGCAAATACAATAATGTTCAGTTCAGAATACTTCATGATTTTCAACAGCTATGTTGCTGGTTTATGTATTTTATATATTATAATTTTTATCATTATTGTAGAGTGTACTTCTACTTATTTAAAAAAAAGTTATCTGTAAAACAGCCTCAGGCAGGTCCTTCAGGAGGTATTCTAGCATTGTTATCATCAGAGATGACAGCTCGATGCTTGGTGTGACCCCTGAAGACCTTCAAGTGGGGCAAGATGTGGAGGTAAAGTGATATGGACACTCCTGACCATGTGTTGGCAAAGGCTAATGTGTGTATTTGTGTCTTAGTTTTACCAAAAAAGTTTAAAATAAAAAAAAAATTACATGGAATAAAGCCTATACAACAAAGATATAAAAAGGAAAATTTTTTTTTACAGTTGTACAAAATATTTGTGTTTGTGTTTTAGAGTAAGTGTTTCACCAAAGAGTCACAAAGTTCAAACTATTAAAAAAGTGATATAGTAAAAAAGTTACAGTAAGCTAAGGGTGATTTATTATTAAACAGAAATGCAGTTTTATTTATAAATTGAGTGTAGCCTAAGTGTACTATACTCTATAAAATCTACTTTAGTGTACTGTAATGTCCTGGGCCTCTACATTCCCTCACACTCACTCACCAATTCACCCAGAGCAACTTCCGGTCCTGTGAAATCTATTCATGGTGAGTGACCTATAAAAGTGTGCAGTTTTTGATTGTTTATACCATATTTTTACCGAACCCTTTCTTTGTTTAGATATGTTACATATACAGATACTTAGCATTGTGTTACAATTGCCTACAGGTTTCAGTGCAATAATATGTTTTACACATTTGTAACCTAGGAGCAATAGCTTTTGCCATAGATCCAAGGTGTGTAGTAGGTAGTATCATCTTGGTTTTTGTAAGTACACACCATGATGTTGGTACAATGATGAAATCACCTAATGATTTCACCTAACGTTTCTCAGAATATATTACAGTAGCTAAGCCATGCATGACACAGGTATATGTAGCATATACTCTACGTATGTATACATAAATGTAGATATGTGTGTGTATGCATATGTGTGTGTGTGTATCTAGAGTTTGAAATAAAGCCGAATATTTATAAGTTTAATTATAATATTAAAAATGCAGTAGTCATTTATTTCAATTGACAGTAAATGATAGCTTGGTGATATTTACAAATAATATATAATTTATGGAAGAAGAATTATGTAGAATATCTTTTGGCTTTGAGAAATGCTTTTTGGAGTAATTACTCTGTGCCGTAAAATGGTGGACATGTTATTCTAACCCAGTCAATCCTCTTGAATGATTATTAATCACTTAACTACCTTTAAAGCATAAAGTAAGTAAATGTGACAGAAGTGACGAAACATTCCATTAAATAAATTTTCTCCCACATAGTATAATGTAGGTTTGGCAAAGTGCGTTACAACTGGCAGTGTATATTTTGTTGGATTTCAATTCAAGAGTTTCGTCAAGAAGCAATATGATACATCAGACAGACCAATGAACTTAGAATGAAAAGACAAAAATTGAAATCATATCATTGACCAAATGTGATAATAGATTTAGAAGTACTTTTTTAAACATAAAAATTATATAAATGATTGTTATTAAAAATACACACATGTAATTATAATAGCACTTGGTATTTTATATTAAAGATAACAAAAATATGGTTCTTACATAGTATTCAGTCATAGGAAAAAGTGAATCATATTATAAAATTATTATTATCTGTAATAGATGCTCTCAGGTTGTATGTTTTGTGTGTGCATGTGTAGTAAGTTAAATAATTAGAACATAAAATCATAAGTATTCTTTTATTTGGTAAGTGAGTAAAACCGCAAAATGATCAGAAGAGATGTAGGTGATGAATGTGTAGGGAAAAATAAAATATGGTGTATTACCTCTAAAATATTTTAATTTCAGTTTAGTTATATAATAGCTATCCATTGTTAGGAACTTTAAAGCTGCAACTTGATATTTTCAAATCTATTTTTAATACATAGATTTTAAAATATATTCAACGAATTGGTGAATCACTTTATTATCACAGTGCATATCCAAAGATCCACTAACAATTTAAGTTATTAATATTTGTATTCAGACTGTTGAAAACTTGAACCATATGTTCTCGTAGACTTTTCATATTATAACAAAATATATATGTTTATTTGCTCATAAAATTTTCACACGCTTATAATTTGCTGCATTCCTATTGTAAAAAAGTAAAATAGATATTATTTAAGAAAAACTCTTTAGTCAAATACTATCCTAACCCCGTCCCCCAATATATACATCAAGATAGAGAAAAAAATTATCATATTGAAATAAATGTAGAGAGAAATTTTATCATTTCTCTTGCTAGCAATTCACATGTACATTATAAAATGCCAAAATACTATGGCCCAGTTATAGGAAAATGTTATTAAAAATAATTAACTACAGTCCTCAAAGCACAAAGCATATGAATAATTGTATTAATATGACTTTATCCACATACATTTGGTTATATTACCCAAAGTGCTTTCTCTGTTCCCAAAGTGCTTAAGTCAACATTGTTTTTAAAGTTAATAATAATAGATAATAGAGAACAGATAATATATCATGTAGAGAGAAAACTTAAGTAACTTAGCCAATGCCACAGACCCATCAGTGACCCATGTTGGACTGAAAACCATCTTCTCTCTCTCCCTCCATTCCTCCTACCCTCTTTTACGCCCTCTCTCCCTCCCTTCCTTCTTCATTTAATAAACATTTATATATTTGCCACCTGCACCAGGTGCTGAGAAATGCATAGATAAATGAGAAGCTCTAGAAAATTACTAGATCTGTTGCCTTCTCCTTTTTGGTGAATGGAATAAAGCATCTGAAATGTAGGATTTAAAGCCCTGGTTAATCAACAAATTGAGCAGTGTCAAACAAAAGAAACATGGTTTTAATAAGTATGAAGATTAAAATGGAAATAATAAACCACACCAGATATGAAGGTTGACACAGTGGTATGCATACTAAGATTCTTGACATTAAAGTGTGTATGGAAAGGAATCCATCTGTTAGATACACAAGTGAGATAGATGTGTTTCCTTGATAAGATAATGGGTAAGTTTTAAAATAAACCTAAATTAGTTAAGTTCGACACACTATCTACTATATGGAAAATTTCTTATTTTAGTTAAGGAAATGGTCAAGCATAACAATACACATCCATAAACACACACACACACACTCATATTCTATATACTGGTTTTCAAATAGCCATTTTCTTTTCTATTCTGTTTAATTTAGAATATGGCCTTTGTTAATAAAGAAGAATCTTAAAATGCAATAACACACCTTACTGAACAAATTTATTTAAAATGATATAATCTGCTATTTGTCTTATTTTATATTGCGAGTTTCCACTGAGTGCTAATAAGTGCTTGCCATTGAAGAGGTTTGCATTTAACATCTGTCACCAGCATCCAGCAACTGCACCTACAGGGAACTGTCAGAGAGATTGTTATTCTCCTTTGTAACACCCTGAATCTGTCTCACATCATTTACATACAGATAGTTACAGGCATTCATCATTTCATTATGCTGACGACTTCACTATTCTGATGTATAATGTCTCTTTAATGAGCCTCAAAAAATACAATATTCCTTGATTTATGACTGCTTAACTGAAAAATTATACAAATTGGCAAAAAACTACTCATAATGTATTTTCATTTTTCCTTCACATTACACTTATATTTAACAGAGACTCATGAGTTAAGATCATGCTTCTTTGACAAAAGAAATGATCACAATATGACTTCTTAGGTTTTAGTACCACTGCGGTTTATATGCATATTTAAAGCTGCATAGTAAAACGGTGCTGACACTAAAAAGTAACCAATTAAAATCGATCACTGTTTTCCCCATGAAAGACTGTGTGTTGGACAATCACTTTCAATAATACTTTAAGTTTGATAAGGCTTCTTTGCCTGTAGTGAAGGTCATCACCCCACATTCACTTTTCCCTGTTTTGAAAGTAAACATTAAGGATCTTGACACCAAAGAGAACTCTATCCTGCAACAAAGTAGTAGTCAAGAAAGAGAAAAATATTGCAGTCAATCTGAAATAAAGACAGATGCTTAAAAAGAGGTAGCAGTTGCTGTGACTGTCACTACTTGCTTAATTTTAGGCCCCTCTTGGCGTGTCAGACCCAAGAAGGTGTCACCAGCCTTGTTTTCTATTCTCTTAAAAGCTATGCCATTGAAGGTGATGAAAAATGTTATATTTATTAATTAAAAGTCATTTCCCAAAAGAAGCTGGTTGTTCCTCCAAACAGGTAAGAGTTCCAAAGAGGTATAAATTGTTCATGTGCTGCCAACTTTTGCAAAAGTAGGAAGCTTTTGAATGTGGGGGAAAATCACATTAGAATGAACACGATATACAATTAAGGATAAGGACTGATGTTGATTCACAGAAGAGCCTATGAATAAGCGTGAGTAAGGCACACCGAAATAGAACAAAATTTAGGAACTGGCATCCTTAGATTTGCTATTACCCTCTCTTAAGTTTAGCTTCCATTCAACACAGCTGAGATTATTTGTAACTTTACATTTTTAAAAGAACAGTAAACCAGTCTAAATTAGCCTGGAATCATCAAAAAAAAGAAAAAAGAAAAAAAAAGAGTGGTTCAGGTTAAATGAAAGAAAGCAAAGGACTGTTTTCATTTAGAAACAAGTGATAGAATTGCATATAGAACTTTTAATAAAACATATAAGTTATATACACTCCCAGTATGTAAGAAAATGTCCATTTATAAAATATACACAGGAAAATTAGCCCTATTACTGAACACTACTTTTTCATTTCCTAGCTTGATTAGTACCTTTCAGGCTCATCATAAATTACTTTTGGTTATATCTAAATTTGTGACTAACCCACAGAGAGAAAGGATAATAACCAAAATTGAGAAATATAAAGGAATTTGATTCCAATTCTTCAAGTATGTTTCAATAAAAGAACACTAAAAACTATTTAAATCAACTTAGCATCAAACAAAAAACTTCCTTCAGTGACTAGTTGTGTATTTAACAAAAATATTCCTATACATACACATTTCACACAGTAAGATTCATAATATGCATGCCATGTTATAAACTATCATATCTAGTGTGCTTTATAATTTCTATTTTAATATACATATTTATTACAATCATATTTCTTTTGTTTAAGGTGCTTAGGAAGAAGATGTGATGGTTTTATTTCTCTGTGTAAGTTAGATCTGTTTTAGGAAGGTTTCCTATTATTATTTAAAGGTCTATATTAGGTTGTCACGTCTAATACTAAGCAAAGAATCCACTCATGTTTTATATTTAGGTAAAATAAGATTGCCACTTCACCTAAGAAAATAAGATGTACCATAGAATAGATGACTAATAATACTCCAAACATCTTTGTACCTATGAGATGTTTACAATTTTAAGATAAAGCAAGTCTTACTGTCAAACACCTTGGAACTGACCAGCTGTTTATTTGTAATTTTAGGCCAGAACGACTCTTGATTTTTCACTTTTAACTGAATTTTATTTTAAGAAAATGGATAACTGCTAAAGTCATTGAGACAATACAGCATCACCTCTCTGAGTGTCGTATTTACAAAATTGCCTAGAGAAACATCAACCATTTCCTCTTTATTCCAGTCTTCAATTACGTGTTTATCTCTAGGCCTCTTTATTGACGAGACCAACTGATTTACACTAAATAAGAATAATAGCAAACATTATTTTGAGTTCTCACTGTAAATTATTTTTAGGCACATTTTATAATAACACCTAATACTCCTAATAACCCTCTAAGATTGATACTATTGTTACTCACATTTTAGAGATGGAGAAACTGAAGTTTTGAGAAATTAAGTGACATTGCAAGTCACACAGTCATTAAGTGGTGCAGCTGGCTCTGAAGTCAATGTCTGCCTGAATCTCATCTTTTAATCGCTGTGAGAATTGTGCCTCCAGTTTTATTCTCTCTTCCATATATCTTTAACCTCACTCTCGTTCCTGGTACTTTTTAAGCTTCATACCTCTCCCATTAAAAACAAAAACAAAAACAAAAATCCCAGCTTCATTTGCTGGAGTGTCCTTTCCCTGGTGTGTGTTCTTAGCATTTTTGTCAAAAATCACTTGGCGGGAAGTACTTATGTTTATTTCTGGGTTTTCTATCTGTTCCACTGGTGCATGTGTCTATTTTTATGCCAGGACCATGCACCATGCTGCTTTGGTTGGTATAGCTTTGTAGTATATTTTGATGTGGTGACACCTCCAGCTTTGTTTTTTTGTTGTTGTTTGTCTGTTTCTTTCTTTTTTTTTTTTTCCTAAGATTGCTTTGTCTATTCAGAGTCCCTTATGATTTCATATGAATTTTAGAATTTCTTTTCCTATTTTAGTAACGTATGTCATTGGTATTGTGATAGGGATTGCATTGAATGTGTATATAACTTTGGGTAGTATGGACATTGTAACAACATTAATTTTTCCAATCTATGACAATGGGATGACTTTCCATTTATTTGTGTCTTCTTCAATTTCTTTCATCAGTGTTTTATAGTTTCACTGTAGAGATCTTTCATGTCCTTGGTTAAATTTATTCTTAGGTATTTTATTTTTCGAAGTTTTTATAAGTGGGATTGTTTCCTTGATTTCTTTTTTAGATGTTTCACTATTGGCATATAAAAACACTACTAATTGTTGCATGTTGATTTTTTATCTTGCCACTTTATGGAATTTGTTTATTAATTCGAACTTATTTTGGTGGGGTCGTATGTATGAGCATGTCGTCTGAGGACAGAGACAATTTTACATTCTCCTTGTAAATTTGGAAGATGTTGGACAAACTGGATATTCACATGCAGAAGAATGATTCTAGACTCCTATCACTAACATTATAAAAAATCGACTCAAAATGAATTAAAGCCTTCAATGTAAAACCTGAAACTATAAAAGTACTGGAAGAAAACATAAAGGAAATGTGCTATGGCGTTGGTCTGGGAAAGATTTCTCAAACAAGTCCTCAAAAGTCCAGCAACAAAATCAAAAACAGACAAATGGGGCTTCTTCAATCTCAAAAACTTCTGCCCAACAAAAGAAACCATCAACAACATGAAGAGAAAAATCTATAGAATGGGAGAAAATATGTGCAAACTATAAATCTGACAAGAGGTTAATGTCTGGACTATATAAGAAACCTTAACAACTCAATAGAAAATAATCTAATTAAAAATGATTGAAAATGTTTTAAAAGGTCAAAAGGTGTGACTAGACATCTCTCAAAAGAAGACATACAATGATCTACAGGTAAATAAGGAAATGCTAAACATCACTAATCATTATGGAGATGAAAATCAAAACTACAAGGAAGTATCATCTCACCCCAGTAGAATGGCTACTCTCAAAAAGACAAAAGGTAACACGTGCTGGCAAGGATGTGGAGAAAGGGGAGCTTACATACACAGTCGGTGAGAATGCAAATCAGCACACACAAAAAAATTACAGAGGTTTCTCAAAAAATTAAAAATAGAACTACCATGTGATCCAGCAGTCACACAACTGGGTATATACCCAAACTAAATGAAATCAGTATTTAGAAGAAATGTCTATCTGTAGCCCCACGTTTATGGCAGCACTGTTCACAGGAACTAAGAGATGAAATCAACCCAAGGGTCCATCAACAGATGAATGAATAAAGAAAATGTGGTAAATTTTTATAATAGAATACTATTTAATCACCAAAAATCGAATTAAATCCTGTCATTAGCAAAAACATAGATGAACCTGGAGGATATTATGTTAAGTGAAATGAGCCAGGCACAGAAAGACAAATAGCACGTGCCGCTGCTTATATGTGGAATCTACAACAGCTGATCTCATAGACGTGGAGAGTAGAAAAGTGGTAATTAGAAGCTGCGGAAGGGAAGGAAGGGAGGTATAAGGAGAGACTGGTTAATGCATACAGAGTCACAGTATTGTGGGAGGAATAATTTCTAGAATGCTATTACACAAGGGTGTTATCGCTAACGATATTCTATGGCATATTTCAAAAGGGCTAGAATAGAGGATTTTGATTGCTCTCACCACAAAGCAACAATGAATTTTTGAGATGATAGAAATACCAAATACCCTGATTTAATCATTATGTAATGTACATATGTATTGAAATATCTCACCGTAACCGATAGATATGTATATTATGTGTCAATTAAAAATAAATTTATTAAATAATTAAATCAGTTTTTAAATACAGCTAAAACAACAGTCAACAAAGAAATAGAAAGCCTTCCTTAGTTCTGTTGTCTCTTCTAGCTACTGTCAAATTTCATGCCTTTCCTTATTTAAACTGTTCTGCTCTATCACTCTTCAATCCAGCACCATCTGGCTTCAACTCTACCACTTTACAAATCCTGCCCTTGCTAAATAGGGTAAACCTGTGACTTTATTAGGGATTCATTTCAGGTATGAATTCAGTTGTGATCTTAACTAATCTATCTTTTGCAATGGGCTCATCATCATCATCCGTTCTTTCTTGTTAATATTCTGAAATTGTACTTTACTGGCTCCTGTTCTGCTCCAGTCTCTTCTTGGACAACACACTTTGGGGCACCCTTCTCATTAGAGATCTATGCTCCCTAGGGTTCCACTTCTCTTGCAATTATTGATGCACATGCATCACTGTTTGCAAATCACCTTTACTTGGTAGTTCAATAGACTCAAGTCCCCCAGAGCAAAACATATCTTTTTCATGAAACTGTTCCTCTTCCTATATTTATGTACCCCCATTTGGGGCTCATTCATTAAATCAAAATAGAAAATGATACAGGAAATTTTTTTGTTTATTCTCTCCCTAGCTCTATTTCACTAACACCCTATGAAAAATAATGTGTAAAGTTCTTCTGATTATAGTCTCAATATACTCATCTCTTTGTCTCTATCTAATCCTTCCCTCTATCCTCAGCCTCTTTTTTATTGTTCACTTGATATTTCTTTTTGGAAACACCAACCTGCTTTAGTCCACAGTACTCATGCCCCTGTTCATGCCCCTTGTGCCTTAAATGACTTTCAATTCCAGCCGTCCACCTGCACAACACGCCCCAGGTCTACTCTGTGTAGGCATCACTCCCTCTGCAACTTACTGCATGGATCCAGGGCCTCTTTTCAGTTCTCTCCTGGCATTCTATGCATATCTACAGCTTTCAGGTTTTTTTAAATAGAAGTAAAACGCAGTGGTTAAATGCATTGCCTCTGTAAGCAGCTTTACCATTTACCAGCAGACAGGTTACTTAACTTCTTTTAACCTTACTTAACCTCTGTTCTCACCTCCACCGTAGTGCAGAAGGAATAGAGAAGTTACGAGTAGAAGTAAACTGTTTTGAGCAAGCCTGCATTATATAAACCACTTTACAATATTAATGTTATTGTTTTGAATATTTTCCCTCTGGACTTCCAGTAGACACTAAGTTGCTTGAGGGTGGGGTTCATCTTAGTATCAATAACACTGCACACAAAGCACAGGGTAAGGGTCTCTCTAAATTGCCTGAGAAGGCTATGTGACCCAATGTTCTAAATAAATGACCAACTTTATTGGATTTTACTCCCTAATTTAAACTCAAGAGGAAGTAGGCAAGTAAGATGATGATCAATGGGGAATCTGGCTTGAGACCAAAACCCTATGTATGATTTTTCAGACGTCACCACAGGCAATTACAGACCACCTGGCAAGCCTCAGAGGAAGGAGCTGCCCTCCCCACAATAGACTGGGTGCACAGCCAGTGCACTGCAGTCGCTGCAGGGAGTTGCAATCAAGGACTCGAATCCCCTGGCCAGCCATACTCTTATGGATATCTATACTCCCAGATCATATGTCTTCATTCAGATCTTCTTTATCTGGAATTTTCAGCAGAGGCCTTCCTCAGGTGCCTCTGCTAAGACCTTCTTATTAGGGGAACAGGGAAACACGACCACAATTTTCTCCATGCTGACTCGGTGCTCAGTACTTTTCCAGTCCTAGTCCTATCTTACCCCTTACCCCTAGCTACCGGTCCATAAAACACCACAATTTTTTTT
This sequence comes from Chlorocebus sabaeus, assembly GCF_047675955.1. Lineage (NCBI taxonomy): Eukaryota > Metazoa > Chordata > Mammalia > Primates > Cercopithecidae > Chlorocebus > Chlorocebus sabaeus. Next base: position 130,793,327 of record NC_132910.1, on the reverse strand, counting down.
TTAAGGACTCCCAAGGCATAAGATGACCATCACATCTGTGTTGATTCAACTGACGCTCAACCGGTGCCATGGTCCAAACTCCTCCATGAGGTCTCTTTTTCCGGTTTAGTTTCCTGCTTACATCATTGCAGTGAGTGATTAATTGACTATTACTTTATTGGGGTTTATTGTGTTAACTGACTACTCAGACAGCTGGCAGCTCAGCTCTCTCCAGCTCTACTAAGCTCCTAACAACCAAGGAAGACATGAAAGATGGAAAGAGATTGCAAACGAAAAGTATTTGGGAAAACAGTATTTTGCTGCTCCCACATTAAAGGATGGTATAACCTTTTGAGTGGCTCAATGATCTAGAACCAACATACTTCTAGAAGATATCTTAAAAATCCTCTAATCCAGTTTATTCATTTAGAAGTGAATATATTGTAAGCCTGGAAGACTATGTGACCTGAGGGCACAGTTGGGTGCTGAAACAAGGTCATTTGACTCCTAGTCCAAAAACGTAACTTTCATAGTGTTATATGTTAGGAAGGGTTGAGTCTAAAATACTACCAAGTTCCAGAGTATTCTGTTTCTTAGTTCCCTTTTTGGAGTTAGTGTCCATGATGTCACTTAATCATATATCATGATGAATTAAATTAGGACAATCTGAGAGCACATGTGAAAATTCTATGTATCTGGATCACACAAAAGTCAAGTATCAATGTCTTCAAGTTGCTACATGAACTTGTTTCAGAGTGAAGGCTAAAGATTTTCAAATGTACATCTTCCATTTGAAATTAGGTAGATTTAGATGGCAAAAAGTACACATATTGGCCAATAGGATTTAGTATTTTGTTTTAAATCATATATATATATATACACACACACACACTGCAATTTTATTTCAATCATACAAAGTTAGTGTGTAGGAAATTTAAGTGAAACAATTTTAAAGAAAATAGTTACGGTAAAAATAGCAGAAAACTGAAAATTCTAAAGAGGAAGTACACCTAAAAGCATGAGAATTCAACATTCACTAGTGTTTCATCTTCAGTTGTGATTGACACTTGATGCTTGCATCAAATTTTTAAACGAACTTTTAAATCGTGATGACTATTCAGTTTTGATTGACACTTGATGCTTGCAAAAAGTTTTTAAACAAACTTTTAAATTGTGATGACTATTCTGAAGAGGTTTCAGCACCATCACTAAGATTTGTACATTCAGTTTGTTTGCAATTGACTTGTTAGCCGTTTACATAGTGTATAGTACAGATTTGGCACAGGTTAGATCACAGTGTTGAGGAAAGCACTATCTTCATGTCATTAGAAAGGATCCCCGAAACTGTACTCAACTTGAGACATCCAATGTACAAGAGCACAAAAACCATTATAATAATGTGGTTCTAAGGAACATAGTTTTGATAAGGAAAGTGACTTAAGTTTCTGTTACCCATTTTAATTACTGAACTCTCTAACAGTGACACAGCTGTTATGTATACATGACAGCAAATGTATATAATAATTCATTTAGATTTCTTGGAAAGAACACCTTTAGCAATCTGGGATGATGGAAAATATAGCGTAATTCAACATTGGTTCTTTTTGTCATTTTGCACAGACATCATGTTAATATTAGACCAAGGCACAAAACGTTTCATGCATAAACCCAGTCTCTTAAGATTTAGCATTTTATTTTAAGCTCCTATCTTAGTTTGGACCACTTGTACACAGTACTCTACCTAATGTAGACTATTTAACTTATTATTTTTTTGTCATTTTATTTTTGACACGAAGTCTTGCTCTGTCACCCAGGTTGGAGTGCAGTGGCATGATCTCAGCTTACTGCAACCTCTGCCTCCTGAGTTTGAGCGATTCTCTTGCCACAGCCTTCTGAGTAGTTGGGATTACAGGTGTGCACCATCACCCCCAGGAATTTTTATATGTTTTAGTAGAGAGGGGGTTTTGCTACATTGGCCAGGCTGGTCTCGAACTCCTGACTTCAAGTGATCTGCCCACCTCTGCCTCCCAAAGTGCTAGGATTACAGGTGTGAGCCACTGCACCCGGCTTAAATCAGTTTTAACTGAAGACTTCTAAGAATGAGGGTGTACATATTAGGAAGAAGACTACATGATCTCCAACTGCATGTATTCCTCAATGAGAAGCAGTGATAATGCACACTTTTACAAAGGAATGGTGATCAGTGTCAAAAGGGCTCGTGAGCACGTGAGGTAAGGTAGTGCATGATTATTCCAATTTTACAACAAAGAAAACTGGATGAAGCTGAGAAGTGATTCGGGTCTTCCAAAACCTACTATAGCACTTTCTACCACAGTGTATTCAGTGGTTACTCTATGAGCCTAATTTCAGAGTCTCAAATGACGTTGAAATAAAGGACAGGAAATCAAGAAATTCATCTTTGAGAACAGATAGCCTCTGAGACTCGTCTTTGTGTCTTAAACTTTTCATTGTTACTTTTCCATTTCTACTGCTTGATGTTTGTCATTTTCCCCTAGCTATATACATCAAATGCTCATACTTTTAATTTTTTTTTTTAAAGAAAGACAAATACTGCTGGCATGAAGCTAAAACTCGTGCCTTAATAACTGAAACACATTTTGCAGATCTGCCAACTAAATCTCCTCACTAATTGCGTGCCTTCTATAATAAGAGCCAAATTTAAAAAAAAAAAAAATCTCAGTGTAAATATCCCTAGTTCTGAATAAGACCATTAACCTCCTTTAGACTTTAGATAGCATGAAGGATCTCAGTAAGAATTACAAAGGAAGTTTTAGCTATTTTTTATCCTTCATTGTGTTGTTGATTTTTTCTGAGTTTGTAAATTATGTAAATTTTCTTTTTAAAAAACTACTGTTATCATCATGCATATGGAACACTACAATGTCTTTTAACATTAGACCCAAAAATAACAGTTACTGATCTAAAAATTATAATTTATCTCCTAATAGGCCATTCATTTATTCACTAAGTTTAGGCATTTAAAATGGTTAATCCTAAGGTTAAGATTTTTCTCTTTAGAAAAACCACCTAAATTATTCTACAAATTATCTGCCAAGCAGAGCAAATCGGAATTTTAAAAAGGTAATGTCAAAAAAAAATGTTAAATACTTGCACTCAAATGGAGGAAAAAAAGAAAAAAAAAAAAAAAGCTTGTTTTGATGGAGCAAACACCACAATGAAATATCTTATATATTAACACCACTAGAGGGCTTGATACATTTTGCCTCATAAAAGCATTTCTTACACCAGGTTTGTTTTTTTTTTTTTTTTTTTTTTTTTTTTTTTTGGTATAAATAAAGTTCTATATGCTCATCATTCTAATCAAGGTTATTTTTTAAAAAGACACACACTTACATGTGTACATAGATAAAAAATGTTCACTTAAGTGATTATATCAAAGTGAACTTGTATAAAGTGAACACTGTTTTAAGCAAGTTAAATAAACTGGATGGTTTCAAATATCACGTAGTCTTACATTTCATTGAAAAGTATTTCTGCAAATCTGCATTTAACAACATGGTTCTGATAAATGGCCTAACCCATGTTAGAAGAAAATTATGTTTTAAGTAACATGAAAATTCCCTTCTGTTGCAAATTACCAATGATATTAATTAAAAATAATTTCACTTCATTTAAAATCATCTCTATGATATAGGAATATCTACGTTCAAGGAAATTTCTCGATGGATCTAACCTAGATAAATTATATTTAAAAAGACATATTAAATATTATCATCTCTCAATTTCTTTTTATGTAGGGCAAGTAACACACTTAGTAGGTTTGATTTTTGTCTTGATTGCTAACTTGACTTTAAGTCAATTTCGTTATTCAATCATATTGCGAATACATATTTTTATGGGACTATGAAAGAGTAAAAATTATGACTCAGCTAAAGCAAGCACATCTTACAACTTTTTCAGAAAATGTTATTTGTCCATTCAAAATATAAACTAGATCCACCACCTGTTTGGGATGTAGGTACAATGTTACTACAAATAAAAATTTCAAAATCTGAAGTGTAAATTGTAAGTTATTGTTACATTCCAGGAAATAAAATAACTCTAGTTTTACAAATACAAAACAAAATATTAATTGTTTCCTTCTCAGGGACTTTTCCAAATTATATGTTCAGTTTTAGGGGGAAAAGGTAATCTGATATTTTAAAAAGAGTTTTCATTATGTAAGTAATTTCTCTGGGTAATAAGTCCAAGTTAGTAAGATAATAAATAAGTTAAGGAGTCAAAATATAAGACATATTTGACATTTGAATCTTTGTACACATATTCATATTTGAACGTGTATTGTGGTGATGGACAACATACGTAGCCATCTGTACAGCACAGGTATGACCAACACGAATGCCTTACGGGTATGTTCTAGTTGACTGTCAGCTAAGATGTCTACATATGATTTCAAAATCTAAAGAAACTCCAGTTGTCTGGAGGCCTTTCTACCAAATACCTCCTCTGTCTGAATTTCCCCCTGAGGTTGTATGTTTCCTTGTCATTCACAGTATCAAAGACATTGTAACCTAAGAGATATAATAGGCCTTCGTTAGTCTAACAGTGAAATGGCTATCAAATTCAACCTCTTCACCAAGGGTAATAGCACTTAGCCCAGAATTACATTAGAGTGCTGTGGGATGTTAAATTGGAAGCCTATTTCTTCATTTATATGATCGGATGAAGCCCTCAGGCCAGTTTATAAGATTTTTTTTCTCTTTATGAATGCAATGGTTTTGTATGATAAAATTATAGATGCATGAGTAAAGAGTACTTGATAACTTCATTAGATACAGATTGAACATTCTATTAATTGAAGTTGGTGCTATAATTTTTGGAATTTCTACAGATTCTAAAACGTCACCAAAATTTAAATAGCCTGGCTTGTAGAAGCTTCTCATTCTGTTATTTTTTGAATCCCGTAACTCATAACGCATTTCTTACTCATAGCAAGATTGTGATTCTTCTCAGCAAAGTTTTACAATTATTTTACTTCCTCATCAGAAAGCTGTCACATTCTCAAGAATATTCTAGCAAAGATCACTTTGACATCATAAATAATTATCATTTTGTCCTTCACTTTTGTTTATATCAAATATTTACTCGTTATAAGGGATTCTATAACCAGAATAATTTTCCCCTTCCGTGTTGCTATCCCTGCTACTTAGTATTTTAGTTTTTAGTGTTCTGCCCATTACTGCTACAATACTACATCTATTATTCTTAAATTCTGTGAAAGTGTACAACATTTCATGTTATCCAGCAACAAAAAAATAAACATTCTAAGTTCATTAGAAAATACTTACAGTGACACACGTCTATTAGCTGTCCTATTGCTTCATCCAGAATAAAGATCACGTGAGAGGAATATCCAGAGGTGATTTTTAATCTCCTTTCTCTAGTTTACATGAGCACTGCATTCAAGTCTGAAAAATAAAAATTGTAGGCATCTTACTATCAAATAATTATGTCCAGTTCTATGTAATCTGTAAAACAACAAGAAAATGCTTGGCATTTCAGAGAGCACAATAAGTTTCTAAATACTGAGTGAATAAGTGATTCAGAATTTTAAAAACTAAATGTATATATGTAGCAAAAAACCATCAGGCCAATAAAAATTATATTAAAATATGCATTAAGCAGTTGAAATATCACCCCTTTTACTCCCCAAATAAGTTGGGAAATGAATCTCCACACACTCAGGGTGATCTTAATCACATTTATTCTTGTAAGTATATTTAGGATAATAAGAATGATAGGAAATATATATTATATATTTTTATATATAAAAATATATATTACATATATTATATATATTTTATATATTTATAAATATATATTTTATATATATATATAATTTCTACTAGTTAAGTGACTCTTATAAGCCAACACTGACTATTTGAATGAGTGAATAAATTAATTTCTAGTATACATGCAGCCATGGAAAAGTCCATTTATCCTTCTATATCCAGTAAGCTATGTATATCCACATTATGTTTTAAAAAGAGAGCATTTTGGAGGCCGAGATGGGTGGATCACGAGGTCAGGAGTTCAAGACCATCCTGGCTAACACGGTGAAACCCCGTCTCTACTAAAAAATACAAAAAATTAGCCGGGCGTGGTGGTGGCGCCTGTAGTCCCAGCTACTCGGGAGGCTGAGGCAGGAGAATGGGGGAACCCGGGAGGCGGAGCTTGCAGTGAGCTGAGATCCGGCCACTGCACTCCAGCCTGAGCGACAGAGAGAGACTCCGTCTCAAAAAAAAAAAAAAAAAAAAAAAAAAAGAGCATTTATCTAAATAGAGTGAGAGATTCATTAAATAAAATTATTAAAAGAAAGTATGAATTTTTCAATAAGCTGGTCATGGAGAAGACGAACATCTGAAGGTATCTTTAAATCTGGTGACCTCCCATCTGCAAAGGGAAAGGGATGTGCCTTCTTTTCGCCTCTAGTTTAGTTATTATTTGAACTCAGACCAATGACGTTAATGGAAAATACTTCCAGTGGAGTTGGTCTTTATGGTTGCTGATCCGTATTACACTGTTTTAATAAGAATCTGTTTAGTATCTTCTAGTAATATCTTCAAAGTTTTAAGATATGGCTGCTTTATTTAAAAACAAAAACAAAACTTTTGAGTAAAAATGGTATCACACCCTTACTCCCACCTCCCAAAGTCAGAATTTAGTGGATTCGTTTCATGTGAGCCTTGAAGATTGTCACAGAGAATAACAGTAGCTGAAGTTACCCAACGTAACCTTTGCAATCTCACTCACTGTGAGAGGAGGATGCGGAAAGAATAAATAACTTGATTAAAAACCTACCTCTACAAAACAAAGTCTCTACCTCTCGGTGCAATTACTAAATGTCAGTCAGCAGTAGCATTGAAGGCGTATAACCCACTTCTTTTCTGATTGGTTGGTATGCCCATTCTGATTTTTAATATCACCCTTGCCTCTGGCCCATGACTTTTTATTTCCTTCTTGATCATATAATTGTTAGTTCTTGCTGTTCAAGAATTTGAAAAGATAATTACATATTGATAATAATTGTACATAAAATGTAAAGAGTTGATCACAGTTTCAATTTCATATTTTCTTCAGTTATAACTTCAATTTTCCTTTTTTGTTCACTTTCTTTCTCTTCAAAGTCCAATATTATATGTAAGTTCTCTTTTGCCTTCCTTTTAAATATATCATATCCTTTCTAATGACTTCTATATTTGATCCTTTGATATTTTCTGCAGCTGTTATTCTACTGACGCTTTCGCATAAGTAATTGTTAAGAGGGTTAATGGAAGGGAATGATTGTTGTTTGCCAGTAGACATACACTGCCAATCTTTTCTCCCTATTTGATTTATTCAAGAAATTATTTTTAAATGACTTGACTTGATTGGCTAATATTTAGCCTGGCTTGCTATTTAATTTTAGTGTTTTTTTATTTATGAAGTAATATAGATGGCTATAGTTTAGTGGAACCCAGTGGTATTTTTTCTATGTTAAATTTTCTAAAGTTAATATCTATACTATATTAAGAAATCTGTAATTTGAGGGAAAATACATTTTTTCATAGATTTTCAAAATTCAAAATCTGCATACCATAATCCAGGAAATCCACAACTAAGAAGGAGGTCAGCACATATTTGCAAGCTGTTGATATTTAGGCATAGTATATTAGCTCTGTAACGTTTTCAATGGTATTTAAAAATCTCAGAATAGTCAACTAAAACAGCTACGTGTTGGCTTCATAATATTTTGGTAAGCATGTCTGGGAACCAAGCCACCACTAAAAACATGGTTTAAAAACCAAGCCACCACTAAAAATAATGGTCAGAAAGGAACACCGCATTCTGACTTCCAGTTTGAGATTCAATACGCAGAGGCTCCTGTCCATTTCCCCTTAGCATCCTACTCACTCCTCATCAGAAGTCACTGCTCCCTTGAAAAGTGTTTACCTCCCTCTCACACACTTAAATCCACAACAGAAGCGCTTAAATACTTGGCTAAACAGAAAAGAATTCGCATGATTATGATAACAATAACAACAAAATAACAGTAAATAGGATCTATGAATGGTGACTCTGTGTCAGGTTGACATTTTATGTGGCTTTCTTTCATTTGTATACGAAATAAGTACTGTGATTATCATCTTCACACTGCATATCAGTAAAGTGATGCCAGGAAAAGCTAAGTAATTTTCTCAGGGTCATGCACCTAGCTAGCAAGGAGTCAAACCTGTTTCATGACAAGGTTGATCCCATGTTCCTTTTATTAAATCATGTCATTTTGTGACTAAAATATTTGTGATAGAAAATAAAGTTTTTACATTAACCAAGTAATTAATGTCACAATATATAATACATTACTGGCAAAACTTCAATTTTAAAACTATATAATGTAAACATGTGATTTTTTTAAATGATAAGAAAAAATGCTGAACATGATAAGAACTGAATCTTCTGAAGAATCATAGTCACATTAAATTAAATAATAAGGATATGAATGTCAACATGCTAAAATGCTGAATTTCAGTTAAGTCACTGTAGAATATATATGGGAAATAAAAAAGAAAATATTTAGGTGTCTTTCAGAAATATAAATATAGTTCAAATGTATCCTGTGTTTTTTAAGTTTCCACAAATATAAATAATCATATATACCTGATTTTCCAATATTGAGGAAGATTTAAAACAAAATGTAAAAGATGTAAACATGTCTATACATTGAGCCATTTAAATTAATACAATATTTAAGTAATAAGATTCAATCCAATCCTGTGTCATTTACATTAAAATAAGTGAAATATTGAGTCTCCAATCACAACCCTGCTAACCCATATCAAGTAAGTTCATATTTTTGACAGAAAATGTTTGAAGGGCTAACAGATTTATTCTTTCAAAATAAACCAGATATGAAAAGGAAGTAGGGAGGCTGATGTAGAAAGAATTTTAAATAAATTAAATTACAACTTCATCCTATATGCATTGCTTTCTCATCAGTGGTTCACATTAAAAAATCTATGTAGTATATACCTTAAATGACAATGACAATTTTAATTAGGAGGAGTTCTTTTTTTAGCTTTTTGCTATAGTTTCTTGTTTGTACATTTGCTTTATAATTCCATGCTAGCTCCTTCAATGACTAAAAAAACTCTTGGCTTTCACAAAACCCAGTATGTGAGTTGATGTAGAGATTTGCTGATGAACTTCAGGAGAAACAAAAAAATACATATCTCCATGATTCGCAGGGTCAAATCAAGCTAATAGGCTATGAAATTCAAAGAATGCACAAATTATAACCTCAAGAAGTATGTCATTTCCTCATTAAAAGTCTTTAAAGTTAATTGTAATTCATGTAAATTTTTCTTTTTTAAAGATCTTCCATGTTGAATGGTAGTTTTAATATCTAAGATTACATCTAATCTTTTTTAGGTCAGCAATTGATAAAACCTTTGTAAATGGAAAAAAAAAAAAAAAAAACTTGACATTTATTGTTCAATATTCCAAACAAGGACAAAGAATTTGTCTTCAAAGGATCAGCTTGGAAGGGCACAGCACTTACAGGATGAAGAATGGCGGGGGAAAGGCCAAATGCACATTGGTCCAAAATGATAAAGCTGTCAAAATGTGGAACTGGTGGGAGGTGAATTATCCTCAAAGAAAACAATTCCTTTAGTTAGAATAGTAATTGTTTTTAAAAGTTACTTAAACATTACTGGCTAATCATTATTTTAAATTGCACAGATAACATCATTATTATATTCTGAATTTCACTAGTTCCTTTTTAAAGGTATGGATCACTGTTGCAAATCTTCCTAATCAATTACTAGAAATATTAATTTTCTTCCATTTTATAATGTAACCATTTTATGTTGTGAACAATTTGTTTTGACTGATTCGTGTTTCTGAAATGATAGGAAAGTAACAAAAAATAAAATGACATTTATGATGAGAACATTTATATTTCTAACCCTTTAAAATACAAAAAAAGAACTTTGTCAGGCAACTTTTTATACAAATATATAAAAGGCAGAAGATATACATTTAGAGATTTTGTCATCTCATTGAGGAAGAGAAACACACACACAAAACTCACACAAAAGAGCACACACAAAAGAAAACACACACACACAGAGAAAGGCTGTTTTTTCTTAAACCAAGTCAAACTGGTCCTTGCACCCCTACACAAGAGTCGTAAAACACTTGGCAAGGTCAAAGTCTTTTCTGTACTGTTCAACCAGTTGTCCATTCTGAGTCCTCATTGGATGCAAATACTGGTAGCATCTGACCCATTGAATTAGTGGCTTCTGAATCTATCCCGAAACGGTTTATTTACTTGCCACCGCTTTCCCACCTGGCTTGTCAGTCTCCTTGGCTGGTTCTTCCTCATTTCCAGATCTAAGGCCTGCTCAGTCTTCAACTTACTCTGTCCCCTTTTTAGTCTCACGCTTATATCTACATTCTCCAATATGCTAAAACTTACCACGTGTGGTTATCTAAATGTAAATTTAAAAGAATTAGAGTTGAATTACATTAAAATATATGGCCATTCAGGCCAAAATCTTGTTTACTCTTGTCTTTTATCTTCATATCTAAATAGTCAGCAATCCATATGGACTCCACATTCAAAATATTTCTTCCACATTCAAAATATTTCTATCAAGAATATACAGTGATTTTTTAGTCTGGGTGCAGTGGCTCACGCCTCTAATCCCAGAACTTTGGGAGGCTCATGAGGGCGGATCGCCTGAGCTCAGTAGTTCAAGAGTAGCCTGGGCAACGTGGCGAAACCCCGTTTCTACAAAAATGCAAAAATTAGCTGGGCATGGCAGTGAGTGTCTGTGGTCCCGGCTACTCCGGAGGCTGAGGTGGGAGAATTGCTTGAACCTGGGAGGCAGAGGTTGCAGAGAGCCGAGATCACAGCACTGTACTCCAGCCCTGTCTCAAACAAACAAACAAACAACAACAAAATAATGTCCAGTGTTTCTCAAAAGAAGACGATAAAAAAGCAAGTTGGGAAGGAATAGAAAATCTGAGACTATAGACAGAAATCAAAATCTGGAAGTAAATTTGTCAATATCTATCAAAGTTACATTTGGATGTACCTTTTGACTCAGCAATCCCACTTCTAGGAAATCTATTCCAAAGACACGATAGCAAAAATAGGAAAAAATACAAGCACAAGGTTATTCATTGCAGCACTATTTGTAATGGCAGAGTGGAAAGAACCTAAATGTCCATCAACAGGGGACTGGTTAATAATCTAGTACCTCCACAGAATGAAGAATTTTGAGGCTACAAAATGGAACGAGGTATATCTCCATATATTACGATGGAGCAATCTCTGGGATGTTTTGTAAATGAAGAAAAGCACAGCAAAGAAAAATGTGTATGAAATGAAAACTATATGTGTAAGTGTATGAAAACTAAATGCGTATGAAATGAAATCTATATGTTTTTGTATCATATTATTTATAGTATATAAAATACATATGAAATTTAGACATAGATATAGATATATTTCCAGAACCTTTTCACTTCTAATCACTCCCAAAACTATCACCCAGGCATAAGCCACCATTCTCCTGGGCCTGGATCACTAAAATAGTTTTTTAAAGACAGTAGAGTCTGCTTCCATTCTTGCCTCTAAGTCCATTCTTAAGACACAGTGACCCTTAAGAGTGGGTTGGAGCAAGATAAGCTCCTGCAAAATCCATCTAATGGCTTCCAATCCCCTTCCTATAGCTTTGCAGATGTCATTTTATCTGCTCTAGCCTCTCCCCCTCATGAACTCTGTTTCTTAGTGTACTTGAACCACAGCAGCCATGTTTCTGCCTCAGGGCCTTCACACCTGCTTCCTGCTTTCTACAGTCTTTCCTACACCCATCATCATGCCTTTGTCTCTCACTTTCCTTTAGTCTTTGGTCAAATATTCTTCTAGCTCCGGGACTTCATCACACTATAGAAATATGATCTTTCTCCCTCACATGTATCACCTTGATTTATAATTGGAATAAAGGAATTCCCTCCTGTCTTTTCCTAATTTATACATTGATTAATTTCCAGATATATTCTCTATCATAGATAATCATACTAATATTCTTCCTTTAAAAATGCAACCACTCTATTTCATAATGTGCCTTTTCATACTACTAAATATAGCAAGGCCATAATTCCAAGTTAATAAATTTTGAATGATATAATTCATTTGAATAATATTATGATTGCTTTTGCATGTATATTCCATCAAATAGTAATAGTAGGTAAGTTTTTATCTGATTTATGAATATTAAAAACAGAACTGCAATGAACATCTTAGTGTATGGGTCTTTGAACACTGATCCAATATTGCACTAATTTCAAATCCAAATACTAGAATTGATTTGACAAATGATATGGATATTTTTGATTTGGATCAACTATTATACAATTAAACCATTTTAGACAGTAAACACAACTTTATCTTTTCAATCATTACTAATGATGATTTTTTAAATTTAACGTTCTTGAGATTGAATATTTTAGCTGATACGGTCCTTTGTTTTTAAGTTTATTACTCAATACCCTATTCCTCTACTCATTTTTCTAATGAGCTGTTGAGTATTTTTCATTGCATTGCATAAGCTGTTTGTATATTTAGGTCTATTAACATGCTTTCTTGCTATTACATATATGCAGACATATATACATATATCTATATATACACATTTACATAAATATCATGTCTACACATGTAATTTCATTGTCTTTCAAATATATTTGTGAAATGTACTACTTTGCCATTCAGAAGTTTCCATTTTAATTAGTCAAGTCCATTGTTTTAATTTTAAGCTCATAATTTCTGAATTTTGCTATAAGCACTGTTTTTTACTGGATATTTACCTAAATTTTTTTCTTTGCATATGTTTGCACTCTGGTTTATGAATAATATAAACATAGCATGCACTTAACACTCAAGTTCTCTGGAATTAGGTTGCTATTTGGAGATTCCACATTGTGCACTTCATTTCCCATACCCTTCCCCCCAGTGAATAGACAACTGATTTTAAAGATATATTGAATATTAACTAGAGCCAGTTTCTTAGCTTTCTGGGCTTTTTTTCTTTTTTGTAACTAATTTGCCTCTCTTTTCCCATAAGATTTTTCCTTTCTATTCCTAAATATTTACATTTCCAGACCAGTAGTTCTTAGTGGTATGTGGATACTGAGAGTAATATAATCACTTGCTGAGTTGAGAGAAGCTTCTGGAAATTACACATGCTCCTTAGAGTTTCTAATATCGTTTTTAGAATAACTTTTGGAAGTAAGTTTGAAGTTACTGATCTCCAGAGGCCTATTACTTCTTTTTTGAGTAAATTACAAAGTTTAACAACATGTTGCAAATTTAAGATCCATTAATAAGGAAGTGTTCAATGTTTTTCCATAGTTTTGAAAATATAATCTCCATTCAGAAGGGTATTCCATATATATTGCTCATAGATGAAGTTTTCTCCCTTGCTTAAAAAAGTCATGTTACCTGGTGATTAATCAAGTTTTTATCTCTCCTTTTTTTTTTTTTCTTTTGAGACAGGGTCTCGCTCTGTCACACAGGCTGGAGTGTAGTGGTGCAATCATGGTTCAGTGCAGCCTTGACCTCCTGGGCTCAAGTGATTCTCTCACTCAGCCTCCAAAAGCACTGGTACCACAGATGTGAGCCATGGTGCCCAGACTTTGTCACCACATTGATTTTTAATCTTACCTTTATTGATTTTGTCTTTGCATTCCATTGAACTAATTTATTGCCTTACTTTTATCAAACTCATTTATTCTTGTTGATGATGATACCAGGGTTAAGTATGTAATGTGCCAACTTTACAAATATAGTCACCTAAATAACTAGGGGTACTAGAATACTCAGGGAGGTAAAAATAACAAATATGCATCTTATATTTGGGATGGGTAAAAATTATTTCATTATATAAATATAGAAAATGAAGCTCAACAAAATCTTTAGTTGTTGGGAGGGACAAGCAAAGATACCTTGATTTTCAACCAGGCTTTTTCACCACAGAGCAACATTCCATAAAGTGTGGCATGCATAATTGCTTATGTTTATCAAAGTGTAACATAGACCTTATGTCTGGAGAAGCACTCACTTAAAGCAAAGCATTTCTTCTCTGGATATTTAGATCTTTTCCATAACCATGTATCTGTGTGTAAACATAAATTTATACATACATATGAAGCATTCCAGAAATTGCAGGAATAAAAGTTTATGTTAAATAAAAGTTTATGTTAAATAAAAGTTTATGTTAAATAAAAGTTTATCCCCAAAACTCCTTATGTTGAAGCCTAATCACCAGTGTGATAGGATTAGAAGGTGGGGCCTTTGGGGGGTGATTACATTGTGAAGGTGCAGGCCCCATGACTGGGATTAGTGCCCTTAAAAAAGAGGCCCCAGAGGCTTTGTTCCTTCCATCATGTGAACACACAGCCAGAAGACGCTGTTTAAGAATCAGGAAACATGCCCTCACCAGGAACTGAATCAACTGGTACTTTTATCTTGGACTTCTCAGCCTCCAGAACTAGGAGAAATAAATTTCTATTGTTTAGAATCTACACAGGCTATGGTATTTTGTTATAGCAAATGCATGGCAAAGGCAAATTATAAATCATTAAAGAATTTCAAATAAATACATTTGATTATATCAATATAAGATTTTCATAGTAAGTGTTGTTAACTATAAGACAGAGAAGTTTCATGTAATATAATTAACACAAATCCTATAACATAAAAAATAAAAAGCCTTGCTTTGTCCATATAAACTCAAGTAACACAGATATTACACCATTACTGTCATGAACAGGTTCAAAACAGGCAGCAAGAACTAAAAGTGAGAATAAATGCTATATACAGAGAACATAGTACATACAGTGTAACCATTTAGTATGTTTCTCAACTTACATTTTCCGTTTCTATGAAGCTATGAAGCATTAACACATATATAGAATATATGTGAATATATTGGGTATAGTACAATTAAACTAATGTAAAGTTCTATCAAGGTAATTCTTGTTTTACCCTTCTTAATTCTGCTATGTCTTATAATGGCACCTCTCTATGTCTGAATATTATATAATACAAGGCTCTATTTTTTAAAATGTGGATATCTGATGTATTTTTGTTTGTTTCTTTTGATAACTGCTATATATTTCATCATTTTATTTTTCATTCATGAATGCAAAATGTGTTAGTTACACATAAATGTAAACAGTTAAACTATGAGGTATGTAATTTTACAATAGTCTTTAAGGAGGAAAATTAATTTTTAAAAAGGTTCCATTTCTGTGTTATGGCATACCATGAAAATAAATCTAAATACCTTTAATTGGTGTAGTGGTAGAAAATTATTTAAAATCATCTCAACAATATGTACTGTTATAAAAATAATTGTGTACAAACTCTATTAAATATTAAGTTGAATAAAAATTATATTCACATTATAATTAAAAACACATTAAAAATACATACAAATAAAACAAGGAATAAAAGGAAAATGAAAATAAGAAAGTTAAGTCACTAAGATATTGGAGAATGTGGGAATTTTTTTGTCATTTTTATTATTTCCTATAATATTTGATTGCTATTTGTATAACGACAAAAATTTTGAAAATTATATTTAGAACTGGATTCCCAAATCACGTTGGCATTGGGTTTTTATTTCTGTGAACTTGTTGACAAAACTTCCAAAGCTATTGTTTGTAACACCCCATCCCTGGACACACACACAGTCACAGAGAAGCCCAAAGTATCATCATGAAGTATAACCCGAAGAAACAATTGAAAGTAATAGCTATTATGTTTACACAAACTATAGATGTATACAGATGCATACAAAAGAATTTGAAAACCACAACAACAAGATCAAATCGTTACATCAAATACTCATTATGTCTTTTTACAGGCCAGATGTATTTTAAGCTGGTACATACCTAATTAAACCTACAAGAAAGGCTTAATTAAGACTATTTGAATTCATTCCATTCTGCTAGTGTTGCATCTGTCGGTAAGATCAAAGCAAGAGTGGCAATTTTCTTTCTACTGACAGAATATACGTGTGTGTGTGTGTGTGTGTGTACATATATATTTTACAATACAAGTACTGAATTAATGTATATATTTCAATTTAAGTGTTCACTTAAAGTAAACACGGTTCTGTGTTTCTGGAAATTATTATGTGCATAGCATGTGTAAACCTTGGAATTTCTAACAAATATTTAAATATTTTATATATCATAAATAATAAAAACAAGACAAAAGTAATATGGACAATCTAGGCCTTTTCCTTAAAACATGGCTCTTTTTTTTCTATTATTCCTAAAAGCCTTCATATCCTAATAAATCTGTGATTGATTTATTTTATTAATAATGCCATTTTTCTCTTACTGGTTCACTCTATGCTAATTCAAGTTTCAATAACATAATTCTAAATGGAATCTGTTTCACAAAATCAGAGTCCATTCTCTACCTAAAACTCTGTTCATGACAACCTTTCCCTGGGGAGAAAAAAATCTTGTAGTAATAATTCATTTTATAATGATTTCTTTATTTTCATGATTTTTATTTCTTCAAAGTAATATGCAAACTTCCTACATCCCACATTCTTCATACTTAGAAACAGGATGTTACTATATAGTGAAATATTTTAGAATATATTTCATGTTGTTTCCAGTCTTGACTACAGAGGGTAAAGTGATCATACAATTACTTGCTATCAAACTGTACCTTCATTATTACCTATCTATTTATAACAACCTCAGCAAAACTATAATAGCTTTAGGTAAGTAGCATTCATTCTGGATGAAAAGTTTCCAGCTTCAGTATGGTGGGTTTCATTTGGAACATCATGGGTTCTGAATACACACATAACTACAATTTTTTAAATCTAAGACCAATATTTCTTTTCATTTTAACATGCCTTAAATTAGTATGCATACTACAATGGATTCCAAAGAAACTTGCTGGCCATTTCTGTCTTTCTCCCAGGAAAGCTGATATTAAATCAATGGTATCTTTTACACATATTGACACCTTAGAACTGAGAAAATAGAGTAAAAGCTAAAGGTCTCCAAATGGCT
Source organism: Chlorocebus sabaeus (assembly GCF_047675955.1). NCBI lineage: Eukaryota > Metazoa > Chordata > Mammalia > Primates > Cercopithecidae > Chlorocebus > Chlorocebus sabaeus. The sequence goes on along the minus strand of NC_132910.1, from coordinate 130,776,212 downwards.
TATGCTAGCAATAGCATAACAGTATATTAACTCTACTACCACTGATCATTTTATTTTCTTGAATGTGTCTATATTAAGGATCGTTCAAACATTTATAATATGGGTTATCTCACCAGGAATTGTTATTTTTTTTAAGACATATCTCTTATCAACTGTAGTTAGTGGAAGATTATATAAACAATTACCTCCCAAAGCAAATGTTATCTTAACGCAAAGTATCCACATAATGAATCAACAAACTTTGCATAACAAAACTGCTTTAGATATCGGAAACTTAAACGGATTCCAGGATTATATATATTACTTGTTTTTAATTGCTTACACTAAAAGCTAGTAACATTTCCAGCTTTACTTTCAAATTGGATCTGGTGTTAAAGCGCACATATTAGCTTATTTACATCTCAAATCTGAATTATACTAGCAAATACATCACACTCATCAAACCAGTTACACAAAGAAAAATATTATATTAGCACTGTATCAGTTAGGTGGTAGAATTAATTTAAAAGAATAACCAAAGGAATGAAAGTCTTAAGAGTGATTGAAAAATATGCAAGAAAATATACATAGCTGAGTTAATACATGATACAACCTACCACTTTTTAAAAAGTAAACTATCCAGAACTTCACTGAAATAGCTATAATTTTATTAATAAAATATTCATTACTAAAATCGTTGCTCATTTAGAGAATGTTTTTGCTATTTATCCTCATAGGTTGTCTAAAATACATTAACATGCCTAACCGATAATTTTAATGGACCAGGTGTGTTGGATCACAATTTATTTTTAAACTTACTATATCCAAAGTAGTTTTTGTTTTTATCCTATGCTGCTTGTTTCTTTACCTCTGAATGAGCACTGGAAGCATGTGGACAGGAAGTCTGCTCAATGAGTCAGTTTTTTGGCATGATATCAGGCATTTATAAATTTTAAAAATGAACACTAAAAGTAAAAAATAAAAAAATAAAGAAAAATCAGCACTAATTTAAAATATGCATAAAATTAATAACAGAATTTTAGTACAGTATTTGGAAGATGTCCAGACCAACATCCAACAAACATATCTATTACTTTTTAATTTTCGTTACAAAGCAATTGCTACCATCAGGTCCACAGTGACATGGTGCTACTGTGTAACGAAGCAGCCTGGTCGGCTCTGGCTTCCTGTAATTCCTGTGGACATGCATATTGCAAAACTCTGCTCTTCACTAGCACCTCTTTGGTCCTCTTATCACTGTTGCATTCCAAATAATTGTTGTTTAAGGTCACAATCACAACCTCTTTCGAATTCAGGAAACATTTCTACTTCCCTTTCTTCCATGGATGGGATTCAATGGTGACTTTATTTGTGAATATATTTTATCATACATTTTTACGGTAGAAGTTGAAACACATGTCAGAAATGGAAATAAAAACAAGATTTCCAGTTTCTGCATCCAATAGACTAAATTATGTTTTCCTCTTTCCATAATTCTAGCATTTTGTGGAAGATTTAAGGGGAAACATTTTTTTAAAAAGGAACTATTTAAAACTATGTTTAAAAAATTTTTAAGTATCTGTGTGTCATAATTTTCAGTGGAGCTCACAAAATCTATCCAAGGACTGTACAGTGGAAATAAATGATATAATTTGAATATCTCTACTTGAGTAGGGTAAAATGGAAGTTATAGTGAAGTTAGAAAGAAATTCTCCCTTCAGTAAAGAATATTGGGATTGCTACTAGAAAAAGTACTATAACATAAAAGATAAATAAAACCTAAGCAAGGCAGTGGTGGCAGAGAGAAACTAGGTATATTAATACAAAGACCAAAATAGATTACATGTGCATAAAGTTTAAAACAAATAATGGGGTAAATCCTATGGATTACTAGGATTATTTTTACAATCAATGTTTACTGAAGAGATACCCAATTCAAGCAATATTGTAAGTGATTGGTTCCTTACAATGGTATACAATGCACAGTTCTGTTCTCTAGGCATATACTCAAGTGAGAAGGTTAAGGAAAATCTATCTATATATCATCTGTCTATGTATCTTATCTTTGTATCTATGTGTCTATGTATCTATCTATCTATCTAATCTATCTATACACATCACTGCAATATGAAGCACTTGTTTAGAAAGTAAGTTTAAAAATATCATATTTGTTAACTCTGGGTGCAAACAAAAAATCAGCCATAAAATTCTTCACAATTACACCAGGTCTACATAATTATCTTATGTAAAACAAGTCTTCTTCAACATTGTCAGCTGTCATTATCTTTTTCAGTACTTCTGAAATCCTACAACCACTCTTGCTTTGTTTAAAGCCCTGATCAAATAATGCTCTTCTGTAACTAGGCCACACACTTCAATATATTGTCTATTAACAGCAACAGCAAAACTCTCCAAAATGTATACATATATACCTTTGAATTCTGCAATTTAAAGTCTAAAGTTATTGCCTTTCTGTGGTGTTTTTTATACATCTTCTTGCAAAACAAAGCCCTGATGTGTATCTTAAATGTACTTGCAAGTATCATGTTATAAAACTCAGTATTCCCTGCTTTTCATTTTCTTCAAATCCTTATCATTCAGTAAATCACACAATAGGCAAAATTTCAACACCAACAAAACAATAATATCCACATTTTTACCCATTAATACCAGCACAAATACAGTATAATTTGGACTTCACTGGATTGAAAGCATAATAAAATGAAGATAAAATATGATCACTCCTGAGATACGAGGAAATGAACCATGGCAGTGATCATGTGGGGGGAAATTTAGTTGCATGCTTAGGCATGTGTGAAATTTGTCAGCAAGTATGTACCATGGTCAGCATTTAGTAAATTCTCAGATAATAAGGTACATGGCATGTGTGAAAGGACAATCCATTAACAGGACAACCTTAAAAACACAAATATAACTACTTGCTGTTCTCTACTGGCACAAGAAGTGACTGGTGGTTCTGGCAACCATCTGTGAAAGGGTCACCGAGGAAAGGAAAGGGCTGCTGACAATGGTCTGCAGTGCTTTTGTTTCCTTGCTTCCATGGACGACAGGTTGAGTGGGGTGGCAACAGTATGAAAGCATTTTGAGTGTGATAGACTCTTGATCAGTCTCCTCCTTTTACCCTATCAGGAGTAACTTTACAGATATACATAAATCAGAGTACAACAGGGAGTCCTTGTTCGCCAAGCATGTTGAGTGCTCCCGGGGTGACATGCTGTGGAGGACTTGCTCCAACTCAGACTGCTTCCGTCTGATAGAGAGATTTATTTCCTGACAGCTGACAGAGTGCCCTGCAATAGCTGACAATCCCTGGTGTGGCTGGATCAGTAGCTCCGGGAAGAAGTTCTCTGAACTCTCTGAAGTTGTGAGTCTTGCTTTTACGTAAAAAATGACTATTTCAGTACTTTGAAAGATCTAAGTGGCTTATTCTTTTATCTTTTAGAAATTCAAACCACTCCTCTTTACCTTTAAGCATAAAACTTCCCTCATAGCTGTGTTCCTTATGTCTTTTTAACCTGCTGTTTTCTTTTGTGCCGGAATCTGTTTCACTGAAAAAAAGCTAATGTCAAGCTAGGCATTCCCATTCAGGATTGTAATTCTAAGGTGATCTTCCAGTATAGTGTGAAAGAGCTGATCAAAGTCTGGACTAGACAATTTTGCAAATGAATTCTTACTCAATAGCTTATTTGGAGAGATGCAAACTTGTTCAAAAGAAATATCCAGCTTAATTCCTTAATTACGAAGTATTAACATATAAGCTAAAAGACTGATGTAATATCTAAAATCATTTCGTAAAATTTAACAATTTAAAAAAACTAAATTTTTCTTTTTATCTGAATGAACCTAATTGTACTGCAAAACACACAGAAATTTTGGATGCTGTATTTTTAGTGAATTAGAAACAGTTGTGGTCATATTTCTTTATTGAGGAAGCTTTTATGTAAATGAATTCCAGATTTTATGGTTATTTTTAAATCTTTACTTCTCCAGAAATACAAGTGATAGTAAAAACAAAAGCTAATGTCATCTCTTCTAGTCATTTTAAACTGTGATATATTTATTATTGTAATAATTACATTAAAATACATCTTCATTGAATGAGAATTACACTTTTAAAGGTGTTTGTATTCCACGTTAGAAACAAAAAAAGTAACATAGGGATATGTTAGTGCCTTAAAAGGGTCATACAATTTTAGATTTCAAACAATATTTTGAGACTTTTTTGTTTCATCTTCCATAAACAGTGAGAATGCTGGGCGCAGGTATCAGTGATTGCCCAGTGCTACACCAGATTTTAGTGCTCAAACTGAGATGTAAATTCTAGTCTACTGACCTGTGCTTTTTTTCTGTTTTAAATATTTCATCTACAAAAGACATATTTGTTAAACTTAAACCTGGACTATTGTCTGTTTCAAACATCTGATTACTACTGTTAAGTAAAGGGAGTCGCCGTATTGCGGCTCACTTTGAGGAAAAGCATAAGCGAAGGATACTTCCTACTCCAGACATCTGCCGCTAACTCTGGTCGAATTAGTGGAGCCAGTTTTGTCTTACCTTTCCCGTACTGATTACATACCGATTACATGCTATTTGGTCTTCTATAGTGTTTTTTTTAAATATCATAATTGGTTTTTATTCAACTTTTTTTATTACTGATCACAGATTATAATAGTCAATATAATGATATGTTGTATTGTTAGAATCTTTATAGCCATGCAAAGAAAACCATTGTTAGACAAGACATGTACATATTTAATACAAAATACTGATGAAAATAATAAACTACTGCTATTGCTGCTCCCACTCTATCTTGTTGGGGGTGTCTTGTGAGCCAATTCATAGGGAACACTTTGGAGATAGCCCTTCAGACAGCAACGTTTTCACTCTAATTTGCTACCGATATTTATTTTGTCTTATGACACAACAGTCACATCGTCATGATAAAAATCTCAGCTAGTGTCTATTTTGCATCCTGATAGCTAGGATACTTTCGTATTGGAATAAGAAAAGAAAATGGTGACGGGCCGGGCGCGGTGTCTCAAGCCTGTAATCCCAGCACTTTGGGAGGCCGAGATGGGCGGATCACGAAGTCAGGAGATCGAGACCATCCTGGCTAACACGGTGAAACCCCGTCTCTACTAAAAAATACAAAAAACTAGCCGGGCCTGGTGGAGGCGCCTGTAGTCCCAGCTACTCGGGAGGCTGAGGCAGGAGAACGGCGGGAACCCGGGAGGCGGAGCTTGCAGTGAGCTGAGATCCGGCCACTGCACTCCAGCCTGGGTGACAGAGCGAGACTCTGTCTCAAAAAAAAAAAAAAAAAAAAAAGAAAAAGAAAAGAAAATGGTGACAATGAATAGAAAATGAAAAAGGATCTATCAGATACCCTGATTAGAAATAGTAGAGTTGAAAAATCTGAAAATGAGTGCATATATATATATACACGCCCCATTTGATATTCTGTATTTCCTCAGTATTTCCTAATTAAATAGGGTCTTGATTCTCTTTGAGAATGTTATATAAAAGCTTGTGTCTGTGCATGCGTGTGTGTGTGTGTGTGTGTGTGTATGTTCACACATTTTCTTTCCAAGATATGTACTTCCATGTTGGAACTTCTACACGTTTGCAGTTATAATTTACATAAAATTTCCCTTTTCATTTGCTATTTCAATTTACATAGAATGAAAATGAAATAAATCTAGACCTATATAATTAGAAAGCTATTTCTTCACATGATCAAAATCTATATTAGTATTTTTATATCTTTTTCTTTTTGCATTTTCATGTAGTTATTTATTTCTTCCAAAAAAATAAGAAAATTCTAAATTTTGCAAAAAAGCACTAAATAAATCCTACAAATTTTATCTCTGCACAAAAGTAGATTGCTTTGTTATCTTAAAAGGAAGCTGAAAACTTTATCTTGATAACATGTATTCCTTTTCTGGTAATCATACACATTACATGTTTTACTACAAAAGTAAGAGAGCTACATAATTGATTTTTGTACACAATCTCAGTCCCCAAAGATAACCATTGTTAATGTTTTGATACATCATGACAAATTTGACAGTAAACACTGAAAAGCATGGAGGATGTATATTTACACAGTTAAAGTTGGTGCTTTTAAATAAAACTGGAAGCATGCTCTTTAATAGTGCTGTACCATCATTAGTCTCTTTTAACAATATTATTTGATCGGTTTTGATTTTTCATTTTGATATGTACAATTTAGAAAACGCTGACTATAAAACCCGTGTTACTAAAAGAAAAAAGAAAAACAAAAAACAAAACTGGGGTTCACATCGGTCACATTGCTAAAAGACCTTAGTCTCATATAAAAGGTCATTAGGTATCCAGGTTGGAAACCAAACATCATTATTTTTTTTCTCACTAGTTCAAGGAATCATACTCAGCAAGTTCTTCTTATTGTTCTTATCTGTGTCCACAAGAATTGTGAATTTACATTTCGCATTTAAAGTCGTTTAAGAATTTATACACAGAATTATTTACAGAATTTCAAGGTGTCTTCAGAGTCTGTCTGTAGATAAATGGATAAGCATTTACCGATTTTAATCCTGGCCTACCTGATGGTTAATGTTGCTCACACTCGGGAGTTTGAACTGACATCTTTATCTCATCTCGTCTTGCACAATGGCAGTTTGGTCAGAGGAGTGTATATTTGTCTTCAATAAAATGATAACCCAAATGGCTTTAAATAAAGATGATTTACCTTCTTATTTAAACAAATAAATCTTGCGTCATGTAGGTAAAATTTATTCTCTTTTGAATAGCCTGAGAAGTATACTGCAATTTTTTGTTTTTGTTTTTGTTTTTGCTTTTTACTGAAAAAGCAATTTTATTTTCAAATGTTAAGCAGGTGATCCGGGATGTTTTCTTGAAAGGCTTATATAATTGATCATAGCTTTAATTCTTAGCAAACCCTTAAAATGATCCTAATATTAAGTACATTGATAAATTTTAGGACAGCAAAAAAATGTCTTTAAGAATTTTTTTATCAGGAACTCTAATGTAAATGTAGCTCATGTAAAAATCATGATTCAGAGTTGAAGCTTCCTACTTTATCAAATCACCAAAACCAGATATTATGTCAAGCCTGTAATGGTTTCCAACGCACACAACAATTTGAGATTTTTCTTTCAAATGATGTTTCCATTAGTAAAGTAACATTTCTATTTAAAAATCAAATCAATGATCCATGAAGTTTTCAAAATGGGCTTCCAAAATATTATTCTTCATTGATTGTGTCGGTATGAATAACTGATAGATGTTAATAGTGCTTTCATTTACTTGTTGAATGGAAATTGCATCTCTTTTATTTCTCTTTGATATTCAAAATAGTAGATGAAATGTCATTGATCTGGGATGAATGTAATAGTGTGAAGGAGACATTTATTTTTCAAATTTTCTTTGTCTCACCCCCAGGGATTGAGGAACTGAATTATTTCCAGGACACAAAGAAACCAAGGTATCTCAAATTGTTTGTGATTTTTTTTCAAAAGCTTACTACAATAAGCAACCCTGCATAGTACTTAAGGATACACATTTTGTTTTGGAAAATCCACACATCAAAACAATAAGGTTCTAGACATTTTAGACCCGGTCTTTTCTATAAGAAATTCATACCTTTCAGAATGGGCACAGTGGCTCACACCTGTAATCCCAGCACTCTGGGAGGCTGAGGCAGGTGGATCACTTGAGGTCAGGAGTTCGTGACCAGCCTGGTCAACATGGCAAAACCCCGTCTCTACTAAAAATACAAAAATTAGTTGGATGTGGTGGTGCGTGCCTAGTAATCCTAGCTAATTGGCAGGCTGAGGCAGGAGAATCACTTGAACCCGGGAGGTAGAAATTGCAGTGAGCCGAGACTGCACCACTGCACTCCAGCCTGGGCAACATAGCAAGATTCCAGAAAACAAAAAATCATACATTTCAATGCACTTTTTCGTTAAACTGTTTTGTTTTGAGGTAATTAAAGATTTCCATGAAGTCATAAGATGTAATACCAGAGACTTTATGTAACTTTACCCAGATTTTCCCAACAGTAACATTTTGCAAAACTATGATGCATGTCACAACCAGGATATTGACATTGAAACAGTAAAGATAAAGAACATTTTCATCATCACTTGGATCCCTCATGTTATCTTTTATTATTAAACTCCTTCTCTGCCTCACCTCCCATTCCTGATTCCTGATGACCATTAATGTGTTCTCTATTTCCATAATTTTGTCATTTCAAGAATATTATACAATGGAATCACAGAGTATAACTTTTGGGGAAGGCTTTTTTTTTTTTTTTTCCATCCAGGTGCAATGCCCTGGAGATTAAATAAAGCTGTTGTGTGGTTCAGTAGTTTATTATTCTGTAATATAAAAGATGCCAGAATATAAAGGTACCAGTTTATTTAACCCTTCATCTGCTGAAGGCTTTTTTGGACATTTTCAGTTTGGGGGTATTACAAATAAAGCTTTCTGAATATTTATGTATGGGTTTTTGTGTGAACAGTTTTCATTTCTATGGGGTAATGCATTTTTATAATGCATGGATATCCTTCAGTTTTGTTGGATTCATATTTCCTCTGATATCACTATTTCCATGAAAAGAACATACAGCTTCTCATCAATGACGAAGTAATGCCACAAGTTTATCACCATGGTTTCTTAGTCACAACAAGGAACACTGATTTTCTATGATGAAAACCGAAAGGAAATACATGGAAAAGTTTTAAGGTGGTTCCCGTAGTCAGCAGGCAGGAGAACTAGGTTTTCAAATTGGGTGGAAACAAGAAATGCCAGGTAACAACTAGGATCATAGCAAAAACCTAACAAGAAATATGACAAAGACACTACAACCACAATCACAATGACAGTGAACTTTACATCTTACATAGCTGCCCAAAACTCTGCAAACCACTGAACAGCTATTCTTATATATTAGATAATTCTCTCAACAGTTCCGCTATTGCCGGAATGGATCTCTCATTATCAGCTATATATCTTAGATATCTTACAGAAAGTGCACCAGATTCTGGAAGCCCAGAGTAAATAACGTACTGTATTTATGATGTATTTATGATGCTTTTTCTGATTCACAATTGAATTGAAGACTTTAAAGTTCCTTTATTGAAGAAGTATCTTCAGATTAAAGAGAAATATATCGGGCATATGATACTAACATGTAACTTACATATTGTATAAAAGTAAATTCATTCTGTTTTCCGACTTTTGAATGCACTGTGTTCCTCTCTATCAATCAATACACATTATGAATAAACTGGCAGAGCTATTGATATGTGAGTGTTTAGTCTCATTTTTTATTGCCTGCTTTATTGCAAAGAGTGTAGCAAGACATCAACCAGGCCACCGTAACATTTTGAAAGTACCAAAAACGGTTTCATCTACCTGTCCTTTAGATTCCCTTTCCTCTGATCTCCTCCATGACCTTTTCCAACAATTATGTGTGCTGCCTTTATATTTTTAAAATGATGATCCATGTGTTCTCATTGTCTCCACTTCCAGACCTCCCAGTAATTTCTAAACTGCTAAAGTCTGGTTTCCGACCCTTCTATGACCCTTCCATTCTACTGAAACCCTTCCACTACCTTTAAATTGACAAATTACTCTCATTTTTCTTTATACTTCTGCATCGTCTAACTGGCTAATCAATCACTTCTTAACTCATTTGGCCTGTTAAACACCACTCTGTCCCTGGTCTTCTTAACAGTCCTCAAACTAATTATTCTCAAGCATATTTTCAGTTTTCTGTTCTTTCATTTCTTAAATGTAGGTGTTCTCAAGGGTTTCATTTTTAGTTTTCCTCTCTCTTCTTCTATCCAGTGTTCCTAGATAATCTCATTCATCCCCGGTGATCTACTCTGACCTACTAATAATCTATAGATTAGTAGGAGGTCATAAATCTATATATCTGTTTAAATTTCTTCTATAGTGCCAACAAAAGTAATAAAAAATAAGAAAACCTAGAGCTTCTGCCAAAAAAAAAAATCTCTAGATAACATCTCATATGCTTTTCATAGATTATCACATCCCATTTTCATGGGGACAGTATACGCTATTGTAACTCTGTCAATGTGATAGATGAAGACACTAAGGCTTAAAGACATTACTAACTAATTACCCAAAGTTACACAAATTTGAAGTGGTCAGGTTGGGAGTTGAAGCAGGCAGTTGTCTCCAGGAGCACAACTAAACTGTATGTTAGGTTCCAAACATGGATTTCAAATGGTTTAGTGAGTATATAAATATTCCTCAGATACTTACAATTAAAAATCACACAGGAAATGTATTTCCCTTGAATTTTTTTTTCATTCAATTCCTTAATGGTGCACATCCCTCTCAGTCATCTTATGCAGAACCCCAGGTTTTATTTTAAATTCCTTCCTCTGGCTCACTGCCACATCTAAGCAATCAGTAATTCCAACTGAATTCCGACTGCTGAATATGTATTCAGCCTCTCTATGGCTCTCCTTCTGTAATACCTTTTCTTGTTTCAGGATCCTTATAATAATCCCTCTCTGGAATATTACAAGCCTTCCGAAAGAGATATACCTTGCTCCAATCTTTTTTATCTTGTGGTCAGTGTAGAACTTTCCTGAAATACTTACCTAATGATGTGGTTATTCGCAGGATCAAATCAAATTTCTTTGCATTACACATATCTCTGTCTTACCCCTCCCCTTTCCTCCACTCTCTTTCAGACTCTATAGTCTATATATTTTGATGTCATTTAACTTTTTAGCAAGAATCATTTTTCTCAGCCTCATTTGTATTTTTGCACTCAGTGGTCCTTCTAGACTCAGTTATCATCATCTCCTCTGGAAAGCCTTTTCTGACCACAGAAGCTGTGATTGACCTCAGCCCCGCACTGTGCTCCTTTTCCATTTAAGATTTCTTTTATCTTATAGAGGCAGCATGAGCTTTGAAGTCCAACACACCTGCTTCAGATACCCATTTTCTATTTGTGAGATCTTGAAGAATTTACTTAAACTATTTGTATTACAGCTTTTACATCTATAAAATGATTGCACTTTACGTCTACATCAAAGTGCTGATGTGAAAATACTGGTAATATGAATAATACTTTTACATAGTATAAGTATGCCAAAAATGCTAGCTAGTATGAAATTAACTCTCTAGTTTGTTAGAAGCTAGACAGTTACTTTTTATCTCCCCCACTACAATGCCTGTAGCTTTTTATTACTCTGTTGAATTCTCCAGCCCATCATATAGTAAGTATTTGATCATTTTTGATACACAAATGATATTTTAATATAAATAATTTTGTTACGATTATTCATAAACTTGCATAAATCTCTCTATTATTATCCAAAACATTAACATGTTCTATTATATGTCTTTATTCTTAAAATGTTAAAATCCGAAATAAAATGATTTTTAGAAATAATTGGTACACAGAAGCCAGCCATACCAAGGTTTCCTGGCAACAGAAAGAAGAGCAAGTACAATACTATGGGGTAGGACAACTCAGCAGGCTCAAGGAATGTGAAGAAGATCAACAATGCAGGAGAAGATGGAATCATAGGGACAGAGTGTGCACAAGTCAGCAACGGCCAAAGGTAATAGGCTGGGAGAGGGCCCCAGGTTTAATTAAGGAGCAATGGGATCTCTTGGAGGACCAGGGGTAGACATTCACTGTTTAATTCCTCCATGGAGAATGTACTGTAATGGAGGGGGCCAAAAGCAGAAAGACAAGGCAAGATGCTATTGCAGTGATTGGGGGAAGAAGTATTGTAGGGATAAAACAGAATTGACAAGAGTGACAGTTTCTCATCACTGTATTGGACTCAGCTGGGACAAATTTTTTCAGAGCCTCAGAATTTCTTTTCATTATGTTATTTGTTAACCAATATTTAATCAACGTCTGCACCCTGTGTGTTAGGCATTATTTGGGGTGCTAGAGACACAAGGAGCAAAAATAGGCCAAAAAAATGGACATTACAGAACTTTCATTCTAGTAGGGGCTGGGAAAACAGGTAAACAAACAAAAACTAAATAAATGAATGAAATAATGTATTTGACAGTGACACATTCTAAGAAAAAGACCAGAAAATGCCATGATGGGTGAAATACTGGAATTTCAATGGACCCAACAGAGTTAGAAGTAGACACCAAGTCAGGAAGAACATGTCAGATCTGCAAATACAAAGAAATACTACAAAATATTCTAATCTGGGTTTCTATTGGTGGTTTTGGAGAGTTTCTTGATGACTCCCAAACTTGTTGCCCAAATTCGCCACGCTTCCATGGCTGCAAACAGAGCAGTGAAACTGGGAAGCCCAGGCTTATCCTTCAAGACACGCTGAATGAATGCTTCATCGCATGCACCAACCCTCAGGTGCTTTCCACCACTCCACCCTGTGTTTCTATCACACTGACTTCAAGAAGAAGCTGTAAGGACTACAGTGTCAGTAGTACAACGTAGTTTTGACTTCCCTTGACATACCATGATGTGAACTTCTTTACTCAGCTTACAGAGAGGCAGGACCCAGTATGTGAATCCTTAGAGATGATAGGAAAGAAATGAGTTTGAAAGGACAACATGATCACATATTTGAAGGCAGACAAAACCAAGAGAAAATAACTCCCTGAAATATACCCAATAAACAAGTCCATTATCTCTGGTCATTTGCTGTCCCTGTCTCCCCTGCAAGTTGTGGCTATTGCTCAACCAGATGCTTGTTGTGTTTGACAGAATTATGGTTTCAGCAAAGCACCAGGACCATTAAACCAGTTGCCATAATCTCCAGCCTTGTTCTTACACAGTTCCTGCACAATTCAGATCCCTACAGACACTGCTATCTCCATAAGGTGCTTGATGCTGCCACTACCCTGCAGATATCCCACTCCACACTGCAGTCTGCATTACTAAGTCAGAGAGCATGGTAACCACCTGCCAGTGGTCATCACTACATCTCTGGCTATAGTTAGTCCTCGATCTCTTCTGCTCCTGGTGTCTTGCTGCTACCATTCATGATTTGAGTCGTGCATGCCTTTAGATAAGTTATTTACACAGCAACTTTTAGATAAGTGCTTGAGGAAGACCTGCTCTGTCCTCTTTCTATTATTTAGAGTCATCCCAAACATCCTAATATTTTATCAAGTTTATAAGAGAATCATTTCAGTGGTTACTTACCGTTCTCTTGTTCTCTGTGAACTTCAGGTTCAGTGGCAGTTTGGTGGAAATAAATACAATTTTCAGTGACTATACTGTATTCAGAATTCTGCCTCCCTCTGAAAACCAAGACTTCCTCTCTGAGCCAAGATGTTTATGCCTGGGACCTTATTCCTGCAGGATGATTTATCCAGTGATAAATAAATCAGTATTCATGCAACACAGTTTTCTTCCTGGCCCATCCTACTTGTTTATTAGACATTTCCAGATGTAGCACAGTCTAATACAGACTCAAACTGAAATCTCTGTTGCAAATACATGGAGGAGAAACAAAATATAAATATATTTTTATTTTATGCACCAAATAAAATAACATATGTGCAAGTTCTTATTGATAAATATTAGGAATGACCCAGTGCGCATCCACTGGTCTCTCCATTTTATTTTTACTTTCTTGCTCCAGGATAAAGGCTAAAAGGCTCAGGACTAAGTAAATCATGTTACTAGTCTGTTTTGACTTTGATAAAAGCACACTATTCTAAAGGTATTCCTTCTCTCCACCTCACACTGACTATCCAGCACATTCTCATTCTAATAGCTGAGCTTTCAACTTCACCTTCATTCCAAGTTCCTGTTTTTGTAATCTACATCACACATCAGCCCCTTCCACTTTCCTAGCATGGTATTTGGAAAATATTATGCCCTTAATCAATGGTCACTGATTGAATAATGTCTTGCAAAAAACAAATAGCAGACGAGATAATTCAATTATAAAGAGAGCCCTCATTAATGAATTTGTGATCTATTCTCTCCTATAGCTCTCTGCCTTCCAGCTTTAGCCACAGAGTACGGATTTTATTTGGACAGCTATTCTAGTTTGTCATGTCCTCCAGATATTGTAAAATGCAGTGTGATTTTTATCCTATGATGATCTGAGAAAAAGAAAGAAAATGTCACCAATGTCTACTTCATTAAATTTGAGATGTGTGATCATTTACCATGCTTCGGCCTAAAGGCTCCTTTAATAATATAATAAACAAATAAGTTGCTTGCAGTATATAACAGGAGGAATGTTAAACCCTTTGGAAAAAACACAGTAATTGCTCTATGCCAGCTGAAGCTACTAATTATAAATAAATTTGGGTTGAGTACATCTACTTTGAAACACATTCTGCTTAACAATAGCAACCAAAAAAAAAAAAAAATGCCTTTCTTTTCAAATTAGAATTTTCATTTAATCATAGCAGGTATTTTATTTGTAATGGTTTTATATAATCATGAAAATTATGAACTTGAAGTTATATTCCAAATAATATAATACAAACTCTTACTGGATAGATGTGGAAACTGAGGTCAACTGAGGTAATTTTTGTGACACACTCTGTTAAGGTCTAAGCCTGATCTTCCCATCTCAGATTTCTTACTATCGCAGGATACTTCTCTCATTCTTTCTTCTCATTAAAACGAATTTGTAAAATTTTCATACAGTCAGCACTTTTTTGAAAAAAAATTACTTTTTGACCTACATTTTATAAAATATAAAATAAAAGATAAGATTAGCTGATTAGCTCTAAAATTGTATCAGGCTGTAAAACTCAATAATTTACCTCCTCTGAAACCTTAGAAAATTTTTTGTAACTTTCTTAAGAGAATCTCCACTTTCTATCTGATGGAAAATACTATCAGATATTGGTTACATTATATATCTTATATAAGTTTATAATTACTCCGAAAGAATGTGGTTTCCTTATTTTAAGAATAACTAAATATTTGTAGAAGAAAAGATGCTGTGACCATAAATCCTACTCTGTTTTGTTTTGTGTGTGTTTCTTATTAGTTTATAAACCTAGTTCAAAAATGCTAAAATTTCAAGTAAAAAAGATTTCACTGGGCCTAAGAAAAACAGATAATATTTTTTGTCCCTTTTATTCATTGTTCACATTATCTCAATTTGAGCATTTGGATTTAAAAAATACTGGAAAAATCCTTTTTATACAAATAGGAGATAAATATTTTTCACTAGATTTTTGCCTTTTGATTTTAGAAAGTTTTATGCACTACCATAACTTCAGTGTACCCATACATCCTAGTGATACCTTAGTAAAAATATAAATGAGTTAAACACCTTGTTTGCTTTGGGCTTATTAAAACAAAAACATATATATCAGTTAGTTACTTAAAATATTTTTGTCCCTAATTGTCACTGGTTTACAATGGAATATCTCATTTAAAATTAAGATGAGAAGAAAATATGCTAAAATCAGGCTGAGAAAAAAAAAGGGTTTTAAAGGTTTAAGTTATAGTTTGTAAAAGTGACGTGAACTAAATTAACTTTGAGATCTTTCATACAACATGAATAAGGTTTCTGAATATTTGGCAAGTCGGCTATAGTTAAAATGAAATATTTACCCTCAGAGCATGAAATATTACTTATATTTTGGAGAGAGTATAAAGAAAAAAATAAATTTTGATTTGTGTTTATATTTTTATTAAAACACTTTTCTCTAACAGTTACTAATTTTAGAAATATCTTTTTGTTTGACAGATAATCTTTCACAACACTAAATTCTTTTCTTCCTTTGCGCTGTATCCTTCCCTGAATACAAGCTAGGGGGTTGGCCCCAAAGTTATTTATTTTCTTTAAATATAAAGTGAAACAGATCAAGTACTATGAAGTTATGATCTATTGACGGAAGCGTCCATCGTTACATTTAAACTACCTGTGTAAAATGTGTGTTTGGAAACTCCTGGAGTCAATGAGAGAGCATTCCCCAGGAATCGTTTCCCACTCTGTGGCTGTAGAGATGATTGCAATGGCATCAAGGTCAAGCCTGTGGTTGGCAGAGCAGAGTGAAGGCTGTAACATCTCTCATTTAATCTCAGTGTGTTGGTGCTTCTGAAAAAGGAAAACTGCTTTATCGAACTGTCTCCAGACGTGAGTCAAAGTACTGAACATGCTGCCAGTCATTTGCTGGAAACTCCCTCTTGTTAGTACGTGGGGTGGAGGAACAGTGGAGAAGACTCTTCCCTGCTTTACCCTTAAGTTAATACAAACATTAAGTGCAGCAACCTTCCCGGCCTTTTTATTTATGTATGCATTTGGGCATTTTATCTCTTTTATTTTTCCTTGCCCTGCCATTTCTTTCCTTTCTTCCATTCTTCTGCCTCCTAGCTCCTTCACTTCTTACCATAAGAAAAAATGTCATAATTCATGTAAGTAACATATTCCATTTTCTCCATCAAAATAGCTGTCATTCAACCAGGACAAAGCTTGAATAAAGAGAGTCAAAAGCAAAGGAAATATTTGTATAATAGCAAGTGGAAGCTCATGTAACTGACTGACTTATAATGAAATCCCTTTTCCTTTTTTTTTTTTGTTTTTTGTTTTTTTTTTTTTTTTAACTAAAACTACTGCAATCTAGAGGTTAAATGCTGCTAGGAAGGAGATGAAGGAATGCGCTTAACAAGTCCATGGGCCTATCCAGAAGGAAAGCTTCAAATTCCCACACTTCTCCCTCTTAAGATTCAAACTTAGAGGGAATTGTTTAGGCAGGGTGCTCTTGACAGAACAAGCAAGAAGAATGCAATAAAACAAAGAATTAGCATATACAAGTGATTAGATCCACTTGTGATGACCAATCACTACACCAATTTGGATTCTAGGTGTAGGTGGCAACTACGAGTTTAAAAAATGAAATTATTTCACCCAAATCTCCTAAGATAGATGGGTAGCATGGGGGAAATCTCATGGTTTTTATTTTATTTATTTATTTATTTATTTATTTATTTATTTATTTATTTTTATTTTAGAGACAAGGTCTCACTCTGTTGCCTAGACTGGAGTGTAGTGGTGTAATCAGAGCTTACTGTATCTTCACCCTCCTGGGCTAAAACAATCCTCCCACTTCAGTCCTTCAGTCTCCTGTGTAGCTGGGACTACAGACATGCACCACCACCTCACCTGGCTAATTCTTTCATTTAATTTTCTAGAGACAGGGTCTCACTATGTTGCCCAGGCTAGTCTTGAACTCCTGGCCTAGTGTGAGCCACTGTGTCTAGCCTTTCCTCCAAGTATTCTGGGCTGAAATATTTCTGAAGGGAGGTGTATTAGTTTGTTTTCATGCTGCTGATAAAGACGTACCTGAAACTGGGAATAAAAAGAGGTTTAATTGGACTTATAGTTCCACATGGCTGGGGAGGTCTCAGAATCATGGGGAAAGGTGAAAGCCACTTCTTACATGGCAGCGGCAAGAGAAAAATGAAGACAAAGCAAAAGCAGAAACCCCTGATAAACCCATCAGATCTCGTGAGACTTGTTCACTATCACCAGAATAGCACCGGAAAGACCAGTCCCCATGATTCAGTTATCTCCCTCCAGGTTCCTCTCACAACACGTGGGAATTCTAGGAGATCCAATTCAAGTTGAGAGTTGGGTGGGGACACAGCCAAACCATATCAGGAGGTAAAGTATTCTTCCATAAGTCTTACCCACTTCAAATGTGTGAGAGCCACTTCGGCCACAAACTATCTCCTGGAGCACATCCTGGACATGCACACGGAGCCTGTTTGGGTGACCCTGTGGCCTCCAACCATTCTGTCAACAGCCATGTCACTTTATGCACTGTTGAATCATGCATGTTTCCCACACTGCATGGCAGTGGCAGGTGCATCACACGTATGATGCACCCAATTAATGTCTGCTAAATATAAATCTAAATCATGACAACATAATATTTGCATGGCAGTTATCAATTAATGTGTGCTGAATTAATGTGTGTTTGTCATGTGTGCATGACAAACAAAACATTTTCAAGATAGAAAAGAAATGGATGTTTGAGTCTATTTAAAGTCCATACATATTTGCTAAACTGATGCATTACTACAATGCATTCCCCTATTAAAATCCAACATATTTCATAATAAACTCCTTTAACACGAAGTGTACGTTAAGTACATTATTTCTGTTTCTTGAATCAAAATCCCCGTATCTTACAAAAGAGGACATGGAATATGTGATTTTCAATCATATTTTTTCTCTTTGCCTAGTTTATGTCAACCTTTCCATTATCTATAATAGTTAAATAATTTGAATTATAGTGAAATACCAGTCAGAACTTCCTTGTATTTTGAATTGTCTTAAGAAATACATTTTCATTCAGTTTAGTGATGAGCTTTATGAGTGCTCTAATTTCAACATTGAAAACAGAAAAGGGGAAAAAATTTAGAGTGCAGACTTAAATCTGATGTGTGAGTTCATATCCAGATTTTGAATTAAATAATCATGGGCTTTAGAAGTTGAAAAAGATTTTAAAAATAATACAGCCTATTACCCATATATTACAAATGACAAGTATGAAAGTGAGAAAAGCCATATGAACTTTTCCAAGGGCATAAGGTTAACTTGGAGTAGAACTTAAATTAAAAATCAGGTTAACAAAGGCTGAGTTTTCACTATACCATCTAAGATGTTACTGAAAAGTTAAGTCATTATTTAGGTCCTAAGACATTTAAGATATGAATTTTAAACTAAATGCAGACATGCTTCTAAACAATGTAAGATTAAAGAGAAGCCTATATAAATACTTCATGAAAATTTTGTGGAAAGTATGAAAAATGTCATATAGATGTACAAACATATAGTTGATAATGTGTTTTTTCTCAAACTTTTTCATATGTTAAAGTTGAAAACCACGAACATTTGTTCTCTTAAGTTTTGTTTTTTTGTATTCTTATATGATGTTTTTAACTGCAAATAAATGTATCCATTAGAATTATAATAATACATTTTGTTCAAATGCCATGAATGTAAAAAAAGTATTTCAGAATAAATATTTAATTATTACCATATTCTTCTGTGAAAGTAAACAGCACATCTACTCAGCACATTTTTAGAAAGTTTACGAAATACAATATCATTAAAATACATGATTTAGGTCCACAGAAAGCTTGATATCTACATATGAAAAAAAAATCCTACACTTTAATTTCCATGTTTTCGAAAAACATGCTGGGAATAAAATGTTGTTAGAATTGACATAATACCCTTACTTCTACACATTTAAGAGGAGGGATAGAAACAGTTACATCACAATGGTGAGCACTCAGAGAGGACAATTACAGGGTACTGTGAGAGTACAGGAGACGGCCCTTCCCCTGTGTCCCTGATAAGCAAGGACTGTATGAGTGAAGTGATAATCTAAGTCTCGGCTATTTAAAGTATACACTAGATGGTGGTCATGATGGGGAGTTGTGAGAAAACAGTGTTCCAGGTGGAAGAATCAGCATATGCAAATTCCATGGAGCTTGAAGAAACCGAGAATCATTGTGGGGTTGTTAAGATTTTAGCCTGACTAGAATATGGCTGTACAGAGTACGGCTGGGAGATGCTAATATCGCAGCAAAAGGAGATCACACAGAAAAGACCCTTGTGAGGCCTAATAGGAAGTCTTCAGTTTGTCATCAGAGCAATGAAAATTGGTAAGATTTTATCCACCTGAACCTAGCAAGCAACAGAATGTAGACAAATCACTAAGACTGGCTATGGTGCGGGGGAGAGGGAAAGAGGCTCCTAATGTGTTGTAAAGCCACAGGAAAGGTAAAGGTAAATGATCACCAAAGGCACAAAGTCTCCTAAGAGTAAGTAGCTTCAGGGGTGTTAAAAGCTAGGTGAATTGTCCAGGTAGTAAAGAGGAATAAGACCATTGCAACAGAATCAGATAACATGGTGGCTAAAAGCCTAGACTGTTTGTGGAATGGTAATAGCGTTGATTTGACAGCAACAGTTTTAAGAAAGAAAGGATGATAAGATAAACAGATTGGGCTAAATCATAGAAGTCAGACAATGAGGGAGTATAATTATCTTTGATTTAAAACTTTGATGGCTTTTGAATCATGAAATACTGGATAGAAGGGATCAAACTTTTAACCTGGGAAATCAGTTCAGAGATGATTTCATGAACTAAGACTGGAAATTCCAAGGAATTCTCCTAGGCTTAGAAGACAGATCTGGAAAAGCTCTGAGGCTGGACAGCGGGCCTCCTGTGAGTGAGGCAGGGCTATAAACTCTTGTGTTGTTCGCATTCCTGTGACGTTCCCCCCCAGCAGCAAACTCTTCACTCAACACAGCAAGAGGAAAGTTTGGAGGGGAAGTTAGTTTGTCTCCAGAAAGATGATGAACTTTAACAATAAATAAATGCATAAATAAACGCAGGTTTTGTTGAGATGTCCTTGAGACATGCAGATAACTTGGTCAGTATGTAGCCAAATACAAGAATCTCAGAGTCTGAGGAAGGATAAGAAAGAGAATGGGTAGCAAAAGTTGGGGTCCTTTAAACCACAAGAGTTCCAAGGAAGATAAAATGAAGATCTACATACTGAGGATTCCTGTTGATCCTTTAATCATCTGGACATGAGTAGGAGTATTAGGGGATATGTTGATGGAAAATTTAATTTCCCTCGAAGTAATCAAGTGGTTACAGATATTTAGCACTTCCTAGATGACAGATATGAACACAATTTCAGTAAAATTTTGCATCAGCTGCAATAGAACCTAATTATTCTGGAATTGATTTTACAGTAATACCTCAAATCATTATTTTCCCTTTATCTTGTGGTCTATTTGATAATTTCTTTCTGCTCATTAATATCTCCAAAATTAAAAAGGGTAGCAAAAATGTGAAAATAATAATAATGCATGCATCATTTCTTTCAGATCTCATAAAAATTTGATGAGAAATAAAGACAAAATTAGTCAATTCTCTACTAACTGGGAGAGATTAATCTGAGAGAAACAGTTGAAATTATATAATATTTTAAATAAATATGAGTATTATTGAAAATAACATTAAAGCAATAAAAATAACGTTTGTAATAATATAAATAATAATATGTTGCCTAGCTAAGATATAGATTTTCTAATATATACATTTTAATTACCATAGTACTTTTGTCTATAAATTTTGAATTAATTCCTGCAATGTGATTTTTCCTTCAAATGTGTGGTTTTTTTTTTTTTGAGATGGAATCTAGCTCTGTCGTTTTTTCTTTGAATATGTGTATTGTATTTCTATTCTATCATGTTAGTAAAATTATTTTTCTTATACAAAGTGAACCTCATTTTAGCACTAATAAATTACTACACATAGTAAATTAATAAAACATGATTTAATTAAGTTTTATTATAAAAGCTTAAATGAATTTTGCCAATACATTTTAAATTTGTTTGCTCTCAATAGTACCTGTCATCTGAAATTTGCTAGTTGAAGAAGTATACTTACACAACAAATTTGGAAATACAGGTATATATATGTGTATATACAGACACACACACATATATATATACACACACACACACAACAGCAATACATACAATAGCAATTTTTTGGCTATTAAACTTCATTTCAGCAATGGGGAATTTAGCAGAATATTTGGTGTTCCCTGCTAGTATTTAAATTGCAAAGTAAACAATTACAGTAATGCAGAGAACTATGTGTATATGAGTGTTGAGCAACTTCTACCATCAACAAGTTTCCTATTGTTACAAAGAAATAGGGAAATAATATAGACGCTATGGCATTTAATGGGACAAACATCCTTTATATTTTTTAATTCATTCACCTTTTAAGGACTCTAAGGGCCTCAAAGTAGGCACAGAGACAAGACCGAAAATTCTATCAGACTCTAACCAGAGAATTAAGATTGAAAGGGTCACTTTTTCCATCTCGGAATGAAGCTGCTTCAACATAACCAAGTCTTCATTCATTTGCCATGCCTCCAAGGGCACTTTCTATGGATTTTATTTTTTTCCAGGGAAAATACATTTTTCTGGAAGTAACAGCACATTCTCCTCTAAGCTGTTTGTTCCCTCAAAGAGTTCTTCTTCCCACTGCAGCAGGATATTTTATCCCACCAATCAAAGTAGTTTGAAATATCTTCCTTAACGTTTTCCTTCACTGGTAAGATTCATCAGACAAAATAATACTATTACCAATGCCAAAAGAACAATTAGACATGCACAGGGACATTTAAAAATCATCCAATCAATTCAACTTTACCAATTTTAAGGATTTTGCAATTTTAAAAATTATATAAATGATAAAATATTCCTCCAGGTAATCAACAAACAAGAAAGCCAACAGACAAAAGTTATTTTAAAGTATCTATTAAATGTCATAATGAATAACAATAGACAAATTATAACAAAAACTCAAATGTAGAATAACATATCAGAATTTAATTAGTTTGGACATAAAATCTCTATATCAAAAATATATTTTATCTTCAAATAAAAACACACATGGTCATTAAAAGGGTGATGATTTTCCTGTACTGCTCTATACTTCTGCTTTCCCATCTTTTTTTTAAATGCCAATTTTTTTTTACCCAATCTCTGTATCACTGCACAGCAGAAAACTATTTTAGCAGTTAGTTTTAACATAGAAGAGCAACCCTTAGTTGTTATTTTAGAAAGGAGATATGAACCAGATGATATTTGGAAGCTATCATCATTCAATTCAGGAATTCACAAGAAAACCCATACGCAAAAGCCGGGGGATATATTCTTTGGGAAGTGTATTTCATATGATCTAAGCGCCTTTGATTGTACTAGCCAATGTGGGTGTGTAATTGGGCAGGCTTAGAAATGAGTGACAATTGGTTCTAAGAACGTAATCTAGTTAGGAATAAACTAATTCATATGATAGTGCCGCTGACTGATTAATGGTCTCAGGAAAAAAACAAAAACAATTAAAAAAAAATTCTATCTTGTTTTCTCATTTCTGCAGTTTCCCCCTGTATATGTCTCCCATTCTTTATTATATATAGAAATCTAACATGATGATAGCCTGAGGTGTTACCAAGTTCAGTGGTTTCAATGATGTTTAACTCACACAAAGAATAGGCAAATAATTTATTATTATTTGAGATCAGCGTTTGCCCGGAGGTTGTGTAATGTGGCTTAATCTTATTGCTGCTTTCTAAAGAAAGATTTTCCTACTCTTCAATTATAAGTTTTTTTTAATTGGGTTTTTAAAATTTTATAGGCCTTTTATAATAAATTATCCACAGCATGTCTATTGCCAACCACAGATGCCATCTCACCCATTGCTGTTTTTAAAATACTTTATAATTAATCACAAAATTAACTAATTTTATGACACAATTTGGTTTCCATACCTAATCCATTGCTTCATCTTCTAAATATATGAATGGTTCATAAAAGATATGATAAAATGCACAGTGCAAAATCATACAGCATCAATACAAAAGTTAAATCTAATATTCAAATAATATTATACCAACAATAGTCAAGCATAAGCGCTAGTATGTTTCATCTTATTTTATCCACCAATTTCTAAACTCATTAATCAAGATCTGACTCAAAGTTCACTTCTTACTTGAAGATAAATTTAAAAATTTCCTTAGCAAACAGGGTGCCCTGGTGCCTGGCAATAAGAATATAAAGAGAACGTAGAGCCTGACTTCAAGGGGTCCTGTCTAGATAGAAATAGATAATTATAAAACAAAGCTGCGAGTTTTTAAAAATGGAAATATGAAAATGTTAGTACTGAAATAAAGAAAAGAGTCTTTTGTTCTTGAAGTCAAAAAAAGGATTACTAGAGGCAGGGAGGGATCAGAACGAGAAAGTATTCAACAAGTAATTGACTGGCAGGGGACGGAGACAGGTATTTGCATTCAGTGGGAAGAAGCCGCAATGGAGTCTTCCAAGTGGACATGACAGCAAGAACAAAGGCACAGAAGTGAGTAATAGAATGGCCTACAAGGGGAGCCACAAGCAGTTTGCGCTACTAAAGAAAAATGGAAATCCAGATGAAAGAAGGCATGGAGAACGAGGCTGGAGATGTATGTGCACTGAGGCTTAATCTTCAGGACCACGAAAACTATATTTAGGAAGGTGAGATTTATCTGATAAGCCATGGAAACATCAAGTTATTTTGAGTATGTGGAAATGCCCTCAGATTTGTGTGTTTGGAAATTTTATTATCTAATTACTGGAAACTGCTGGAAAGATGTATTTGAGAAGTACAGTTCAGAGGAGGGTAAGGATATAGCTGCAACTATAATATATGGCGAGTGAAAGGGCAAGTTGTGGTGCTATTTGCAATGGAGACAGAGAGAGAGACAGAAGTCAAAGATGACACTCAGATTGTCTGCCATAGTTGTTCAGCATGTCTCCACAATGAGCACCCCACCTCCACACTTCCTAAGTGACTTTTGACAAATTATTAAACACACTTAAATCTTAGTTCCAAAACTACATAATGGTAGTAGAGTGCTATGTGCTTTACAGGACTGTTAAGATTAGTTGAGATGTTTCATGTAAAGTACATAGCATAGTGCCCAGCACACACTACTATGAACTCAACAAATGTCAACGAGGTGCTATAATTAATGCTATCAGGAATTGCATGTAGATATTAGTACCATAACTTAAAAAGAGAAAAATAGAAGATGTTATCAGCTTAGAAAAAAAAAACATGATAGGTTCAATTTTGGAAATTCCATTGACTACTGAGGGAGGCAACCATGTGGAAACACTCAAGATATTACAGTATCAATCTGATTTCAGACACAGTACGATGGTTGAGAAGATCAATATGACAGTAATAGAATCACAAAAATATGGAGCAATAATATTTTAAGGGCGGAAAAAAATGAGAGGTCTTAAAAAGACAGAAAATGGGTAGAGGTGCCAGTGGAGAGCGTGGTGTCACAGAAGCCAAGGGAACGGGAGTTTGAAGACGACATTGGCTAACGGAGACAAACGTTAAAAGGAAGTCTAGCAAAACAACTGAAATTGCCCAGTGGATTTGACAAATAGGTTAAAACCTTACTAAAATAATTGTGTGGACTAAGCATATAAGCCAGAAGGTAACGGGTTGAGCAGGGATTCAGGTTGAAAGGTTAGAGACAGTGAATGAAAATTGCTTTTCCAAAAAATTCCATGCAAGTAATCAGCAGGGGCCCTAAAGTGAGAAGCACGGTCCAAGGGGAGCTTCATGTGTGTGTAAGGGGTGTGAGTTTGTGCAGCACCTGCCAGGGAGTGGTAGTTCTATTTTTACACATTGCAGAGTTAAGATTGTGTAGAGGAGAAAATGTTCTTAGAACAGGGAGCAGCTCATGACACCAGAAACAATGGGGATGGACAGGGCTAGGTCTCGGAGTTAGCAGGTGAGACATGTGTTAATAGCTTGAGTGACTGACTTGGCTTTGAAGGAGCTCTTGTCCTCTGAATCTAAAAGGAAATAAGAAAAGCACAGATGGGCATATATTTGTAAATATTATTGGGGACAGAGGACTGTCAAGTGAGGTGGGAGCACTATGCCAGATGCTTGAAATGTTTTCAATAAATGAAGGAAAATATCATCTTCCAAGGGCCAAGAGATCTGATTTTGAGAAGACTGGGGAAGGTTTGAGGTAGCAGTAGGCAGAGGGAGCGCATGAGCTGACAAATGACAATGAGAAGCTTGAGGAGCATTGACAAATGCCTGGCTGACCCTGGAGACAATGAAGGTGTAATGGTTCCCAAGTGCATATCTGCACGATTTTCTCCAAATGGATCCCTGTGTCTGGGTGTAAGAATGTGAAAAGTAGATGTTGTTACCAATGCCATGTTGACAGCATCATAGATTGAGGTAAAAATAGTTTTGATGATCAAATATGGAGCCCACACTGTGAAGGGTGTGAAGGGTTCTAGTGGGCATGAAAGACCCCCCCCCAAAAAAAAAAATTAAGCAATTGAGGGACTAGGGAGTTCAACGAAGTTGACTAGAAATACTCATTCCTGCTCAAACTCGTGGCTCCAGTAAGAGCTGATATTCACAGCACTTCACCACTGTGGCCACTGTGGTGGCATCATACGTACCTTGCCACTGTGTTCAGGCCAAGGTATTCGTCCCCTAAGCAGATTGATTTGTGTCATTCCTGGAATGTTTCTACTGGATCTGGGGGGGATCTCTCACTTTTCCTTTCTTTTCGTGACGTTCTCAGTATGTAAGTCCAGAATCAAGAGGGAATTGATGTAATGTTTAAAAGAAGCAGATGTGGAAGGAGGACAGAGGGAGGGAGAAAGTATGGAGAAAGAGGGAAAGAGAAAGTGAGAGACACAAGAGAGAATGGTAACGATGATATAATTGCTATTAGGGGTTAATATAAATATTCTTAAAAAAATAAACAAAACAACTTGGGACCCACCCAAGGATGCACAGTCCCCATCCACAGTTGTGTGAACAGGTGGGTTTTCCTACCCATGCACTTTTTGAAAACGTAAGTCTTTATATATAGTTTAATAAAGGCAATTGCATAAAAATTAAGCTAGTTACATTATACTATATATTTTGAATACTTTGCCGAAGCATTGGAAGAAGCAGAAAGAGAGGGAGCATTATCAGCTCCCAAATGAAAATAGCTTTTTTTCCAGTTAAATGATTCTTTCCATTGCATTCTCTACATTACTCTGAAACTAAGCTCAAAGTAGTCAAGTTTTAAAGAATGTCTATCTGGTATAATTAAACTATGAATTAGTGTTTAGTAGAGCCTAACGTTTAGAGTAGATAAAAAGGATAATAATTCTTGCATTTAGCTGTAGAAGTTTAAAGTGCTTTTGGGTTGTTTGTCTTAAACAGATCTTTCTGGAAAGGTTCAATTTAGAAATTGTAAGAATGAGTGGAATTCTTATTTTATAGCATTGGTCCCCAACCGTTTTGGCACCAGAGACTGATTTCATGGAAGAGAATTTTTGCACAGATGGGGTGGGTGGTGAGGGGGGCAGGGGCAATGATTTTGAGATGAAACTGTTCCACCTCATATCTTCAGGTGTTAGTCTCATAGGAACACGTAACCTAGATCCCTCACATGCACAGTTGACAATAGCGTTCATGCTCCTATGAGAACCTAATGCAGATGCTGATCTGACAGGAGGTGGAGCTCAGGAAGTAATGCTTGCTCACCTCCTGCTGTGGAGCCTGGTTCCTAACAGGCCAAGGACTGGTACAGGTCCACAGCCTGGGAGTTGAGGACCCCTGTTTTATAGAACAGATCAGTCAATTCATGAAATCCCCATCATGTAATAACTATTCTATGTGCTATAGTCAATTTATTTACCTCACCATGCCTATGTCTACAGATTACATCTCTCCCCCCCCCCCCCCCCCCCACACACACACAAATAAACTTATAGAACCTTTGGTTTTGCAAGTTTATGAGCCTAGAAACTATACTAAGATTTATTTGACAAACGTAAGTCTGAAGAGACACAGTTATTTGAGCAGACTCTCCCTTCCAAGCTGCACTTGTCCTTTCCTACCAGTTCAGGCTCATTTCTATACTGAGACTGAAGTATGGGGATGAATCCCCAGATCACTCTTTTATCAAATTGCTCATCTCCCAGACAGCCTACTCTCTATACCCTCCTTCTTTTCAAAAGTTCTCTTTGAGATCAAGCAAGAAATCTTTTCTGCTATAAGACAGCTTCTACTTTCAGTCTTAGTTGGACACAAAACAGTTATTTCTTTTGAATTGGTGAGATAGTTCTTTCAAGAGACTCGTTAGATTTCCAGTGTCATGAGTTCTGAGGATGGAGCCCTGGTGCACTCCAACATCCACATGTCAGCAGAGGAAAATCCTTTAAGGAGACCTAGCAGGAGTGACCAGTGAGATAGGATGAAACAACCAGGTCAAATGCTTCAGATGGGGCAATTAAGATGTGGACCAAGAAGTGACATTTAGACTTGGCAGTGTTGCAGTTGTTGGTGCTTCTTTACATTCGCAATTTGTAGAGACCGGTGCGGCAAATCTGATTGATGTGCACCAAACAGAAGCTGACAGCACGGTAATTAATGATCATGGCTAAGAGAACTCAGACAAGGCATTGTGCTGAAAAGAGGAATGAAGATATGGGGCAGTAACTGGAGGGGAAAGTGGTGCTAAGAAAATACTTGTTTTGTATATAAGAAATAACATCTGGTAAAAATGACATGTAAAAACAGAGAAGAAAATGAAACAATGAGATCAGAGAGCTGCACACTGATCGCCTTGCGTAGATGACAGAAGATGGGATCTGGGCCGGGCGCGGTGGCTCACGCCTGTAATCCCAGCACTTTGGGAGGCCGAGGCGGGTGGATCACGAGGTCAGGTGATCGAGACTGTCCTGGCTAACATGGTGAAACCCTGTCTCTACTAAAAATACAAAAAATTAGCCGGGCGTGGTGGCGGCACCTGTAGTCCCAGCTACTCGGGAGGCTGAGACAGGAGAATGGCGTGAACCCGGGAGGTGGAGCTTGCAGTGAGCCAAGATCGCGCCACTGCACTCCAGCCTGTGCGACAAAGTAAGACTCTGTCTCAAAAAAAAAAAAAATAAAAAAATAAAAAAAAATAAAATAAGAAGATGGGATTTGGTGCTTGTAGTATATATTGAATGAATGGAAGAATATATGAATGAATGAATGAATAGCTCAATCAAAGAATCATAGAAAGACTTTTAAATATTTGCAGCATTGTATTAGAGTAAAATATTTATAAGCAAAATAAAATTATACTCCATTCGCAGAGTCTTTAAAAATAGTAAAGGAAATATGTTATCCAAATATTCAATCAATTAATAAAGTCAGCGAGCATCCACTATAGAATGAGCAAAATATGTCCGACATTATAAACATGAAAGAAAAGCCGAAGACAGGTTTCTTACCCTTAAGGTATGCAATGTATACTTAAAAAAAATGCAGTATGTATAACCAGCTGATAAACTGCCTACGCTATTCAGTGTTTAATATATCTTAGTATATTTATTATTATAATTAAAATATAATTAAACTACTGCTATAGGTTTTGTTTTTTTTTTTTTTAAATTCTGTGGTCCGTTATTTCATTTGACTCAAAGTACAAACATACTCTGTGAAAAACGAATCGTCTTTCCTTAGGCAGCTTCATTGATATCTAGAATGCAAACTGCTCTTAATGTTCCTAATTTTTCTCTTTTGCCTAATGTTCTCCCTGGGATTCAAAACCATTCCCCTAAGGATCATATCAGTGGAAATGTTCTTTTATTCTTCTAAGGCAATGTACTGCCCAGGACACTGATTTTACTTTGATTGTTGATTTCCTTTTCCATTTGCCTAACACAGACATTTCACAGGTAGTTTTACTGTTTTAGAGTCAGTAAGGGTTCAGAGCTCAGACTTGGAGTCAGGCTGTCCAGGATCTCATGCCACTCACCACAGGGACCCTGGCATATGTATGAAGTTCCCTGTGCTCCAACGTCCTCATCTGTAAAATGACGCTAATGACAGCATGACTCACAAAATTTTCGTTAGGATTAAATGAGTAAACACACTGGAAATAATAGAGGGGTGTATAACACATGGTAAGTACTCACTGAATATTAATCCTTTATATTCCATAGGCCTTCTGTGACTCATGCCTCAGTTCCTGGTTCAGTCATGTTCTCTACTATTTTTCCTTGAAAGAGGAGGACAGTCTTAGATTTTTCCCAGGTCCTCGATGAGGAACGTGAGTACTATATCCAAACTGTGCAGCAAGTGGAAAAACTGAGACTCAAATTCAAGATTACTTACAACTGACTATGAAAATATTCAAGGATGTATCATATTTTTCATATCAGGTTTTGAGAATTCATGCATTATCATGATTTGTCCCATGACAGACAGGTGTGTAATAATTCCTAAATTACAGCCATGCCTTCTGCAGTCCTCTTCTCTGAGCTCTGGGTTTATTTTCACATATCTTCTTAATGTTTCTGCTGTGATGGCCTGCTGGAATATCAAGTAAAATATATCTAGAACCAACCTTATATTTCCATTATCCATATTTCCTACTTCCCAACAAACAAGTCCTCCTTGCAATATCTTTTTTTCCACATGTGTCATTGCCCAGTTCTGAATGTTAAATTATGACATCATCTTTCAATTCACTTCAATGTCCATGCTCACAATACCCATGATGTTAGTGTGTCTTAGAAATCATATTCAAAAAATTGGAATTTTTTATTCAGAAAGAGAGACGTGGGCCAGACATAGTGGCTTACACCTGTAACACCAGAAATTTGAGAGGCCGAGGAGGTAGAATGGTTTGAGACCAGGAGTTTGAGATCAGCCTGGGCAACATAGCAAAACCCTGTTCCTTTAATAAATAAATGAATAGAGATGTGGTATGTGGGTGTGTGTGATCTGAAAATGACAGCTTGAGGTTACGTGATAGTATGAATCAGTGAACAAACGGGTTTGGCAACTTCTAGTCATTCCTCAGGCAAATGTCTTGCAAAAAGAATCTAAGAGGAAGACATGGAACATTTCCATATAGGTCAGAGCTCAGCAATTGGAAATTTAGAAACATAACTCATGTGAAGGTACTGAGGCCCAGAGACTGTGCTTGAAGCTTTTTCCAAATGTCATCTCATTCAATTCAATTCTTAAAACAAACTTGTGAGCTATTACTGGCCCCATTTTGCAGATTAGGAAACCAAAGTTTGAGAAGCCTGATTGACAAGCAAAGAATAAACACGTCAGGAGGAAGTTTATTATGTGGAAAAAAATTGTTAAGAGTAACAACCAAATTTTATTATTTAAAGAAGTGGTGTGTGCATATAGATGTGTGTGTATGGGGGGGGTACTATATCAAACTGTTAACAATGATATTTATGGTGTGTGCATATAGATGTGTTGTGTGTGTGTGTGTGTAAGGTACTACATCAAACCGTTAATGATGATATTTTCTTGTTGGGAGATTTCTGAAATTTGATCTGGGGCATCAATTCGTGTCATCTGCCATCAAATACGTAAAAATGAAGACAGACAGGTAGATGCTAAAGGGATGGCACAGAAGACAATAGAGAGAGATTCACCTAAGTGCCCATCAATGGATACATAAATTTTTAAAATGTGGTATATATACACTGTAAAATATTATTTATACATAATAAAGAATGAAATATTGTCATTTGCAGCACAGACAACAACAATATCAAAAAAACCCAAAGTGAGTCAGCAAGTAATTGCAGGCACACAGGCAGGGGGACTAGAGAACCAGTACCAAGACCAGAATCACAGAGACTGCCCCATATTTGAAGAACGACTAACACAGAAAAGGAGCTCATTTCTTCATTAAGCCATAGGCTCTGATGCCCAGTTGAGAGAATAATCCGTGTGCTATTTACTCCAATATTGCTATCACTGTATTTTGCACATACCAATGGGCCATGTTGAAATGCCCTCCCTGCCAATCTAAAGCCTGTCTTGAATGTGTGAGTCAAGCCTTCCACTTTCTCAGGGAAGTCCAGTTTATAAGACACATTTCACTTTTGAACTGCTGTAACTTTTATGTGGTCAACTTTGCTAATGTTAGTTACACAGTGATTCTACTTCCATACAAATCTTGCCAGTGCATATATTATCCCTACAACTAGATTTTATGGTCCTTAAACATTAGGGCTTTACCTTATTTTTGCTTCCTTGCATAAAGCTTTTAATGTGGTGCTTTACTTGTAGATCTATTTGATAAGCATTGGATAATTAATATACTGAATTTTAGATGCAGAATTCTTCACAAGCAGTGAGTAGAAACATTAGCAGAAATAAGACTAGGTTTTGATCTCTACAATTTAATTTGATATAATTAATGTGTGTGAATTTAAAATAAAATTTTATGTGAATAAATTGTTGGAGTTGAGATTTTCATATAATGAAAGAAGGAAATTTAAACTAAGGTTACCCTTAGTAACCATAATTCATTCCCTTATGCGTGTATAATATTTCATTGCTATTAATTTACAATTAGGTTTTATATATAAATATATAGGTAATGAATAACCCTGACAATAAAAAGAACATATAGACTATTAAAATAATGCCTTAAATTATAGCGTGTGGGAGACCTCACTAATTTTGCTTTAATATTACAAATATTTTTGAGAATTTTCCCAGAAGTATCAGAATTACACTTTTTCATAACCAGCTGTGCTCACCATTTTTCTAGTTGTTCAAATCTTTTCTTTGCATTAATTTTCCCATATATTCTTCTATTACCTCAGCATTTTAATATATTTTAGCTTTTAGCTCCTAAAACCCTTAAAAATCATATTATCATATATTTATTAAATTATTTATAACATGATATTTTATACAGATTATTGCACACATATCCCACTGTAAGCTAGTGATTTGTAAAAGTGGAATATTTTCATACTAATTGTAATGGATACAAGGTAGATTCAGTGCAAATGTTAAAAGACTTACACACAGCGGAGAACTGTTAGGAGGCACACAGAGTAACCGATGTCATGTTTTCTGATTCCTAATCTAAGGGTCTCTATTTACCAATGGAGTCTTGAGAGTCTTAGAATATACCATCTTATAATCTTTTAGAATCTTTAACATTTTGATCTAGGTGCTTTAATTACCTAGCCCGATTAAATACCTTCAGAAAGCAAGGATTTTTAACATTTTGGTTGCCATAGCTTAGCAAAGTAACAAACAAATAGCAGTCACTTGAAAAATATGTGTATATGTTAATTCTAATGTTGGGAATTATTTCCAAATATCTGTGATGACTCATCAAAAAGCAAAACAAAACAACACCAAAACTTCCTTTGGTGTAATTAAGTCAATTTCTAAAATAAATAATATCAATACTTAGACATATATTTGATTTTAAAATTAAAAAAAGCCCACATACATGGAAAAACAGAAAATCATTCCCCTATCAGTGAGTCTTGAAGTGTTGGTCCCTACTGCATACTAATGAGTCAGAATCTCCAGTAGAAATCATAGAGATTTACATTTTTCTGAAGTTCTATCAAGTCACTCTTATACCCACTACATTACAAAGATACTTTTGTGAATGTTGATGTATAGAAATGTTCACACCCTCTTTTACTTTGCTTCCTGAAATAACAGTGATACTAACACATGTTGAGTGTTATTTCATTGCTTACTTTTTCGTTTTCGAACTTAAGATTTATATTTCTTTTAAGGTAACATTTTGTATTACAGTGTATAATCTAAACTTTGATTTGAGAAGACATATTTTTCCCCTAGGTGATACCTTTTTCTTTAAAAGCAAAAGAAATCTATTTCAAATATTGAATTTTACATTTAATCTATCATTCTTCAGATGACCATATTTACATTTGGCAAACCATTTTTAACTTAAGTAATCTGTATAGGTGAGGCTTCAGTTTCTAAATTAATCTAAAATAAAAAGGTACGCAGTAAAATTTACACTACTTGTATGGCTAAAATACATTATATCCTCACCCCAAAACAGCTGAATGGATATTCTCTTTACCTTTTAACAATAATTTACCTTTGGGCAAAGAATGTATGAATCCAGAATGTAGCCCCAAGCTTAAATTAGGAAAGCTGTAGGCACTTACAGGTGAATGATCTGTTAGTATTTACTCATATAGCACTACCTTTGTTTAGTTATATAAATTATGTTTTTCTTTATTTAAATGTTACATGCATTAAGTTTTTTCAAAAAATAGTTGTTCAATTAAAAATCATCCAAAGAGTTCTATATTTAGGAAATAATGCAAAAGTTGGGACAAATGTCTTTTTCTTCTTCCTGGGCAGACGTTGGCATTGGGAGACACATTTAAAAAAAAATGTATTACCTTTACTTACTTCTGTCACAAACACAAAGAATTTCTACTAAATTTCTCCTGTGACTTGTATAACAAAATATTAATGCCTGCATCTAATGTTTTCTGCCAGATGCAGAAGCAATTAAGAAGTATAAATGATTAAAAGACTAATCAATGTAATCTGCATAATCAATAGGATCCAGGATACCAGGCCCATGCACTTTTTGGTCCATAGGTATAAAGACGAAGACAGAGAGGAGACAAGGAACACCAGAGTCTTGGCCCTGATTGTGTATATTTCAAAGGATATGTTACATAAAATGACTTATATAAACCAGATTCAATAGTTGGTTAATACGTTAAGTTCTAAAGTCAGATATTATGAAATATATATAAACTTCCACAGACACATAGAGTCAGCAAAAGTCAGTTAATACAACCTTGAACATATTTTCTGGAATAACTGATCAACATCAACTAATAAAAGAATACAGTGTCAGTAAAGGTGTGAATCTATCAATAGTGAGAAAACATTTGTTTCATGTTATTTTCTATGTAAAACAATATGCCTTTCAAAAATATTGGGCTGCTAAACTATTTCGTACGTAACTTTGAAATTCATCATCTATTTTACTGCCTCTGGAAAGCTGACCTAAACAGCTTATAAAATGAGTGGATATCCTATTTATACAATGTTAGAAAAAACAAATCAAGGATAACAAACCATTTTGATAAAAGTGACAGAATATGTAAAACAAAAGTTACCAGAATAGATGTGATAACGGCTTCTAATGCTGTGCACTCCATATGTGGCAGACTCATCAAGAAGGTGGTTCTGCTGCAAAATCTACCATAGTGAGTGTCCAATGGCTAAAACTACTTTACTCGTTTTTTCCTAGGTAGTCTAATGAAATGGAAATACTGAGATTGGGGCCCCAGATGGCTGAGTAGAAGCAGCCAGTATGCACAGCGTTCATGGAGAAAAGAAAGAGGAACAAGTGATGCCCTGGGACTGGGGACGGAACAAAGAGCAGGAGGGCTTCACTTGAACCACCAGCAGGCCAGAGAACTCTGTCTGTCTTCTTTGTGAGCCCCCAACCCCCAAGCAGGACCTTCAGCTTGGGCGGACGGTGTAGCCGCCCTGGCTGAACATCCCACTGACAGCGGCTCTGCACTTTCTCTGGGGTGGAGCTCTCAGAGGCAAATGGAAGCCACCCCGCCACCGCTTCTGCAGTGGTTCTGCCCCTCTTGCCCTCGGACTGTGGAAGGTACAAAGACCCTGAGTGCTTTATTCACACCTGCAGTAAGCCTCAGCCGCCCTAAGGAGAAACAGCCAGTCTGTCTTCCCCATAAGCACCCCACAGCCCTACTCATCACTCAGCAAGGCGCCCTGGCTTGGGCCCACAACACAGCCGTCCCAGCCTGGGCTGATGGCTCCGACTGGTAGCGGCTCTGTGCTCCGTGTTTCTCTGGGGCGGAATCTCAACGGATTAGTGAAAGGTCCTCTGCCACTGCCACTGCTGAAATCCCTGTCCCTGCTGCCCCCAAGCTGGGGAGGGAATATAAAGCCTGAGCTCACCCCAGGGCTGCGCTGTGGTGTGCAGCCTGGGAGTGCCAATCCCAGATCTGCAGCCAGCATTCGAGTGGGAGAGGAGTCCACACTCAGAAACCTGAGAGGCAGCTTGACTGCAAACCGGAGGAAACACAGAGAAGCCACGTGGCCGAAGGCGTGCCTACCTACCATTCATTATGCTTATCCGCCATCTACTGGGTAGCAGCCCAAACTGCAACACCAAAAATACTCTGCTGATACTCCGGCTCCCAAGAAACCAAGGACCAGACTCCAACCACAATCAAGATGCAGCACAAAGCCTCAGCCCTCTGAAAACAACCAAAAAGAAAGTCAACTGACTTTACTCAAATTACACCACAGTTAAAAGAACACCAGGCGACACAGATGAGGAAGAACCAGCACAAAAACTCTGGCAACTCAAAAAGCCAGAGTGTCTTCTCTCTTCCAAATGACTAGTTCCCCATCAATGGTTCTTAACCGGGTTGAAACGGCTGAAATGACAGACACAGGATTCAGAATATGAATAGGAATGAAGATCATCAAGATTCAAGAGAAAGTTGAAACCCACTCCAAGGAATCCAAGGATTACAATAAAATGATACTGGAGCTGAAAGACAAAATGACCATTTTAAGAAAGAACAAAACTGATCTTAATTGAGCTGAAAAACATACTCCAAGAATTTCATAATACAACTGAAGGTATTAACAACAGACTAGATCAAGTTGAGAAAAGAGTCTCAGAGCTCGAAGACTTGTTCTGGAAATTAATTCAGACAGGCAAAAATAAAGAAAAAAGAATGAACAAAATGTCCAAGAAATATAGGATTATGTATAGAGACCAATTTATGACTCACTGGCATCCTTGAAAGAGAGGGAGAGAGAAAAAGCAACTTGAAAACATATTGAGGATATCATTCAGAAAAAATTTCCCCAACCTTGAGGGAAATTCAGAGAACCCCTGTGAGATAGTATAGAAGATGATCATCTCCAAGATACATAGGCATCAGATTCTCCAAGGTTAACATGAAAGAAAGAAATATTAAAGGCAGCTACAGTGAAGGGGCAGATCCCCAACAAAGGGAACCCCATCAGGCTAGCAGTGACCCTTTCAGTAGAAACCCCACAAGCCAGAAGAGACTAGAGGCCTATATCCAGCATTATTAAAGGAAAGGAACTACAACCAAGAATTTCATATCCAGCCAAACTAAGCTTCATAAATGAAGGGGAAATAAGATCCTTTTCAGACAACAAATGCTAAGGGAATTTCTTACCCACCAGACCTGCCTTACAGGAAGTACTTAAGAGTGTGTTAAACATTGAAATGAAACACCATTACTGGCCACCACAAAAACACACTTAGGTACATAGATTATTGACACTATAAAGTAACTACACAATCAAGTCTGTATAATAACCAGCAACCACAATAACAGGAATAGATCTGAACATATCAATATTAACCCTGAAAGTAAATGGGTGAAATGCCACAACTAAAATTCATACATTTGCAGATTGGATAAAAAAGACAAGACCCAACTGTATGCCTTCTTCAAGAGACGCATCCCACATGCAATGACAACCACAGGCTCAAAGAAATGGATGAAGAAAAGTCTACAAAGTAAACAGAAGACAAAACAGACAGAAAAGGCAGAAGTTGCTATTAAAACAGACTTTAAACCAACAATTATTAAGAAAGACAAAGAAAGACATTACATAATGGTAAAGGATTTGATTCAACCAGAAGACTTAATTATCATAAATATATATATACACTCAAAGCAGGAACACTGCGATTCATAAAACAAGTTCTTCGAGACCTACAAAGAGGCTTAGATAACTCTACAATAATAGTGGGAGACTTCAACATTCCACTGTCAGTATTGGACAGATCACCCAGGCAGAAATCTAACAAAGATATTCAGGACATTAACTCAAGATCTGACCAAATGGACCTAACAAATATCTACAGAACTCACCACACAAAAAAACAAATAAATGAAAAATCAGAATAAACATTCTCACCTACACGTGGCAATAATCTTGAAATCAGCCAAGCAATTGGCTATAATACAATTAACAGCAAATCGCCCCTCCCCGCCCCAAAAAAACTGAAATCATATTAACCACACTCTTGGACCACAGAGCAATGAAAATATAAATCGATACTAAGAAGATAGATCAAAACCACACAATTACATGGAAATTAAACAATCTACTCCTGAATGACTTCTGGGTAAACAATAAAATTAAGACCAAAATCAAGAACTTCACTGAAATTAGTGAAAACAAACATACAACATGCTATAATCTCTGGGACACAGCTAAAGCAGTGCTAATAGGAACGTTTATAGCACTAAAAAATGCCCAAATTACTAAGTTAGAGAGATCTCAAATTAACAGCAAAACAAATTTAACTCCTATAGGAACAAAGAAAACAACAGTAAACCAACCCCAAGCTAGCAAAAGACAGGAAACAACCAAAATCAGAGCTGAACTGAATGAAACTGAGTCATGAAAAACCATACAAAAGACTAACAAAATCACAAATTTTGTTTTTGAAAGAATAAATAAGATAGATCAACCACTAGAATAATAAAAAATGGAGAGAAGATCCAAATAAACCCAACCAGCAATAACAAAGGGGACATCACCACCGACCCTGCATAAATACAAAAAAGAATCAGAGACAACTACAAAAATCTCTGTGCACCCAAACTAGAAAACCAAGAATAAATGCATAAATTCCTGGAAATATGCAAGCTCCCTACACTGAACCAGGAATAAATTCAAACCCTGTAATAACCAATACAAAATTTCAAAATTGATTCAGTAATAAAAAGTCTACCAACCAGAAACAGCCCAGGTCCAGACAAATTGAAAGTCAAATTCTACGAGATATATAAAGAATAGCTGGGACCATGACTATTGAAACTATTCCAAACGACTCAGGAGGAGGGATTCCTCCCTACTCATTCTATGAGACCAGCATGATCCTCATACCAAAACCTGGCAACATAACAAAAAAAGAAAACTTCAGGCCAATAACCTTGATTAACATACATGCAAAAATTCTCGACAAAACACAAGAAAGCTGAATCCAGCAGCACATCAAAAAGTGAATCAACCATGATCAAGTAGGCCTTATCACTAGGATGCAAGTTTGAGTGAACATACACAAATCAACAATTGTAATTTATCACATAAACATAACAAAAAACAAAACCCACATAATCATTGCAGTAAATACAGAAAAGGCTTTTGAAAGCATTTAGCATCCCTTCATGTTAAAAAACCTCAACAGACTTGGCATTGAAGGAACATACCTCAAAATAATAAGATCCATCTGTGACAAATTCATAGCCAACATCATACTGAATAGTCAAAAGCTGGAGGCATTCCCCTTGAGAACCAGAACAAGGTAAGGATGCCCTCTCTCCCCAATCTTACTCAACACAGGACTGGAAGTCTTAGCGAGTGCATTCAGGTAAGATAAATATATAAAGGCATCCAAATAGGAAGAAAGGAAGTCAAGCACTCCCAGTTTGCAGATGATATGATTTTACACCTAGAAAATCCCACAGTGTCTGCCCTAAATGTCCTATATCTGATAAACAACTTCAGAAAAGGTTCTGGAAACAAAATCAATCTACAAAATCAGCAGCATTTCTATAAATCATTAATGTCCCAGCTGAGTGCTAAATTGAGAACACAATCCTGTTCACAATAGCCACAAAACAAGATAAAATATCCAGGAACGCAGATAATCAGGGAAGCGAAATATCTCTCTACAACAATTACAAAACAGTTCTGAAAGAAATCAGAGATGACACAAACAAATGGAAAAACATTCCATGCGCATGAATAGCAAAAATCAATATGGTTAAAATGGCCATACGGCCCAAAGCAAATTACAGATTTGCTGCTATTCCTATCAAATTACCAATGACATTGTTTTCACAGAATTAGAAAAGACACATTCTAAAATTCATATAGAACCAAAAAAGAGACCAAATAGACAAAGCAATCCTAAGCAAAAAGAACAAATCTGAGAGTATCACATTACCTGACTTCAAATTATACTACAAGGCTCCAGTAACCAAAACAGCATGGTACTGGTACAAACACAGATACATAGACCAATGAAACAGAATAGAGAGCTAAGAAATACGGCTGCATGTCTACAATCATCTGGTCTTTGACAGAGCTAACAAACACAAGCAATGGAAACAGGACTCCATTCAGAAAACGGTAGTGGGGAAACTGACTAGCCATATGCAGATGATTGAAACTGGATCCCTTCCTTGCACCATGTAACAAACTCAACTCAAGATGGATTAAAACTTAAATGTAAAACCTCAAACTATAAAAACCCTTGAGGAAAACCTAGGAAATATCACTCTAGACATGGGCTGTGCGAAAGATTTTATGACAAAGACACCAAAGCAATTGCAACAGAAATAAAAATTGACAAATGTGATCTAATTAAACTGAGAGCTTCTGCACAGCAAAACAAACTAGCAACAGAGTAAACAGACAGCCTATAGAATGGGAGAAAATATTTGCAAACTATGCATCCAACAAAGATTTAGTATCTAGAATCTGTAAGGACTTAAACAAATTAACATACCAAAAACAAACAACCCCATTAAAACATGGGCAAAGTAGATGACCACTTTTCAAAACAAGACATATATATGTCCAAGCATATGCAAAAATTCTTATAATCACTAATCATTAGAGAAACACAAATCAAAATCATAATGAAATACCATCTCACACCAGTCAGAATAGCGATTATTAAATCCAAAAATCACAAATGCTGGCAAGGCTACGGAAAAAAGGGAACTCGTATATATTGTTGATAAGAATGCAAATTATTTCAGCCACTATGGAAAGCAGTTTGGTGACTTCTCAAAGAACCTGAAACAGAACTACCAATTGATCCAGCAGTTGCATTATTGGGTACATACTAAAAGGAATATAAATCATTCTACCATAAAGACACATGCACGTGTATGTTCACTACAGCACTACTCACAATAGCAAAGACATGGAATCAATCTAAATGCACATCGACAGTAGCCCACATAAAGAAAATGTGGTACATATACACAATGGAATACTACACCGCCAGAAAAAGAACAAGATCGTGTCCTTTGCAACAGCTTGGATGAAGGTGGAGGCCGTTATCCAAAGTGAAGTGAACTAATGGAGGAACAGAGAACTAAAACTTTTAAGTGGGGACTAAACACTGAATACACATGGACACAAAGAGGGGAACAACAGACAGTGGGGCCTACTTGAGGGTGGATGGTGGGCAGAAGGTGAGGATCGAAAAACTACTTTTTGAGTACTTTGCTTATTACCTGGGTCATGAAATAACATGTACACCAAACCCCTGTGACATGAAACTTATCTACCCCTGAAACTAGAATAAAAGAAACTAGAAACTGAAACCAGAAACATATACCCCTGAAACTAGAATAAAAGTTTTTAAAAAGTTAAAAAGATTTCAGAATCACCTACTGCCAAGATTCTGGAAGTTATATTTTGCAAAATGGAATGTTAATCCTTTGAAGACTGCATTATATCTACATTAACATGTTCTGTGTGCTTTTATGGAATCAGAAAGTAAAGGGCTCTGTTAATCATAACTGTTGGGGTAATGCCGCTATTGTTCTACCATTCTGTCAGTCAACAAATATGGAGAATCTATTCTGCTTCTGTATTTAGTTAAATACATCTGCAAATTGTTAATTTCTAAAGATACACAGTATAAACTCAGGAGGGACAGCCAGATGAGTATTTAAATATGACAGTCATTTTTGCGTAACTCTTACAAAAATATTCCAGACCATGAATGTCTGCATCTGGATGATGACAGTAAATAATATTTCCTAAGAATTCTCTAAAATGAGCATTATTTTAATAGATGATTTAGTTCTAAAAACTAAAATACTAATAGAAGTATACCATAATCAGACATCCATATCTCATTTTGGTGAATGTCTTTTCTAGTATGGCTGCTATATAAAAATACTGCTTTCAGAAAAAAGGAAAAGAGTACAAAGCAATAAGTCAGAAATAGTTTTAGGCAAGGCAAAGCGTTAGCGGATTCTGAGAATTGGATCCCAGAACAAAGTTCTGAAAGTAATAGTTTCCCTTCTAAACTTGCTTCTGGAGTTCTCATATTCTATTCTCCAGGGGTCCTGTAAGCGGGACGAGAGGTAGCTAGATTGTTGAAATATTTTGGTACTCTTTTTTTTGTTTTGTTTTGTTTTTTTTTTTTTTTTTTTTGAGACGGAGTGTCGCTCTGTCGCCCAGGCTGGAGTGCAGTGGCGCGATCTCAGTTCACTGCAAGCTCCGCCTCCCGGGTTCCCGCCATTCTCCTACCGCTGCCTCCCGAGTAGCTGGGACTACAGGCGCCCGCCACCTCCCCAGGCTAATTTTTTGTATTTTTAGTAGAGACGGGGTTTCACCATGTTAGCCAGGATGGTGTCGATGTCCTGACCTCCTGATCCGCC
The DNA here is from genome assembly GCF_047675955.1 of Chlorocebus sabaeus. Classification (NCBI taxonomy): domain Eukaryota; kingdom Metazoa; phylum Chordata; class Mammalia; order Primates; family Cercopithecidae; genus Chlorocebus; species Chlorocebus sabaeus. The sequence continues at coordinate 130,734,333 of NC_132910.1, read as the reverse complement.
CACCTCGGCCTCCCAGAGTGCTGGGATCACAGGCGTGAGCCACCGCGCCCGGCCTATTTTGGTACTCTTGATCCTTGTCTTTCATCCATAGGAGGAAAGACTTGTGAGTAAGCAGGTGCCACAGCTGTTGCAGATCATTAGGATCCCTCTCTCAAGATAACTCCAGGCCTGACTATTGCCCAGGGTGACCAAGGATGGCCTCCTATCCAGGACCATGGGACAAAATGGATTTTCACTCTGTGTTTCATCCAGCATTTTGGTCACATAAAAATGAAAGACTTTCAACATACTTAAGTCAGCAAACAACAGAAACACAGTGAAAAGAATGGGGGAGGTGTCATATGTATTGTCTTTAGTCTGTCAGAAATCTCAGAATTTTTTTCAGTGAAAAATAAAGAAATAAAATATAGAGACAAATGTGTGGGAAAAAAAAAAGTTGGAGCTTTGAGAAAGAGCAACTAAAATCTCTGTCCTTTTTCTTTTTTCCTGAGACAGGATCTCGTTCTGTCACCCAGGCTGGAGTGCAGTGGTGCCATCTCGGCTCACTACAACTTCTGCCTCCTGGACTCAAGCAATTCTCTGACCTCGGCCTCCTTAGTAGCTAGGACTACAGGCAAGTGCCACCAAGCTTGGCTAATTGTTTTTTGTTTGTTTGCTTGCTTGCTTGCTTGTTTGCTTTTTGTAGAGACAAGGTTTTGCCATGTTGTCCAGGCTGGTCTCAAAATCCTGGCCTCAGGCAATCTGCCCTCCTCAGCCTCCCAAAGTGCTGGAATTATAGGTGCAAGCCACTGTGCCTGGCCAAAATCTCTGTACTCTGGAATGGAAACTGTCCCACATATTTTGAGGGTGATCTGTTGATTGCTGAGTCATTCAGGGAGACAGGCACACTATGGAAGTCCATTTGTAATGCTGAACCCTCCTGGGAAGTCCACAGGCCTGAAAAAAGACAATTGCTGTCTTTGCACTCCTCATCCTTAATGTCAAAGAAGACAGTTGGCCATAAGAGTATCACATCTTCAACTATCATGAGGAAGGTGACACAAAGCCTAAATATTAGGGAATATACTTGGAAAAGGTGGAGGTGGGGAAGGCTTTCCACTTCATTATAGAGTATCTGCATTGCCAACAAGAGATATTGAGTTAACTACAATAGTTTGTATAAGATATTTTTAATTTGGGAAGAATAACATGAGACGGCAACAGATGCTCCCAAGATTAATATATATCAAAGAGACACATTAATAATAATACTTAGACCCTGGATGGAGGCATGGAATTTACAAACTTCATTACACCAAAACCTTATTTGCAAATCTGATACCTACTTTAAACTCTGTCTTATACAAAAGCCAACAACATATATTTTATTCTTGCACTTCTAGGAAGAATAGGGTACTTAACAATGAATAGGTTATCTAAAAGTGCATGACAAATAAGTTAACGCATAGGTAAATACATGAAAAAAATACTATAAAATTAAATTAATGAATATAGTCTTACAGAGATGTGATTACATTCATTTAATTTAGTAAGAATGTAAACGAGGTCCAATTTTGACCAATAATATATAAAGAAAAAGCCAGAAGAGTACCTGTCCTCATGGAATTCACAATCTCCAAGGTAACAGTTGCATTACTAGACCATTTTTTCAGAAAGGATAAGATTGGATAAGGTAGCACTTCTGGGCCTCCACTGCCTCATTTGTAAAGTAGAGGATTTGGAATAATTATGGACATTTCTTCTAACTCTATGGTCCTGTAACTACTGTAACTACGATGATTAAGAGGACTAGAAGAAGTGAAAGAAAACACCTACTTTTTCTTCTTCATAGCCCCCAAGTTGATTAACTTAGAAAATGTCTCTTGAAATTTCGCTGAGTACAGCTGTTTTTGTTGACAAGAAATAGCTGTTGAACTTTCAGAGACTGTCTACATTGCACTGTTCTTAAAAGCAACCATAATTAAATAGTGCTTTTGGAAAAGCTCATTAAGATAATCATAAATTACATACATTTAATTGGAAGTTATTATAAAAGCATTTCTCCTTTATTTACATGATCCAATTACACTGGTGCTTAATGACTCTATTGTCCTATATCTCTTTGTCTTATCTCTGTTAACTACCTAGTCTGTGAGTCTGACACCTTGCTTTTATTTTCACAGTGCGTAACACTGTGCCAGGTACATAGTATGTCGATAATAATAATTATTGAAACTAACTTCCTTATTGGTTATACATCTATGCTAATAAGCTAAATAAACAAAAGTTTTCCATTGATAAAAACTAATTGTTGTATTTCCATGACAACATTATACTAGGGATTTCTTTCTTTTTTGTGTAATTTTTCTGAATTATCCAAAGTATTTACAATAGATATGTAGTACTTATATAATCAGTAAAAGACATTTTATACAGCATTTCTGGAAAATGTGTACACAATACTATGGGAATGTATAAAAGTTAATGACAAAATAACACAGCACTAAAAACAAAACAAGAAAGTAAAAAAAAAAAAAGCAAGAGAGTAAAATAAGTTAAATATTTTAATAATTGAAGAGGAAAATTTTTAAATGCTCATAAACACTCAAAAATAATCCATATATTTCTATCATTTTAAAGATAAACCTTATTAATTCCATGAACCAAATAAAATTATTACAAATATGCAAAATCCACGTGGTTACAAATAATGGATAATGAAATCAGTGGGATAATGTTAAAGTTGTCAGGCCCAAGGGCAAAATAAATTATTTTAGTGAAAGGAAGTACATAGAATTATGTAGGTTAAGGAAACTTGTTGATAAATTTTTCTGTCCTTTATAGACAATGAAAATAAAATTCATTGTCATGTTTAACACTGAGTTTCTCCATCAGATTATGGTCAAATAAGTGTCAGTGTGATCGAAAGGGATGTGTGTCAATGGATTAGAAAAACTTACATTCAAAGTATAATTAAATATCAATGAAGATGAATTAATCTTCATATCTCACCTTCCCAAACCAATAGTACATATTAGTATTCTAAGGATAAGTTTCCCTAGAGTGGCTGAACGTCACAATTTCCCAGCTACTCGGAGACTTCCAGAGAGTCAATATTCTTCCAACTCACCATTCTTATCCCAAGAAAGGCACAAGATGAAGGATGAAATGCTCAGACAGTTTTTAAAGGAAATGTAGGAACCAGTCCTGTGATTAAAGCTTATTCCACTATTTTTCACTCACTTAGCAACTCAGATTATGATCTGTAGGGGAGGGAAAATAAAAGTCGGTGCACAGTGGAGTCCTGAAACAGAAGCGGGATTATTTGTGTCTTCCTTGCAATTCTGTCCCACACATAGAAAGTCTTGATAGGCTGAAATTCAGAATGATAAACATATTTATATATTTATGTTTATATATTTATGTTTATATATTTATAAAAGCATTTCTCCTTTATTTACATGATCCAATTACACTGGTGCTTAATGACTCTATTGTCCTATATCTCTTTGTCTTATCTCTGTATATATATTTATGTTTTATAAATATATAAAATATGTTTATATATTTATATATATATATATAATTCTTCTCACAAATTCTCCCTTCCTCTTTTGTGACTAAACGAATGATCTATGTAAATCTTCATTTGTAACAAAAGTTACTTTTATCTACTCACTCCAATTGGAAGTTAGATTCAAAAATAATTAATAGCATGGTATCCTTTACATGTTTGACTCTTCATAAATATTTACTGGATGAATGATTAAATGATACTTAGAAAAAACAGTATTTATTCTAAGTTATCATAACCATATAAATGTATTGTGTATTAATATATATTGCTAAAGCCGTCTTAGATGCTATATATAAGTATCAATGTTTGTTTGAAACAGCATTTTTAAATTTAGTTATTTTTAATTTTTCTGGGTACATAGTAAGTGTATATTAAACATATCGCTTTTGATGTAAAAGACTGATTGAAAGGATATTTATAAACAACGGAGATTTTTAAAAAAATTGCATTTTTCAAAATACAATAAAAATAATTTTGATGAAATACTAAGAGTATTTCTTTTTTGCCATGTGAGTTTCAAAACAGTTATCCAAAAGCTACAAGAAATCATATTCCAAAATTTATGTACACAATTCCCTACATATGGTAGCTTTCCTGAATCAGAACATAGCAGAGCATGAAAAGGTCTATTTTATGAGTCAGAACCCGACTCCAGTCACTGCTGGTATATCAGCTTCACTCCAGTTACTTGATAATACACGGCCACCATGGTGCCAGTGGTCGTTTCATGCTCAGTGAGCCTCATGGGGCTGAGAGAGCAGTCTATTTCTCCAAATGTCATCTTCCAAGTTGCCACTTACACTCTTAAGCTGGTTATATGAACAGTAAGTCAGCTGAATTTTGTAGTGTATTAAAACTTAGGAAAGTGGACATAAACAGGCTGTAACTATTTATTGTAGTTGCCTTTATTTTTAAAAGCTTAATGAAATGACCACCATTTATACTTTTTTCTGAACAACCAAGCAATCGAAGCATTTGCTTTGGTAATGATTAGCTTTTGATTAAATGAAATAAAATCATACTGATTTCAAATATATTTTTCCTCCTTTTACTGGTCAGGGCTATGGAGTGCAGATATATAGGCTTTTGCCAAACATAGGCCTAATCACCAGCATTTTGGAAAATGTTGGCAGGACAATATTATTATGTAGACTAAATTAAAAGGAGAATTCTATAAAACAACTATGTTTTGAAATGCACCATAATCTTAGGATTGCTTCAAAGAAGACACTGTGTATGCTCTAGCTTGGATCATATATCCTTTTATCACTTCATGGCTATCAGTGTTCTCTCTCTAAATTTAATGATTTGTATGAAATAAATGAAAATATTTCCCATAGCATCTGATGGTATGAATAAAGAATTTTTTAAATAAAGAATGACCCAATAAAAGTCAAATATAATGAGAATATATTGTTATTGGTTCTTCCATGACATTATATAATGTTTCTTTTCTACAAGTAAGAAGAGAAATACTTGGGGGCATGCTATCAAATATCTTAAACAAAAGCAACCAACAACATACATATAGACATCTGAAACAAAGCAGAATAAAAAAATCAGAGTATAGTTGATACCTTATCTTTTAATATATGGTGTACATACGAAAATATGTGTTTATTCTCTTTTAAATAATGAACCTCAAAACATAGACATGTTCCCAGTTTTTTCCAGTAGGCTTATGGTCACATAGGGTACAAGGGAAAGTTGACGATACCAAAGAACATAAAAGTGAGAAGTAAAAAAATAAAAAATAAAAAAGTTATACCATGGTAAGCAATTTTATACTCAATTATTTTGATTTAATTACATCAATTCCAGTACTTTTTCCTATTTAAAATTAATTCTTCTTTCAATCAATAATGACAAGTTAAAAATCATAGTGGACAGAAGAGTTAATGGTCACCAAATATGCAGGTAGGAGAAACCATCTCATAATGTTTGCATTTTAAAATTCTTGATTGTTTCAAAGCTCCAATTACAAAGATATTGTAGCTGTACTGAATAATCAATTACTGCATTTGTAAAATTTAAAGTTTTATCTCAATTTATTAATATGAAGCCAGTATTAAAATGCTAATTAAAATATTTATAAAGTGCCTGAAACATAGAAAATAGATTTTAATTTAAAAACTCATGAGAGATAAAGGAAACCTCCAAGGAGAATCTTCTTTCCTCCCCTCTTTATGGTCATCAGCTAAAAGCTGAGGAAGGCAATATAATTCCAGTAGGATTAATTTAGCTAGTTCTGACTTTCCTTAGCAATCTAAACCCAGAATTAGCCTCATGGAGCAAATTATAATTTTACATGCCAGAAATATTTAACCTGAAGATTTGGCCCACTAAAGTACTCCGCATTCGATGAAATCCTAGATTGTCTACGGCTAAGAAGTCTAGACAATCCTAGATTGTCTAAGGCTGATTGTATATTGGGTTCTTAACTAACAGACAATTATAAACTAGTATATAATTCAAACTATAGTAATTCAAACTAGTCACTCATTACTAATCAGGGAACTCTAATATCATCCAAGGAAGAATCAGCAGCATAAATGTATTTCCACAATGATTCTACTTTAATACAGCTGCCAAAAAACAGAGCAAAAATTCAGACTCCCAATTTTGGCTTCATTATTAACTACATGTGTTGCTGTTGGACAAGATTATGATGTCTTCAATTTCCTTACCTGTGAAATAAAAATACTAATAGCTATATTATGGTGCCATTGCAAGTATTACAAATCACAGTATTTTTGAAAATAGTGAACTGTCAAATAAATGTCAAATTTCATCACAATTTTATATACAGATAATATAATTACAATTTTATCATTACTCCAAATTAAATAATCTATGTATAGTAAAAAATTATTGGCTGTTTGTTTTAATAGATTTTTTTTTTATCTTTTGAAAATGTATTTGAGTATTAGGGAATATTACTTGAAACCTCAAGTCTTTAAAAATTCCTGATAGATGGTAACAACTTATTTGATGATATATAACTGATTGTATTGGAAAATAAATCTTTAAAATAATAATACAACCTTGCAGAGATATAGGAAATCTAGATGATTATTCTAAGAAATAACCATCATGGATTAAACTAAAATTTCTCATCCAGGAATTAAGTAATGAAGGACAGCTGTCTTAAACTTCTTCCACCTCTTTTTTTCTAGTCTCATACCTACTCCGTCTCTACATATATTTAAAAGACAGATGGCAGGAATCCATAGAACAAGAACCTGAGGTGTGGATCACAAAAGGCTGCCTATGAAGAAATCCAGATATTAAGCTTAGATATCTACATCGATATATCTTAGCAATGGCTTTTAGAGCCATCTCTGATGTCATCCTGATTCATTATTCAATATTGCCACTTTAGTTTTTTTTAGGCAGAAACTAAAAAATAAGTAGATATGGTCTCGGGACGAACCCTGAGCATTATTTAAGTGGAATCAAATGCAAATTTCAAAGAAGTGAAGCTTGTTAGCTTATTTCATGTACTACCCTCCAACACAGGGCTCCTCTGTGTTCCAGCTATTGAAAAAGTGAGAAATTTCTTCATGGTTGCATGAAACAGGCAGAACCCCACTACCCCCTAGAAATGTCCAAATCCCTGGAGCCTGTTAGTTTGTTACTTCACGTGGCAAAACAGACTTTGCAAATGTGATTATAAGACAAGAAACTTCAGAAGAGTTCTTGAGAGAAGAAACTTCAGAACAGTTAGAGAGATACAATGTTTGACTTCAAAAAGTGGAGGAAGGGGGCCTCTGGCCAAGAATGTCCTCTAGAAGCTGAAACATACAAGTGAATAGATTATCTCCTAGAATCTCTAGTAAGGAATATAGCCCTGTCCACATCTTGATTTTAGACCATTGAGACCTCTGTTGGAATTCCAGGTGACTGTAAGGCAATAAAATTGTGTTGTTTCAATCTACTTAACTTTACAGTAATTTGTTACAGCAGCAACAGTAAACTAATATAGTATAAAACTGTCCTGAGCAGTCAGATAATTGGCATCTTTGCCCCTTTACATCTAGTCCCAGAAATATACTCCTTGGTTACTGCCACAGCTGAAAAGTCCCTCCAGGTTTCCAAGTGCCTTCAGGTAGTAGAGTACTAGGCCTGGCTGAAAACCACTGCATGAATGGACAGTGACTTGTAATAAAAATTGATAATTATATGATTAAATTCAAAGATAAAAATTAAAAACCTTATAAACCTTTAATTCATTTCTAGGCTTTATTTCCTATCATCAATAAAACTTCTGCATCAAAACCATTGCACTCTATATTGTTTACATCTTTCAGTGAAATCTGTGGCAAGCAATTTTATTTCCAGGACAATACAAACCCATTTATCAAGGCAGCCATTAAGAAACCATTGCTAGAAGGGAATCCAATGGAGGCCCAAAGGAAGGAGACATGTATTTTGACCCTAAAGATATATGAACACTGTTTTAAAACTATTTAAAAACAAATGTAGCATGATTAACATTAAAAGCCCAGACAATTTTGAACTGTGTTGATTCTTAACTCCATGTACAAAATAAATAAATAAAAGATTCATTTTATTCTCCTAAGTAGTTGATCAAACAATAATACTTTGCTATTTTAAAGTGCTATAACTAATATTTTTAAATATTAAATTATATATCATTTGTATCTTACAAACATAACCCATGTTAATCACAGTTGTATAGTTTTTCAAACAGCAAGACTTTAAGTAAGCTCTAATAAGCAACATCAAATTTCAAATAACACAGTGAGTATTAACCACTCAGTTAAAAAAATATGAGCCAAGAATGCTGGAGTGAACACATGAATTGTTTCTTGTTTTCTCCTTAAAATATGTATCTTATAAACCAGTATGAAAGTGAAAGTTTAAAAATTACTCATATTTTCCTGATGTTAAATATGACAGATTTTGACATGTATTTAGAGTTTCAAATTTTCAAAAATTTTAAAATTTAACTTTTAATTAAATTTATGTAGTTTTTGGCAGTTTTCTTAGTTTACTAAAGTTTCAAGAATTCTGGATACCCTCCAGTAAACTAAGCAGAAAAAAATTAAAATGTTGTTACCTGCTTTGTTTCAAACCTTGATATAAACAAAATACTTTATGTGATAAACTATTAAATATTTATTTTAACTATAAGTAATAAATACATCATCTTATAAAAATACATATGCTCCTCACTCTTCATAGGAATAGGCAACACGTTCTATTTTCTAAGTAATTTATTCTCTATTAATCAGATAGAAATAAAGATAACCTTATAACCACTTTGTCCTAAAAATAAATAGCGCTTGATCTATACTTTGAAATATTCTTAATCAGCTTCAGGCAATAAATAACTCAGGAAACTAGCACTATAATTTTATTTATCTCCATGTTTATTATGCAGTCAGAGAGTTTTCATCACAAAGGTCTAATACACTTTCATCTTCACAGAAAAATAGAAATGTCCTTTGAAATCAAACAGACCTTCCAAAGACATCAGTCAGTCCATTGTGAAAATATTACAGCTTTGTCACTTTCACCCAAGAGATTTCTGTCAGTCGCCAATCTGGTGTCACTATAGAATTACAGCTACAGTACACTATCAATGCCTACTGTGTCCTTTGGGAAATAAAGCTTTTTTGGTTGAACTTTATGATTTAGTCCCAAAGGCAGAAGAACAAAGCTTTGAAAAGCATACAGAACAGTCTTACAATATTCTAAACAGACAAGATAGAATCTATTTGCAATTTTTTGGTGTATTATAGATTACATTGAATATTACACAAAATTTTTTAGCCCATAATTAGTATTAGCTATCTGTTTTGCTTGCTGCAATAAAATATACTGTTTCAGAATTTTCAAAAGTATGTTTCCATTTTTAATGTGCTTTTTGCTTTATTGCACAATTATCAATATCGTGATGATTCACTTTATAAAGATACTACAGGTAAAAGGAATAAACCTTTCCTCCTTTCTATTCTTAAAAGCATAATCCCAAAGATCACCTCTTAAGGGTGTTTTATTTCAAATTTTTTATGATAAAATATTAATGAAAAAATAAATATAATTTCCATTTTAAATGTCCTTTTTCTATCACTTTACTACCATAATTTCAATGATAAGGATAACCTAAGTTTAGAAAGAGTTACTTGGGTGAGAGTAATGTACACTTTTTTTTCAAACAGAAGGTGTTATAAGTGCATTCTACTACTTACAGGAAACATATTTTTGAATGGAGCAGAACAATTTTTTTTCTTCTAGATATGGTCAGATATTATATATCTTGAATCCTGAATCATATTTTTTTCTTTTCTATTATATTTCCCCCCAGACTTAGTCTTTTCTAGTTCAGTCACTTAGAAAACCATATTGACTCGAGACCTCCAAATGAAGGGGCTTCTCATTAATGACTACATATTACTTGCAAGGTTAAGGGAAATAGGATTGTTTTCTACTAGTCAATTAAACAAATCCAAAGAAAGACACGAATCATCACAGGACTCTTTTGTTTGTATAGAAGAGAGATACTCCCTGATCCTTTTCTACTAGGATTAAATCTCCGATAACATGCAAAAATGATATTTAAAGTAAAAGATTTAGAATTAACATGAAATAGAGCATTGAGGAAAACATTATGATTATTTGGAGATGAACACAAATTAAGCTCATGTATACACAAACTATTTTCCTTTTAATCTGTAAAAGAGTGACAGTTCTGTTCTATCTGAAATTGTACATTTTATATACATTTATACTATAGCCACTTTACTTCTATGTGAATAAATGCAAAAATTAAAGAATCTAATAAGCAAAAATAAAGAATCTAATAATGCAAAAATGATATTTAAAGTAAAAGATTTAGAATTAACATGAAATAGAGCATTGAGGAAAACATTATGATTATTTGGAGATGAACACAAATTAAGCTCATGTATACACAAACTATTTTCCTTTTAATCTGTAAAAGAGTGACAGTTCTGTTCTATCTGAAATTGTACATTTTATATACATTTATACTATAACCACTTTACTTCTATGTGAATAAATGCAAAAATTAAAGAATCTAATAAGCAAACTGCCTCATAAAATTGAACACTTGTTTTTCTTGCTTCATTTGAATATTTAATAAAGTTAAGGATAAGGGATTTTTATTGATTATTTTCCTATTTTATATTTAACCATGACCAGTCACTATAAGGTTTTTGGATTTAGAAGTTAAAAGTGCCCTTAATGATTAAAGCTCTGCTAATTTAGCAAAAATATAGAGAGTGTAATGAAAATCTTCAAAGGTATAATAGGATGCTGCATTTTCAGAAAATGCCATTTTGCCAGAGCATTTAAAATATCAGGAGGTGGGTAATTTTTCAGCACTTTAAAAATTATACTTTCAGTTGATTGAGATATCTGGGACTTCCTTTGAGTCACTTTGTCTGTAGATCTACATATTGATTTGCAACAAACATTGTATGTATGGCTATGTGTGTGTACATATGTGTGTCTGTTACTTTACCACACAAATAGAACTTCTTGTAAGAACTGGTGATCACCTGTGATATGATTTTTATAGTGGCTCAAAGCCGTGCCTCCACAAAATATATTTCCAAAGCAGCAGGTAAAACTCCTACCATTACAGAAATAAGTTATTTTGGAATAAATCAATTTTAGAGTAACTTTAAATCATGCACGCTTTAATACATTCTAGTGGCACATTAGCAGAGATCAAGATCAAAATACAAGATTAATTATCTACACTGCACTCCCCAATCTAGCTGTCACCAGCCACATGTGGCTATTCAGCACTTGGAATTTGGCCAGCTCTGGAAATGGAAAACACACTAAATTTTGAAGACATAAGATGAAAAAATGGTCTGTAAACGATCCCATTTATTAATATATTAAAGTTATAATATTTTAGATGTATTGATTGGATAATTAAATTCATTTCAACTTTTTCTTGTTACTTTTTTAATGTGGTTACCAGAAAATATAAAATTACATATGTGGCTCACATTATGTTCTCATCAGGTAAATATGTCTATACACCTGAAAAACTGATACAGCTTGGAGGAAAAAGGACAGTGAGCCAGAATAAGCACATCAGAATATGCCTAAGAAACAATAAACAAACAAAAAGAAAAGCGACAACTTTGGGGCTTAGAAGGCACTGGCTGCAGGTCACTCTATAAATATCTGGAGGTTTTTAATTTGTTTTAGTTATTTTAATAATATATTAACTGAATGGATAAGTAGGAAACAGCATGAGACCGAGGAACAGGGACCTAGTCTCATCTCTGGATGCACGGTAAGGAGGCCGTGGAAACTTCCAGAATATCCCTACCTGAGGCCAGGCGCGGTGGCTCACGCTGGTCATCTCAGCACTTTGGGAGGCTGAGGCGGGCGGATCACCTGAGATCGGGAGTTTGAGACCAGCCTGGCCAACATGGAGAAACCTCATCTCTAAAAATACAAGAGTAGCCAGGCGTGGTGGTGCACGCCTGTAATCCCAGCTACTCAGGAGGCTGAGGCAGGAGAATCGCTTGAACCCAGGAGGCGGAGGTTGCAGTGAGCTGAGATCAGGCCATTGCACTCCAGCCTGGCCAACGAGAGCCAAACTCTGTCTTAAAAAAAAAATATATATATATATATATCTCCCTACCTGAGTCCTGTGCCCACAGATTCTAGTTTAAATGGTCCAGGCTGGGACACGGAAGCTTTTTAAAATATCTCCCTGGGTGTATAAAAGAGATTCGAGCCAGATTTTCACCCAGGCATCAGAACAAGAGTGAGATATGTATGCGCTTCATCTCATGAGCCAATTCTCTGACTCCTCGAGCGCTGTTATTGAGGATTTGGAAGATGCATTCGAATTTGGAAGAATCTAGTTCTGTGGTGGATCAGCAATATCTTCTATGGGGTAATGGAGTGGGAAATGGTGTTAACTGTTTCAGGAATGTATCATCCGGGTCCACATACTCACTTACGTGATTTCTAACTATTTTTAACCACATTAATGCCAGGTCTAAACTGAAAGTAATTTATAATTGATCACCACCCCCGATACCACCGAGGCCCCTTAAAAGCCATTCCTGGATTCCTTTCCTCTCAATCTGCATAAGTGACAACTTTTCATCATTCCAGGTGCTGCTTAAAATCATCTCCTTAGTAAGCGCTTGCCTAATGAGCCAACGTGTAGCAGTCATAGAGTCACCTGACTACTTAGCCCTAATTCAAGACATTGCAGAGCTTGATGCTAGAGATATTATCCTTCCTTATCTACTTAATTTGTATAAAGGGTCTCCACAACCAGAGGTAAGACTCATGAGAAAATGTAAGTCTCTGGTTCACGGCTACATACCTCAAAAAGTACCGACACAGTGGAAACACTGAATAAACATGTGCTTAAAAATGAATAGTACTTTTTAAGGTAGTATTGACTTTGAAGCTGAATGTTTTATTTGGAAGGATGATATCAGTTTTTTTTTTTTAATCTTCAATAATACAGTTTGTGATTTGAATTGTTCCTAAATAAATTATACTTCCCAGCAAAGGAAAATCTTTATAAGGGTTTTCCTGATGTCAAACTCTAAGTTATTGAGATCCTATGGATGCTGTAATGATTTCAGGTGCTGACTTTTACTTTTTTTTCTTTCTTTTGAGACCAGGACTCACTTGGTTGCCCAGACTGCAGTGCAGTGGCGTGATCATAGCTCACTGCAGCCTCACTCTTCCAGGACGAAGTGATCCTCCTGTCTCAGCCTCCCAAGTAGCAGGGACTCCAGGTGCATGTTACCACACTTGGCTATATTTTCTTTTTTTCTCACTATGTTCCCAGGCTAGTTTCAAACTCCTGAGTTCAAGTGATCCTCTGGCCTGGAACTCCCAAAGTGCTGATATTACAGGTGTCAGACACCATGCCTGGTCCCTGATTTTTACTTCTTTTTTTTTTTTTTTTTTTTCTTTTTTTTTTTTTTGAGACGGAGTCTCGCTCTGTCACCCAGGCTAGAGTGCAGTGGCCGGATCTCAGCTCACTGCAAGCTCCGCCTCCCGGGTTCACGCCATTCTCCTGCCTCAGCCTCCCGAGTAGCTGGGAGTACAGGCGCCCGCCACCTCGCTGAAATCACAGACCTTCTAATATTTCTTCCAAAATGTTTGACTTTGGGCTACTTCACTCATGATTAAAAGTTTTATCAGAGAGTGGGCTAAGGCTATAGAGATTAAATCCAAATGAGACATTTTTGCATCTTCTTAAAAATACAAATAAAATGTAATGAGAAACAATGCTGAAACTGTATAAAATCAGAAATTGTATATTACCTGAATCCTCATTACCATAATCATTCTGTCGTTATTTCAATTATAAATTAATAAACTCCTACTCATTCTTTTTAAATCCTGGAAGTCCTTTGAGCATAACCAAAATCTTAAGTCACATACCAAATATAACTTTGGTGGAGGAATAAGGAGAAAAATGTATTATACTGTGACTTTGAGTTAAAACAGTCCATTTTCAAATGTCTTATCTTTAACATACACCTAATTTGGTTAAAATATATAAAATATCTAGTTACAGAACTTTTAGAAAGACAAACTGTATCATGTTAATGAAATACTATATAGCTGTGAAGGATTCTTCCAAAGATTTGACTTTCCTTTATCTTCTTTGGAACTACTGTTTAATACATTTAAAAGAGATGTGGTAAATGTTACGAGACATTTCAGGAGAGGTGAATCAAACTCTCACCAATGAATGGTTTGAGATGTTGTTAGACTGGATCATCACTGGAAGAAAGCAATTGCTGTGACAAAATGCTTTTGAAAGATGCAAAAATATTAGGAGATATCAGGAAAAATATTTACAGAGTGAAGTATTAAATGTGATTGTACAGGCATAAAGTACCTTTACACGTTTTCTAAAGAAGTACATCTAAAAATGTATTCCGTAAGTTCACTTAATTCAAAGGCTATTGGGTTATACTATGGACTTCTAAATGCCTTTTTACATTGATGTAGGCTTCTATGTTAGCTGGATCCTTAGTTTCATCCCATAATTGCATGCTGTATTTTTTAAATTAACTCTTTAATATAGGCCAAATAGCTTAAACTAACACTGTAAGCTCTTTATTACATGGTCTCTCAGCTGCATTTCATGCCATCAGGGTGTTTCACTTTCCAAAAGGAAGAGATTTAAAGCCATAAAAATTTTATTACGGTTGATAAATAATTCTTACCAGAAATAAACTATAGTTAGATTATCTCCCTAACATAGTCTGCCAATATGCCATAATCTGCCTATATGTGCAAAAGAGGAAAGGGTAGAAGTACAAAGGGAATAAAATCGTCCAAAGGAATCTCAATCTGAGAACATTAATTTAGTATTTAAAAACATTGCCATATGTCATATCTTCTACTCCCAGGAACCCCACAGATAATTAAACAATAAATAAATGTGTTCCAGTTCTTGAACGAGGTAGAGTCCTCCCATCGAAACAATTAAGGAATGAAACAGTCAATATTGAGCTGTGAATTACATATTTTTTCCAAGTAACATATTTTTAAAAGGAAAATTACATAATTCGAATGAATATAATACATTTGTTTAAAAATATAAACCCAACAACATATATTCATCCCTGTTCTTTAAGTGAATCAATAAAACTTCCCAACTTTAAGGTCACCTGACTTATATGCCTTGAGGCTTATCCGGTTTTAGAAGAGTAATAAGTAAGTGATTCACTGCCTGGTTGGATTTTAACCAAAGAGAGGAAATTATCAAAGAGAATGCCCCACAATGAAGCACTTTAATGTGATAATTGAACAACTAGATAAGATAGATGAAGTGATTATTGACCATGAGAAGCTTTCCATTCTGTAGAAAATGACTTTGGATAAGAGGCCTCCAGAGTTACAGAGAGGTTATGTTTTGGTTCTTTAATGCTGAGAAAAAAAGGACAGTAGGAGCCTACTATAGTACATGGAGCATAAGTGAACAAATAAAACTGCTCCGTTTCTCCCCCCCAAAATTTAAAATGCTTATCATTAAAAATTAATTAAAGCTGAAAAAGATACTATAAACATATGTGTTTATGTGCAATTCTGTCACATAGAATTATGAAAGGACAATCACTTTTTTTTATATAAACTACTTGGAAGTATCAAAAATTTCAGGTTAAAAAGGGTTTCCTCCAAAATGCCTAAATGTATTCTACATTATCTATGGAAATAACAACTATTTTTTCACACAATAAAAATATTAGTGACAATGTTGTAATATACTTTAAAGTTATCATAGAAATAATGGAAAGTACAGTATTTCTAAAAATAAGATAAAACTGATGAGTTCACAATTTCTCACAGGAAATCTTAGCTTGAATAAAATTATACTATCAATTTAAGAGCAAACAAAATTGGCAGTTTCTCTGTTACATTTTCACTCTGAGCACCCCAAAAAGTGCTTTCTTTGTAACAGAATTCACAATCTGTGAATTGAACTCTTATTCCCTATTTCTTGTTGCTAAAGGATTTTGGATTTATCTCTACCCTACTCAATCTCCTTAACAAGGGAAACTAAGAACAACACCTCTGACTTTCTGAGGTGTATATTTTAGATTCTCATTTAGCAAAGAGGGCATGATGGACTAAATGGTCTCTGAAATTTTACCAATAGGGTCAAGAGAATTTGATTAAGCACTGTCTTTTTATTTACCTCTCACCAGCTGCTGGGATTATTTAAACCAATATCCTTGGTGCTCTAATTTCCATCTTTTCAACCAGAATCAGCTTATTTGCTTCTTTGAACTAATTAACCCTCTTGCTCCGAAGACTCATCTATTATGGTATAGAAAGAGTTTGAGTTTAAAACATAAACAGATCGTAATTTAAATTGTGTCTTGGTTATGTACTAGTTGTCCTCTTTGATCATAACTATATATTCTGTGCCTTAATTTTTGCCATCTGAAATTATCATAATAATACAGAGTATAGTTAGAAGATGACAAAATAAATATGTGAGAGTTTCTGTGGTTGACACATACTAGGGATACAAAATAAACATTTTCTAACTGAATGAACTCCACTTTATTCAAGGATATTTACTTCTAACCAGCGCTTACAGAATGAATCTCAGTTTCTAATAGTGAAATGCTAAGCAACAAACACTGAAATGTGTACAAAATGTGTACAAAGATTTTTGGCACAAGGTAAGTTTCTTCAAATCTCCCACATCACTTTACCTGCTCAGAATAGTCCCACTCTCCGGGACTATTAAAGTCAGTTTCACCTGGAGTTTCCACATCTAACAATTTTTTTCAGTCATTAGGCATCTTCTTGATCATATATACCTCTTATAAAGAACAGTCAAGGAGGGAAGTTAAAATTAATTGAGAATTATGACCGTAATGGCAAAATAGCATTTAAAGAAAACGAGTTACATTCATTGGCTGAGGCCATAATGAGATTATTTTCCCAAAGCAGAGTCTTGAAGAAAAATGAATAACTAATTTGGGGGCAAAAAGTCTTAAGGAGAATATATATGCATCTCTAAAACCAAATATCATAACTTTATTTGCTATAGATAGTGGTATATTTTTTCTGCAGAATCACTCCAGAAATCAATAGAAGTTCACAGCAAACACTCTCAGGGGAAGAAAAACCTTTACAATTACAATCTTAATATTTATCTTCCTCTTAAAAGAAATACAGTGCATTTGAGCATGGCTTAAATGAAATGCAGCAGGTTGCTTCAACGCTTGTTCACTGCATTATGCTTAATGCATCTTTGTTTGTTGAAAAGAAGGGTACCCATAGGTCCTCACCAGAAGTAAAGCACATAATTTGAATCCTATACTAAATTCTCTCCAGCCTTAAATTTAGATGGTGCTATATTGCAGTCCCTTATATCTGTAAATTATATCTGCAATTATATCTGTAATTAATTATACTTGTAAATAATTATATCTGTAAATAATATCTATAAATTATATCTGTAAATAATTATATGAAATTATATCTGTAAATTTATATCTGTAAATAATTTTATGAAAGTTTCTGTAAATATATTATATATTTATATATACAGATATATTAAAATAAGGTATTTACAGATATATTAAAATTATATCTGTAAATAATTTTATGAAAGTTTCAAACTGTAAAAATGTTTCATTTTGTTTGTAACATTTTCATTGGTCCATTCCACACTTACAAATGACATCTCACCTTTCTTTTTCACACCATATATGACTAAAAAGAACATAATATCTATGGGCAATATGCTGCAGGAATATATATATATATATATATATATTTTTTTTTTTTTTTGAGACAGTGTCTCACTCTGTTGCCCAGGCTGAAGTACAGTGGCACTCAGCCTCCTGATGCATAGCTGGGATTACAGGCACCCACCACCATGCCCAGCTAATTTTGTATTTTTAGTAGAGATGGGGTTTCACCACATAGGTCAGGCTGGTTTTGAACTCCTAACCTTGTGACCCTCCTGCCTCGGCCTCCCAAACTGCTGGGATTACAGGCGTGAGCCACCTCATCTGGCCAGGAATTCTTTTATTTTTTAAAGTGGGTAATTACAATTGAATTTGAATGCAAAAAACAAAGAACTGGCTCACTAACGTCTTGAGCACCTAAATGCTTATGACAGTGATCCTACATAATGTAAGAATTTGGCATCTGGGATATGAATGAATGTGTATATTTTAGAAACTTCTCGAAATAATGTTTCTCCAAACTTGGTTCATAGACCACCTTCATCAGAATCATGAAGGCTGATTTCTTGCCCGCAAGTGCAACCCCCTAGATCAGAATCTGTAGGCAAGGATCTCAGATGAATGCATTTTAAACAAGCTGCTTGGGTAAATCGCTTCCTTCGAAATTCCCGTTTATAGACAGAGAGACAACAGACCTAATTAGTCCAGCAGTGGATGGGAACCTCATGAAAACAAACTAGATGACACGTAAAACTCCTCACCTTAGGCGCGAGGCTCTGCAGGATGCAGTCTCTTTGCATCTCTCCAGCTTTCCCCAGCCCGTGCTCCCCATTTTCTGACGCACATGCTTGGACCACACTTGCCAGCCTTCCCCAAGCCTAAATTCTGATTAACCTCAAGCCCAAAGGACACCCTCTACCACCTCCTTTCCTGACAATGGCCAGGCCTTGACCTCATACCCTCGTCCCCTGCTTCTCCCACCAACCCTCCCACCCCGGGTAACATGCGTGTTCGTATGACTTCTTTGTTAACAGACATCTTTACTTACATATAATTTACATATAATAAACTGCAACTATTGAAAGTGATTCACAAGTTTAGATTTCTATCACCCTGGAAAGAAACCTCCTTCATATTAAGGTCACTTCACATCCTACTTTCCCCTACCTAGCCCTATGTGGCCAGGAATCTCCTCTCCCCTGTGCTTGTGCTGGATGTCTATATGAATGCCAGCTGTACAGACGTCCATCACGGCACTCGCAGCTGTGTTGCAACTACCTACTTACACATCTGCCTCTCTAACCAGACTTACAGAAACTCAGTTTCCAGGGTCTAGCATTGTGCCTGATACTTGAGGAATAATCAATAAATACTGGATTAATGAATACATATCTCTTTTTCTTCCTTTTCACAGTCAAGGAGGAGCAGAACTTGCATGTGAAAAGGAGGAAATGCAATAGAGAAGACTGCGCTTTACCTAAATTGGGGGTGGGGAGTTAAGTTCAGACAGGACGAAAGGAACTTGATGAACCAAGAAGTCAAAATTAAACACTTTCCAAAGTCACACTGATCTGTTAAATTTGCCATTAGCAGTGTTTAATGTGAGAGCAACTGTCCATGAGATTTCCTGTGACATATAACCACTGCTTCTACATCTCAGGGAAAACTACCCATTTTCTGCTCTTGTCCTTTAATCCTTTCCGAGCACCTTTTGCAGTCCCTGTGTACTCTTCCTTGGGGCAGGATCAACGGATTGCCCAAAGGTTTCTTCTGCCAGGTATGCTAATTTGGAAAAGAAATACTCCTTTCCTCTGGCAGTAGAAAATTTCTACTGCCTGAGAGCTATTTACATCACAGTTAAGTGATTCTGAACACATTAATCAATAGGCAGCATTGGTTAAAAGATTAGGCAAGTATTGGTCATTTAATTAAAATACAATAGCATATACTCTTGAAGAATCCTCACAGTGAAGCAGGTAAAAATAAATCATTAAATCGCCCAAAATACCACGGGGGTTGGGGGGAACCAGGGGCGGGCAAGGGGTGGTTACTGTTCACATTTTTCTGAACATTCTTTATGGCAGCTCTGAGGACATATACATGTATGTATGTGTGTGCATGTGTGTGTGGGCGTGTGTGCGTGTATACTTACTTTGCAATGCATTGTATAGAGTTTTTCATTTCCGTGAATACAAATCTACAGCATCCATGGATGGCTACATGGCATATTCCATTGTGGAACATGACATGATTCATCTAAACTATCTCTTACTCCTGGACATTAAGGTTATTTTACTTTGTTTTTTCTCTGGGTAATATAAACAATTCTAAAAAGACTATGCACATTTATCTTTGCACAATTAGTTTTCTTATTAAAATAAATGTTTACAAAGAAACTTTCTGTAACAGAGAATATCCAGGTTTTATCTTTTGATCAATACGGTAAAACTGCCCTGCAGAAAGACCACATACATTTATGCTCTGATCAACGGTGTAAATGTGTCTATTTCCCTACACACAGGAAACAATTGCATTTTCATAATATTTTGAGATTTTACAATAAGCAAAAAGCAAATCACGGCCTTCTGACACTGCTGTGTCGTACTGGGCAATCAGCATTTTATTAACCCTTATTACAACTGATGACTGCAAAACAAGTTCTGAAACTTTCATCCTCCTTGACCATCTCTCTATCTCTGACCTCTATCCTTCCCCAGATCCATGCCCCACCTTAGTTCCTTAAACTGGAGTCATGGAGGCTGAGGAAAACACACATTCCCTAACAATCAAATGTATAGAAATTGTAATGGTCTATTTTTTAAGCAAAATAGAAACACAATATTCATATTCTATTTGTATTTCAGTTACTAGGAAATTTAAGCATATATATATTGATCCTTTGTATTTCTTTTCTGAAGTCCTGTATCTATTTGCCTTATAAGAATATTTACCTTGGTTGTTATGATAGTTTTTCCACTGATGTTAAGAACCTTTGTTATCACATATTAACATTCTATATATACATAGAC
The DNA here is from genome assembly GCF_047675955.1 of Chlorocebus sabaeus. Classification (NCBI taxonomy): domain Eukaryota; kingdom Metazoa; phylum Chordata; class Mammalia; order Primates; family Cercopithecidae; genus Chlorocebus; species Chlorocebus sabaeus. The sequence goes on along the minus strand of NC_132910.1, from coordinate 130,713,529 downwards.
ATGTTTATTTCTGGACCCTCTATTCTTTCCATTATCTTATTATCTTAAATAATATAAATTTATGATGAATCTCAATATCTATTAGGGCATAACCCCTCTTCCAATATTGCCTAATAGCATTTTACTTGTTTTATATATTTTTTTCAGAAGTACTTTAAAATCACTTGACAAATTAAAAATTCTAATAGGTTTTTGCTTGAATTTACATTGAATGCATAAATTAAGTTTTAGTGATTTCATATCATTAATGTTTTAAACTTCCTCACTGTAGCAGTAGAAGTATTAGTAGAAACAGTCAAATAATTAGCAAATGGAACTAAATGCTTAGTATGTATAAGATGATTTCCAAACACTTGAGATCATGTCTTTTATCCATCAGGAAAATCTTGTAGATGGGATAATTTTTAGTATCGTCATTATTTTGTAGATAGGAAAACTGAGGTATAGAATATGTAGAAAACTTGATAAATGGTCAAATAATCAGTAAAGACTACAGCTAGAATTCCACTCAACCTTTTTGAAAAGAGAGCCCCTATAATGATAACTCTGCAACTGAGATACATCCTTCCATTAAAGTGTTAAAGTTTTTCACATTTAAAACATTTTTTAACCCAGGGCCTGTACAGGTCTTGTTGAATGTGTATCTACACATTTTATGTTTCAAGGTGGTTTTTAATTATTAGATTTCCTTATATTTCCAAAAATTTTGGCATCATAAATACTATCAATAATTTGTTTTGTAAATGTCTAATGTATTGAATGCTAATTGTTTCTGAACATAAACAGAAACAATTTATGTTTTGTTTCTGTTTTGTTTGTCGCTTCAGGTTTTCAAAAATAATAATACGGCCTTCTTATTTCTAATTGTTATACCTCTGAATTCTTTTTATTTTCTAATTCCTTTGCCTAATAATTCAATAAAAATAAAGTTTTTAATAAAAATAGACATTAAAGCTAACTAAATGCGTTTTTTTTTTTTTTTTTTTTTTTTTAGATGGATTCTCACTCTGTTGCCAGGCTGTAGTGCAGTGGCATGATCTCGGCTCACTGCACTCTCCGCCTCCCGAGTTCAAGCGATTCTCCTGCTGCAGCTTCCCAAGTATCTGGGACTGCAGGCACTTGCCACCACCACCGGCTAATTTTTGTATTTTTAATAGAGACACGGTTTCACTATGTTGGCCAGGCTGGTCTTGAACTCCTGACCTCATGAACCTCCTGCCTGGGCCTCCCAAAATGCTGGAATTATGGGCATGAGCCACCACTCTGGCCAGTAAATGCCTTTTCAATAGTCATATACATTTTTCCAATTTTAGGGTCATTGATCATATTGATTTATATAATTAATTAGAATAATTTTCTTCTTTCTTTATAACCTCCAACACTTAAAATGGCATAGCCTTCTTGATCATAGAAGGAATTCAATAACAAAATTTTCTAGCCATAGTACTTTTTATTTTTAGGATAGCTCAAAAGCTATCTTCCTACTGGAAAACTTACAGATTTAATCACTTACTGAGACAATTCTTCTCATTTATAGCCCCTGAAATATTATTAATTTGATGCATATTTTCTTGCTGTCATTTCTGATTCTATTTGCTTTCATAATTTTTGATCAAGCAAGTGTTCTGTATTTTATTTATTGGTTTCAAGGAACAGGTTTCTGAATTCATTTTCAAATTCTGCTTTCCCTCCTACTTGATTAATTTATGTTTTTATATGTACTAAATCATTAATTCTAATTGCGTGAATTTTGTTGTGTTGATATTTTTCAGATACTTAAGTAATTCATCAGTTTATTTTTATTTAGTAGTTACTTAAGATATTAAGTTCCTTTTTATTATGGTTTTGTGTACTATCATAGATTCCATATGTGGCATATTTTTACTGCTATTTTCTACAGAATCTGGAATTATAGTTTTAGTTTCTTCTTTTTGCATATGTTATTTCTCAATTCGTTACATTAGTTTTATACCAGAGACTAGTCTATCATTAGAAATTTGTCATAATTTACTGAGTTTCTGTGTGTGAGTGTGTATTTGGCTAAGCATATGGTAACATAAATAGTATATATAGTTTGCTTGTCAATATATTTCGCTTCTTTGCTTGTATAGTACAGAGCTTGCTCATCTCTTGAATGATATTTATTAGTTATATCAGTACAATCATTCTTGCCACAATTTAATTATTGCATTATTAGTTTTTCACAAATTAAATAAAGTAAGCTAAACTCATCTACTCTTCGTGTTTCTCTTTTTTGCTCTATATTTATCAATTTTGTTACATATTTTAATTGTATGTAATAAGATGATATTAGAGACCGATATTTTTTGTTGTGGTTTTGTAGGGAGAATTTCAGAGTATAATCAAAAACTCTTCTCCCTCATTTCCACTTACTTTCCAAGAAAATATATAAAATTTTGTGTTTGCATCTAAATAAAATCTACAGCTATGAAAATTGTTAAAGTCATTAAAAATTCAGCAAAAGAGCAGCAAATATTTTAAACCATAAATCACATATTGAGAAGTGTGAGATGTGTCTTGAATTAATGTGCATTTTTTATCATAACAGTATCCTTGAAATCTGCATCATGGAGTGATAATCAAGTCAGAATATATCAAATTGAGTTTCTCATACTTTAGTATTTAAACTGTACAAAGGGGAGCCTAAGAAATAATTTATATTCAATTTTCTTTTTTACAGTGCTATGATTTCAAAGGTTACATGACTAATGTTAGTTTCCAACATTGTTCTGCAAAGAATAAAAGCTTTGTGCTAACTAGAGAATATTTAAAATTCACTAAACTCAAGATATACATATCAGTTTCTGGTCCCCACCCACCCACCCAATTTAAATAACTGCATCTATTGAGAAAGAATGGGACAAGAATGAAAATAAAGGCAGCATCATTTTCATATGCCAGAAAGTGTGCCAGAATTGCACTGTTCTATATAAGAGCCAATAAGAGGTTATTTAAATTCAAGTTAATTAAAGTTAAATACATTCTGAGTGGAAACTATGTGGCTAGTGGCTACTGTTTTGAATAGCATAGGTAGAGAACAATCCCAGAATCACAGAAAGTTCTTTTGGACAGCACTGAGGGCAGTTATTTTTCTTCCCAAGAATAATGAAAACTAATTTCTTTTTATTCATCTCATTTCTGATGGGACAACTGAAGTTCAGAAGAAAAAATAAACAGCATATTCAAGTTTAGAATAGTAATAACTGGTGAACCAATGAGTTTATGTCAGTTCAGTTTGGTTTCTGAGCTCTGCTTTTTCCACTTATTATGAAGAATTAACTGACGGAAAGAAATCCTTAACATTAGGAATAGCTCCTGGAAGGCCCCTCCCTAAGCTAAACACAGCCTCAAAAATCTCACCAGAGGTAGCACTGGCACAACTTGTCCCTGGAATATTTAATCCTTGTCCTTTCTATATTCCTTATCTTATGCAAGATTCTCTGAATTGTGCTGAGTTCTAACTAGTGTGTACATTTTTGAATTAAATTCACATTGCAACTCAGGTTTCCCCATTACTTCTTACCTCTAGCAAAGATTTAGCAACTGTGCCAAATAGTATATTTATATTTTATACCACCTACTGAGACAACTTCTGCAGGTGACACAGTCTAAATGTCATGTCCAAACTTAACCCTTTAAGTTCTACCAACATTGTCCTTTTCCACATTTGTGGATTGAATAACATCTCCCAAGAAGATACGCCTAAATCCTAATCCCCAGTACTTATGAATGTGAATTTACTGTTAAAAAACAATTTTTGCAGATGCAGTTAAGGATCATGGGATGAGATCACCTTGGATTCAAGGTGAGCAGCAAATCCAATGACCTATGTCCTGGGAAGTGTAAGGAGAGGGAGGTTTGAAGCACACAGGCAATGATCAGAAAATACAGAAATGACGGTCAAATAGAGATGGGGGCAGAGATTGGAGCGATGTGAGTACGCCCAGGAACAGGAAGGATTCAGTGCCATTACCAGAAGCTAGGAGGGAGGGATGGAACCGAATGTCTCTCAGAGCTTCCGGGAAGAATCAAACTGCCGGCACCTTGATTTTGGACTTCCGGTTTCCCAAACCGTGAGAGGATACATTTCCATTTTTGTAAGTCACCCAGTTGGTGTAATTTGTTACAGCGGCTCCAGGGAACTCACAAAGCCACCATCCCTGTCAGTACAACTTCTTTTCAGTGCTTTGATCTCTTCAAAGCAGTAACTGTTCCTTCCACATCTCCCAAAGATATAATCAAGAATTTCTTGTGATTAAATTCCCAATTAACGCAAACAACTAAATGTGATCTGGGTGAACACCTGAAGAAAAATGTCAAAAATATGTAAATGTTAGGTTATGGGAAAATGATTTTGCCTGTTAAAATTCGGCTGACTGACTGGGTCCAGACCCACACTACCTCCTTTTTTAAAGTTCTGAACAGGCTCTGAGGCACTAGAAGCCTAAGGAGACAGAATGACATAAGATGTGTAAAAGTGTACTGTTGATCAAACAATGCTACAGGAGAAAAATAGCTTAATCTAACTGACAAATAAAGGAGTGTTTCATTTAATGTGACATACAGGTAATGATATGTGAATTAATTATTACTGTGCATGGTGATAAGAAAAAAGACACAGAGTACAATTTACATTTTATTATTTTATATAGACAAATCAAATTAGATGATCTTAGCTTATATTTCTCTGCAAAACCAAAGTTTACTAATTTTCCATATCCTGAATCTTTTTAATGGTTCTTGCATACAGAAACTATTTAGAAAGACTCTCACAAAGTCAAACATTGTGTTTTAAATAGCCCCAAATTCCCTAATTCTATAAAAGGTAGCTGTTTTCCTCCTAAGGTCTAGTGCTGGTAAGTAGAGTTATTTTCACAGGTCATATTCACCTAGGTGCTCACTAAAAATAAAAATGTGGATTGATCACCTTAAGGACAGAATGCTGTAGGTGAAAGGCCAGGATGGAAGTGAAATCTCAACCAGGGGAAGTAAGAGGAGCAACCTCAGTAATTAACAGTAAGGGTGATCAAAGGAAGAGAAAGGGAGGACTTGACCTGTCTTCTGGTAGAGTACAGAAGGTATGGGCCAGCCAGGTGTTGGCTTCAGAGCCAAGGGAGCTCCTGACCCAGACACAAGACATCTCCTTAGTAAAAGACTTAAAGACTTAAATAAAGAAAATAACATACTGCCCAAAACTCGTCTACAAATAATTGTAATAAATAGTACCGCATCATTTACTTGTGGGGTGGGGATAAGGAGTCAACATGTATTCAGTCCCCGAAAATGAAGCAGGGGGGTTAAAAAATATAATTGCAATTTGAAAGAACAAGCTTCTTCAGCTTTTGCTAGCAAGAAAACAGTATCTTCACCTGTTGAGAGGAAAATGATCAGAAGGCATTACAAACTAACCTGTTATCATTTTTCGTTTATTTTTCTTTAGATGTGGTCGTCAATAACAGGTAGTAGATGCAAAGGGAACCACTTAAAACCACTTAGCCTAATTAAAATGTATGCTATGCCCCAGTCTCCAGGTTTCTCCAGTTAAGAAAGGTCTTGTATTCAGGGGGAAAAAAAATACTGGGCGGTGGCGGGGGGAAAGAAAGGAGAACAGAAAAAAGGACCAAAGTTTAACATCAAATGATGTATGTGCCTAAGACTCTCCATAGTATACTGATCCATTCTTACCTGAGACTTCCATTATATACATTAGAGACTTTTCACTGTTTGCTGACAAGAGAATACAGATGATCAGAACTATCACACCTTGATTGATAGGAAATTTGCTGCAGAAGGTTTGCAGCTAATTTTCTAGTCTACATTGAAGGTTTTTATTCTACTAATTTAAGCCTACAATTTAAAAAAAAAAATTATTTTAAAAGTGCAAACTTCTAGAAAGAGCATTTTTTACAGACCTGGAGAGAGAGTGGCACTGAAAGAGGAAAGATTATCTTTGATAATCTAGCCTGGGATAACCAGATTCAGGTAGGGGCCAAAATAACTGGATTTAAAACAACAAACAAGGACAAATCGAATTCCTAAGCTAATTCAATAGTGATGTGTTAAGTGCCCGTAAACTTTATTTAGAGAAACAACCAAAGTGGCCAGGCGTGGTGGCTCAAGCCTGTAATCCCAGCACTTTGGGAGGTCAAGACAGGTAGATCACCTGAAGTCAGGACTTTGAGGCCAGCCTGGCCAACATGGTGAAATTCCATCTCTACTAAAATTACAAATATTAGCTGGGTATGGTGGCAAACACCTGTAATCCCAGCTACTCAGGAGGCTGAGGCTGAAGAATAAATTCAGCCAGGAGGCAGAGATTGCAGTGAGCTGAAACTGCACCACTGCACTCCAGCCTGGGTGACAGAGCGAGACTTGTCTCAAAAACAAAACAAAACAAAACAAAACAGCAAACAAACGAAAAGAAAATTGTCTTTTGTTTGTTTCCTGGAAACGAAAGTGATTGGAAATAAATATTTTTAAAACTGAGAAAACAGTGACACACATTTGAATATATTTAAATATATCTAAGATATGTATTGAAATATTGGCCTATAGCATACATTAATAGAATTTATGTAAGTTTGTGCAAGAATGAATATACACAGATGTACTTACACATGCATTTATCTATTATTTCTGCAGTGGAAATAAAATAACAAATAACTGCAGACATATGTGACACTATCTACTTGCCTATGTTTTAAAATATTATGCAGATAGCAATGAAATTCTTTACCTGAAGAAAACTAAAAATTTGTTAGAATTTGAACATCAGTCCAAATAACTGGTGTTTTGTTAAATCTATCTGCAAAACAATTGATCCAAGAAAATCTTGCAACCTTACAATTAATTGGCAGCGAGTGAGTTAATGTTGATAAATCATGAAAATATACAAACATATTTTTATTCCTATATACTACTTTATTTTCTTCCAAAATCAAAAGTAGAGTTATAATGATAAAACATCAGTGTGGGAAATATTCTCTAAGCACTGTTACAAATTCCTTGGTTTGCAAGTGAGGAAACTGGAGCTAAGACATACTCAATAACCCACCCACAAACACACAGCTTTGAATGAAAGCCAGATCTCAGATTAGGCAGCATTCAGTGTTATATCTATGATAGTAGACTATCAGAAATAATGTTTTCAGGCAATGATTCCCCAAGACTCAACCACAACAGTATGGAGGGTTCAATTATTCAAGAAAATGCTTATGAAAGCTGTTATCTCAATTATACTAAAAATAAAGAATATCCAAGCATATTCTAATGTAATTTAACTTTTTAAAATTTTTCCTAAATAAATATTTTTGATGTCAACAAAGATACAAACAATAGTAAAATTGTTCACCTCGCTTTCTTTCTAATATGAACATTTTAAAAAACTGAAATCTCCAACCATAACAAATTGTCAAATAACTTCTGCTAGATTCATAGAAAGAAATAACATGTGACTATGAAAATTATGCTGCAGCAAAAGATTTAATGGCTTCAGAATTTTAATTTAAAAAAATTTTATGCAAAATGTTATGATAAATATAGCATCATCGACATACATAAAATTATACATAATATACCACAATACCACATTTACCTTATAGAATTGTGTTTCGTATTGTATTTTGCATTTGCAGTTTGTATTTTAATGCACTATCACACTTAAGAACTATTTCAGAAGTCAGAAAAGAAATGCTGAAATTGTGATTTCATCATAATCATATGATGGAATACTGAACAATGGTTATAATGAATGAACTAGTTCTAAATGGATGAACAAAGAAAAAATTTTAAAACCACGAAGAGCAGAAAAGCAAACTGTAAAACGATACACAGAGTGAATGCATGATGTTAAAATGTGACTTCTCTTCTAAATTGATCTTTAAAATTTCACTTAATAAATATTATAAAGACTATAGTTTTAATACTGAATATTGGTCTGTGGGGGCAAATAATTAAAAGCCCTAATAAATACTACAATACAAATATTTTTGAAGTATCTTCCTTCTGACCATGTTACTTATCCCAAACTTTTATTCCTTTTTTGTTCCCTCATTGTTTTTTTTACTTTTCATGCTATTTTAATAAAAAGACTATTAAACCAAAAGAGTAAGCATTCCTGTACTCCGTGTCTTGTCATTGTAGTCTTCAAAATAAATGTTCTCATTAGTGACATGGGGCTTCTCTCAGAGGTCACTGATGAACAGGTCTCAGGTTTGGCACTATTTTGGTGACCTTGGTTTTACAGGTTTGGTTTACAGTATGTGTCAGTGTTACAGATCTAATCAGATTTGAGGATGATGACTCGACATTCACATGGAAATGAAATGTATAACCTATTATGTCGATTTATTAATTTGTAATCAAAATCAAATAGGAGCCTGAAGCTCTTGCCTGCTGCCTGCAGAAGCACCCTGAACACCTTACTTCACTAAAGAAAATGGGCAAGAGTAAACAGATTATCCGAAGGTGGCATGGTGAGCATGAATTAGAATACATTATTCTATTTATATGACATACCCCTAATGCCATCAGAACATGCAGGTCTGCAGCATCGAGTATTCAGAAAGCTAGCATCTACTTTGTTTCCCGGAGGGCACCCTTGTGAGTATTACCAAACGATGCCCTTCAGATTCTGGTTCAGTTTCCATGTTTTCCATACACAATTAGAAACATTTATCTCATAGACACTGTTAAGACTGTCAATATGATTTGAGCTGCTGCCTTGGGAATATATTCTATCCTTTTCGATAGAGATTATTTTTTCACACAAATCTATAGATTTTTTTCTCATATTACGGATGAGGTATCTTCTGATCCATTATTTCTTGACAAGTTTTTGAAATTCGAAGAGATTTCTGAGGTGACTTGCTTATTCTTTTGCCTAGAAGCATGTTTTTTCTTAATTGTATATAAAGACATTATTTATGAAATGTTTTGCATATTATTCACATTTTAAACTCTTCTGCATTACAAAATGGAAAACATTTTACAAAAAAATCTGTCAATACATAGTTATTGAGAACATCAGAAATAGTGCCTGAATTGATATGTCAGTTGTAATTCTATAAATGATATTATGGACAGAGCGAAACCACTGTCCCTTATTGTTATAGATGTTGGTCTTCTCAAACAATTTAAAAATTAATTTTCTATAATTTCTTTAGGGTTGTGAAAAGCCGATCCATGCAAATAGGAAATGTTGCAAATCCTTTTCAATTTTATTCTAAAGTTGCTAATCACACACTGATTCCAAATCAAAACTCACTAAAATGAAATGACCAAGCTCCAGAAACAGGATAATGCAAATAATCTTACCATACAATGACATTTTCATTCGAGATTTTTCCCAAATCACATTATCTGATATTTAAAAATTAAATAGAACATAAAGCAGATAATCTTATTCATGTGCAATTCATGCTAAAGCAGATTTGAGTGTGAATTCTGTTTCAAAGATACTTGTAATTTCAAATTTCTGTTTTTGTTATCTCAAAAACAGTATCACTATGATAATTTGTTTCATTTGCGTTGTTGGTACACGCACTCTTTTATTTAAATATATCAACAACAAAATTTTCAAGTGCTATAAATTTACATTTTAAAATAGACTAAACTGGAACTACCAATATTGTATAAAACAATAGAGGCTGAAATAAGACTTTCTTTAAACATAAATTTATAAATCATTCTATATAAATATTATTAGCATAACAATTTGAACATAAACTTTGCCAAAGTCAGTAATAGAGACCAGAATATTTAAGACTATTGTTAACGTTATTTCTTATACTTTACTATTTCAAGGTTAGTTTTCCCTCAAAATTTCTGAAAATACTGAGATTTCTCTCTATTTTATAATTTGTAGCATCAAAAAGTTTTCATTTCTTGAAATTTAATGTAATATGTGTATGATAACCATTAAATTTTTGCTTTCTTTGTTCAAATTAATCACTGTGAACTGTTTCAAAAGCAAAAATTTAAAAAACAAGATTCACAAGTAATAAGAAACACTGCTTTGTTGAAAATATTAGATTTCTTAAAGAAGTAAACAAATTGTAAACATTAAAAAAAATCACTGACCTTTAATTATATGAAAATTAACCTTTTTGGTTTTGATCCCGGAGTTACAAATAAAATTTTGAAGAAATCACTAACAAATTTGACTCATACGGATAATTTTAGAAAAATATATATTATGAGTGTTAATACTTTATGGGAGTTTAACATATTTTAAATCAAAATAAAATAAAGTTGGCAATAACTGCAATATTGTCAACTCTGCTCTGAATATAAAAAGCAAAATAATTAAGTTGTATGGAAAAGTATTAATGTGAAAAGTATGAATAAAAAACTTCACAATGATAATACAAGGGGACCTGTATTTGAGAAAAAACCTACAATATAAATAATGACACATGTAAAATATAAATTTAATACTTTTGAAACTGAAATCTATAGGCAACACACTTAAGAACTGAAGATACTTTAGTGTATTTAATTTTATCAAAAAAAATTATTTTTCATAAGGAATTGTTATATGCTACATGAAATTAAACAAACATGTAAGACAATGAGAAAAAGAAATTATGAACATCCCATCACAAAACAAATATTTTCTGGTTGTTAACCTCTTAGACTATCTTGCACCTATTTGTTATTAAAAGAAAGAGATCAATGTACTGATTTTTATTTCATAATAAGAAGAGATCAAAGATAGATCCTAATATTTATTGAGCACTTAATTTGACATTTATGTTTTAAAAATTTTTGTCAATATTATAGATGCTGTTCAAATTTAGGTAAATATACTTCAGGAAAAAAGCTTAGAGGTGGAAAGTAAATTGGCATGTTTATTTTTCAATAATAACTGCTTAACCTTTAAATCTATGTTCAACAAGATACCATTATCTTCTCAGAATATTCTATTCTACTGATAGTACATATTAATTAACACAGAAAATTCAAACACACACACACACATATACACAAGAAAGCCAATTTATCATTTCTAGTTGACATGTTGGTTGAAATACGGGATTATTTATTCTTGCTGCTGTTCATTTTATATACAATCAAAACAAACCTATAAATACTTATCTTCTAAGTAACAAAATTAAATTCTAAAAACTACATCAACAGCTTATTCTTAGTTTCTTTCTTATTTTGTTTAATTTTATTTTTAATAGACAACTATTAAAAATCAGCCTACCACATAGCTGCCGAAGTATTTTAAAAAAGGTAATGTGAATAAATCTTTCTGCTTAATGAATGATGGATTGAGCTATAAGATGAAAAATTATTAAGTACTGGTGCAATCCATTAATACACTGATATTTGTGACTATGACTAGTTCTCATTAAAAGTGTCCAGGTTTAAAAAAATGTTACAATAAAGTTTATTTAGAAAACTGGTGGTATAAACTGGAGGGAAGGCATTCATGGAAAGGTATCTCCTCATTTTCCTCCCTCTGTCATATAATTGAGGCTGACATGGACACTTTCTGTTCTCACATGCCCATGGCCACTCATTTAGTAAATTCTATAGATCCACAGCAGAGATTGTTTTATTGTCTGTTTTGCATAATAATGTTCTAAATCTAATGTTACCAGCAAAGATCCCTGTCATACAATAATTATCAATATTTATTACTAAAGCAAGTTCTTGAACATACTGTAATTTAAGCATGGAAAGTTGAGTAAGAATCTAATATAATTTATATTCATAATAAAAGTACTAGCAAAGTATTAATAACACTGATTTGGGGGTATATAGGAAATAACATCAATTTAAACTTTTGCAACACCATTATTCAACCTCTCAATTTGCCAACAGTATTCTATCGCTAGTTGCCCTTAGTTTAGGCACAGAGTTCTGATAATTGTAATTAATCATACATTTCAAAAGCTTTACGATATTCATATTGGAAAACACAGTATAAATCTATGTGTTGGGGTGCTGTGAAATAATCAAAATCATGAAACATATTCCTATCAGAATGAAAATACTAGTTAGACAGCTGTCTTATTCTAATAATATTAGGTACCTTTAATTATGCCTCTCCAATCTCCTACCTTTGGAAAACAATAATTAGAAAGGTATGCTTATTATAATAATTAGTAAGTGTGATTCTCGTAAATAATTTTTTCATTCACTTGATATCCACTTTTGATCCATCCACCTTTTCCCATAGTAAGTTCTAAACATAAGCCCTTTAAAACATGAAAGATAGTTTTTGATCACTATAAGGAATGACTATATTTGTCTTGTCCCATGGTTTTAATCCCTTGGTAACAACATAAACAGTTTATATAGCATATTATATTTAGAGGTTATCACAAGTTTCATGGTAATTAGGTGAATAGTAGGGCAGCTTATCCAATTATATTTCTATGACTAAATATCTCTAAAGCTACATGGCAGAACTGTCCTATACAGTAACATACAGAAAATTATTTGAGGACTCTGGGGTTTCAAAAAAAATTTGGGATGTTCAGTGAAATAAAATCTATCCCTGAATATTGTATGAGCAAAACTGTACTCATGTTAAAAATATGTTTCATGAGATATGTATCATATACCATATGCCATAAACAATCATATTATACATATATAATTAAGCTATATTCTTTGTAGACTTTTATACAAAGAAGTGGTAATTAAAGAGAGTTAAAGGTAAAGGTGTTTGTATCCAATACAGCATTAACATATAAAAATTAAATTACAGTAATACTCAAAGTTAGAAATATTATTGGGATAAATCTTGCATCCTCATAATTTCTGCTAAAATTTATATCCCAAGATACATTTTTCACTCTTTTACTCATCTAGAATAAATTTTTTATATATAATGATTTTTATATATTATAATAAATCATATACATATGATTTTTTCCTTATATATAGTGCTAAAAACTTTTTCTTCTTATTAAAAACAAATGGTGCCTCCCAATAAAACACCCAAGTTTCAAATATATATCCCTTTTTTATAAATTATAAGTGAAAGTCATGCTCAGTCATACTTTACACTGTAAGAGAAACCAAACAGGCAGGTGAAAAGACAGAAACTAAAGAATAAAAGGTTTCCTCTTTTGCTTGATCTTCACTGACTGATAAACCCATGTTAACTCCTAGAAGATAACTTAATGGAGAAAAAAACCAAAATCTCTGCTTCTGCATAATCTCTCAATCCCTCTATATGAGTTTCAAAAGCTTAATTCAGTTGAAATATTAGGTTGGTGCAAATGTAATTGCGGTTTTTATATTTAAGTCTAAACCCAGTGGCTATATTTCATGGTGCTGGAAGAAAACTACCTAACAGAGCTATGTTATAGCTCTATTAGAACAATGTGCTAAGGAGATGGAATGAAAATACAAATAATGCAGAAAGTGCATTAAAATTACTGTAATAACAAGTGCAAACACTTGGTGAATGCCAAGCTTCAACTATTATCATGAGGCTTAGGTTAAATACAGATCCTCTATTTAACAGATACCTATTTTTGATTACATTTTTAAAATGAGAATTTAAAGTTGATCATTAGACTATTTTCCAAAATTCTTCAGTATGCACATTGCCACTCCCATTACCAAGATTCCCAGTGAAAACTGATTACCCTTGTGTGTATGTATATATGTATATATGTATGTATACAATATTTCCCTCCATAAACTTGAAGTCAACTTCAGTAGCGTATTACATGATTGTATCAGTCCAATAAACTTAACTGAAGAAGCTCAGTATTGTACAAAGAGTATTTACTGATTATATTTTTAAAGTCTCAAAATATGTAGAAATATATACGTCAAAGTTATGTCAAAATTATGTCAATCTTATCAACATTTCATTTATATTGAGTTTACAGAAAAACTTACAAGGCACCCAGTTTTCTCTGAAGATATATATCACACAAGCAATGACCATAATATACCTACTTCTAACCTATTTTACCACATTAACATTGCTTTAGTTGATTTTTAAACTGTCCATAAGAGTTACAGTGGAGGAATTTAACACATTTAATAGGGATGATAAAATAGTAAATGTCTGGTTTTCATATTTTTAAACATTTAAAAATGGCATAAAACTTTCAGCATCTTACAGTGAAACCCTTTTGTTCTTGCCTGTGTAAAGGGGCATACATTTAGAATGGAATAAATTTAGAAAAATCTATAATCACTTAATCTGTGTGGCAACAGGCGGGATAAAATTAGTTCCTTCAGAAAGGTAGTTATACTATTTTATAACACTGGGAGTTCCAAGCCTTCTTGGATATTATGCGAATGTGAAAGAAATATAGTTTCAGAATGCAAAAGTAAGTACTTTGCTACAGACGTTATCTGAAGATTTAGAAAACAGTCACATATATTTTATAAACATGTGCCCTCAGTGTAAAGCATGTTGAATTCAAATGATTGCTAGTGCTACATTTTTCAATGCATCATGTCTGTCTCTAAATTCCTTAAAATGTTTGCTGTATGGCTGTAACTTTTAAATTGCTAAATAATGACATTAAAGTAAGACCTAATAGGATTTTTTTCAGACTAGTTAAGCTCAGTTCTCTGCCACGGTAAAATCTATGATAAAACACAATGAAAGAAGCAAGAGATGGGAGATGAACAGATTAGATTCAAGAAGCAGTTTTTTCCTGAAACAGTGCAACAATACAGAAGCCTAAGTCTTTGTCCTTCTGTCTGCGAAATGGGCAGCCCATTTGTCTCTGTCCACTTTAAAGCTATTTTCTCAGATGAACGACTGATTGCAAAGTTTTAAAATTTTTAGAGGAAGGCAGATTCTCTCATCACATTATTATTGTTACCATAATATATCAACGTAAGAATTTTTAAAAGTGACTTTTGAAGAATTTTGCCTCTGTTTCTAAAGGCAAAGTGAATGTGACCAGATCACACCAGATGTAAATGTCATGAAATTTTGAAGAAGAAACATCAATTCACAAGAATGACCAAAAAGTTGTATAAGCTTTTGTCCTTAAATGTAAGCTGCAGTAAATTATTTGAAGAAATAAGTATATTTAGCTATCTTAACTTTGCAAAACACAAATTCAGGTGCATTCGGGATACTAACAAGTATTCAAAATCATGTTTGCTGACTTTCAAATGCAAGTTTTATACTTTTTAAAACTATAACACAATAATTAGAGTTTTATTATGGCAGAATGCATTGTTTTTCATGGCTTTGTGAATCACCACAAGATATAACCAAAGGACCAGTTGACATTTCTGACATGAATGAATCATACTGTACTCTAATATGCACAAAAACTATTTTCAAATGCTTAATGAATGAAAAAAAGCTTAAAGAATCTAAATTTCCACAGATATAATCCAATCATATTTCAGATGACACAAAATTTTTTCCAAATATGACAGTAAAACCAGTGTCTCCCCTAAAGTGAGCTCCATACACATTTATTTGGCCTCATTGTGATTACATCGAGATAAATGAGTGTTATGCAGGTTCTCATATAGTTTTCCACTGCTCCATCTGCTGGATATGTCTACATCTCCTGCACCAAAGTGCTAACCTCTGAAAAGTAACATGAACTAATTCAGCAGGTGGCTTCAAAAGGCTCAAGCACGTTGCTTGAAAACTTACTATGACTTGTAAATTTTTGCTTCACTAAAAACTTCCTACTTCACTGTAAGAAAAAATAATAATAATGAACCTATACCCATCACTAAAATAGTACGGCACGGAGGATACGTTTCCCAGTAGGTGATACATTACAAACAACAAGGCACTGGGCAATTCATTGCAGGTTTGCACACCGCTCCGATCTTAACTGATTTTGGCATTGATCTGAGAGGTTTTAGAGTCGTTCCCCTAATCTAGAAATGGAAATCGTATGCATAAAAGTTTTAAAGAGATTTTTAAGCATGCCTGTTATTAAGCACATAAATATCACAAAAGGAAATCATGCCTCTCCAAACACGATTTACCAAGGATCAGGGAGCCCTTAGCATTTTCCCCCGCAGCGTCTTTGCAGGCAGCTCCCGAGTTGCGCTCTCCGACGAGGCAGCCCCACTTTTCCTCCTTCTCCCAGTCACAGACGGGACAACGTGCAGCTGCCGCCACCAGCCAGGCCGCTGTCACCGCTGTCATCGCTGTCACCGCTGCCGCTGCCGGCGCCACCGCTGCTTCAAAACCATAGCTGCTACTGCAAAGAAAGGGTTACTCCTCTCTTGGAGTCAAGTGGCTGCAAACTTCACCTGCTTTTCATGTACCTTCTCTTGCAAACTTGTACGTCCTTCCGTGCAGAAGGAGCAAGGAAAACCATTACCAGCATCACAGGGAACGTCATAAAGAAGGACACCCCCGGAAGGTAAGACCTGCGAGTTATTTCGAAATACGATCTTAATCCAGATGGGAACCACCGCTGCCAGCAGATCCTGCCCCCCCCCCCCGCCCGCCCCACCCTCGACTCGGTTCCCATCAGCGAGCGGAGCCCACGCTGCCAGGGAGAGCGGCTGCAGCGGCCGCCGGCATGTGCGAGGTGGAGGTAAAGTTTGACAAATGACGACCACTCTGGGAAGGGGAAAAATCTAGGCAGCCAAAAATCCGCGCGGGGTGTGCTAGGGGAAAAGCCGCGCCGGGAAGCGCCACGTACCTTGCTGCGGTGCCAGGCGCAGAGGCTGAGAAGAGAGAGAGTCGGTGGAGGTGGCGGGGCGAGCGTCCAGCCCTGGCCACGGGCTCCCTCCCGGGGCGAGCGGAGCCGCCGTCGCCGCCGCCGCGCCCGGGCGCAGGGCCGAGCGGCCGCCGCCTCGCCAAAGGCGCTGGGCAACGCCACTCACTTGGCCCAGGGAAGTTGGGCAGCCTCCGCCGCGGCCTCGGCACCCGGCGAGAGCAACACGTTTAGTTTGAACTTTCCAGCTCCAGTCCCGGCAAATCCACACTCACGCACACACGCGCGCGCGCGGACAGCCTCTCAGAGGCGCGCGAGCGGGCCCCGGTGGCTTTCTGGTCTCGTCTTGCTCTCTCCCTCGCTCTTATTGGCGCGGAGGTTATTGTTTTATTTATTTATTTCCTCCTCCCGGCTCCAACCCTCCTCTCTGCGCCTCCCTCCCCGGCTTCCCCTCCTCCTCCTCCTCCCAGGTCTGCGGGGCCGGCCGGGGCGGTCGCTCCAGCTGCAGCGTAGCGGGGCTGCGCGGCGGGACCCGGCGGGGGCGCACCGGGTGGGGGCGCTCCGGGCGGGGACGCGGGGCCGGGCGGGCGGGGACGCCGGGGCTGCCGCCTTGGCTGAGGTGAGGGAATGTGGGGAGGCGAGGGGAGGACGCTGCCGCCTGCCGCACTGTGCTGTGCCGGGGGCACCCAGAAAAGCTGGGCGAACCCCGCGCCGCGGCCAAAGAACTGCGCGAGGGGCGGCTGGCTCGGCGCGCCCGGACCCGGCTGCCTCTTCCGCCGGTCGGGCGAGAACGCTCAGTGCCTCCTAGCCACCGCCACCCCGCTTCCTTTCCTGCTGTCCCCGGGGCTCCCCACAACCCCTCGGGGACGCTCGGACGCGCGCCGCCACCGTTTATCCACGGAAGCCAGGGGTTTGCATTTGTGAATGGTGGTTTCAGCGCTACGCGGTTAGGCTGCCTCCGCTCTCCAGCCGCCGCTGCCCCGACTCTCGGGAAAGGTGCAGCCACCGGCGGGCGAGGCAGGCTCAGCCCTCCCGGGCAATGAAGTGGGAGTCTGTGGACCACGGCCCCTGGCGCGAGTTGGGGTGCCTACGTGACACTCCAGACCCACCTACAAGAGCCAGGGCGGCAGTGGCTCTGCTGCTAGCATTCGCCCCCAAAATGAGCTCTAAAAGGGCAATTGACCGCTGCTGCCACCGCCTTTCAGTAACGGCCTACCGGGCTCCCAAACCTGCGGGAGACGCGACCTGAAAGCCGGCCGCGCTCCCCCACCCCAGTCACCCAAAGGCCAGGCTGAAAAGAGCCCGGGGCAGAGACCCGAAGACCGGTCGGCAGCGCGCTGCTGCCTGTCCCGCTTCCGAGCGGCTTCTCCAACGCCAGCCCTTCCAGGCTTCCCGTTAGGTAAACCTGTTTTGGCTTTTTTTTTTTTTTTTCCTTTGGTTTGCTGTTTGTTTATATTTAGGAATTCATGATTTCAGTCACAAAAGGGGGAAAATTAAAAGGAAGTAATTCTACAATAGATCTCCCTAAATACAGCCAGTTAACTAAGCAGCATCGCAAAGGCTGCAATGTAAATCGCACGCATTGGATTTGGAGGCAGGTTGGTTTCCTCAGCGTTTTGCCCTCCAGAGTCCTCACAGCCTTGGACTGCATTGTACAAGGTCTTCAGATACAAGAACATGGTGACACTGGAGTGCTTGCCCTGATCCGTCACAGTATGCATATGTATGTAAACTGTGCTTTCCTTTCTAGACAAACCTTCCAATTTCCCTGAAATGTATTCATTAGATATGCATTCCTCAGTCTTCTCCATCTTTTCTCAGAAATTCACTGTTAAGGGTACACATACTACTTAAAGAGCCGGTTTTACATACTTTACATTTTCCTTGACATCCCGAGTAAGCCCCCCAGAGGTCAGACGGGGAACAGGTGAGGTCAGAAAATGGGAGAAGGTGGAAAAAAAAATGTTTATCTTTTCAGCATGCTCTAGTTCTCTTGCCCCAGCATAATCATGTGCACTTGCCATTTTCAAAGAAGGGAAACAGGAAATGCCCGTTTCTGGACCTTTAGTACTCCCGTACTCTTGAAACATCGGCTTATCACTGAGAAAAACGGCCACTCATAATTCAATTTAAGACCCTTATTGAATGGAGGAATCTAGAGATAATCTCCAAAAGGCAGTAAAGTGCCTTACTAGTCAGCTGAGTGGCGGACATGAAGATGTGCCCGTCTCTGATGACATCTATGCCAGTGAGGTAGTAAGAGTTTCATTCAAAATCTGAAAGAACCACGTGCACTTTTAAAGCCAGAGCTTTGGAAGCAAATGTATTTCTCCAGAATTATTGTCCACTGCTCCAGAAGTAGCCAGCCTCTAACATAGGGAAATGCCTATCTGATATTGATAGCTTCGATTGTGTTTTACATACAACTTTTTCTGTATATACACACACATACACGCACACACACATATGTACATATGTATCTAACACATATATACATGCACACACATACACATATGTATCTAACATATATACACATACATATACACATATATATGTATCTAACACATATATACACGTAAATATACACGCACACGTATATGTATGTATCTAACACATATATACATACATATATATACACACATACACACGTATTCCTCACCCCATCACCATAGTTTGAACAACTCTTAAAATGGTATACTTTTTCTAATTTTCTCTGAGAGAATGCAACTGTTCTCCTTGTCCCTCCTCCCCATTTCCCCACACAGTTGCACCCAATATGCTTCTCTTCTCCAGTGTCCAGAGGTAGCAGTGTTCACTGAATTTTGCAATCCATATTATGATAGCTGTATTCACTCTTACTAGAGAAACACACATTTGATGCTGGGAATGATGTTGACTCTAGATGCAGCAAACATCATTGTTACAGATATTAGATGGAGAGAAGATGAAACCAGGAATAGATTTCATCATCACAGCAAAGAAGTGAATATTGTATGTAAACATCATCTGTTTCAATGATTGTGTTTATGTTTGTACCCACAGCCTAAGGCCTGATTCATAGAAATTTAAAAATATGTGTAGGGTGAATTAAAATTATGAATACATAAGGAGGGTGGATAGCCTATTACTTTGTTAAAGGTCACTAAATCAGAAGGAAAATGATATTAAACATAGTAAAGGATAATGTTTTCAGAGATTATTGTTATAAATACCAAAAAACTACTACCTTTATGTAGAATATAAAAATGTATAACTGCATTGAATCAATTAAATTTATTTAAAAATATTATTTAATTTCTTACTAAAGGGATGAAAAATAAAAGGACATAGAAAGGTTCTAAAGCAGACAGAGGGATGAAAGTTGTGACTGTAAGGGAAGGAAGCTGCAGTGGTGGTAGGGAAGGGGCATGATAAGAAGATGAGAAACATGGAGAGAAAGAAAAGTATGAGAATCCCTTAATTTCTGGCCAAGAACATCAACAGTCATCAGAAAATCCCTCTTAAACCCTATTAATATCCTGATTTGTGAAAATTTGCCTAAAATGTTTGAGTTGCTTGTGTTACCAGTGATAGAACTACATCATACAGGAGAGTGAAACCAAACCAATAATTCTCGCTTCCACAATCAAGAACTTCACTTTTCCCACTTTTTCATAAAAGGTACACTGAGCCATGAATTTATATGGTACAACAATTTTAGTTCAATTTTTAAAAATTTATGAATGCGCATTGGCAAGTCACATAACTCCATCTTGTCCAGAGTCCCTACTGGTAATTTGCAACCCGTGATCTATTTATTTGTGTGTGCGTGTACATATGTATGTGTGTGCAGACATATTATCAACATCTAACCAAAGGCACTGCCGTGTGTAATCATCTAGGTTACACATATGGAAACTGAAGCTCATAAAAAAAAAAAAAATCTGTATTATTTGTCCCTGCTGATAAAAATATATGTAAGCATTGCAATTTTGAATACCTAGGATTGATACTAAACCATTTGCATGTTAGAAAATGACTACCAAAAAAAAAAATCACTTAAAAAGGTGTTCTTGGCCGGGCACAATGGCTCAAGCCTGTAATCTCAGCACTTTGGGAGGCCTAGGTGAGTGGATCATGAGGTCAGGAGATCGAGACCATTCTGGCTAACACGGTGAAACCCCGTCTCTACTAAAAATACAAAAAATTAGCCAGGCCTGGTGGCCGGTGCTTGTAGTCCCAGTTACTCAGGAGGCTGAGGCAGGAGAATGGCATGAACCCAGGAAGCAGAGGTTGCAGTGAGCCGAAATCACGCCACTGCACTCCAGCCTGGGTGACAGAGCAAGACTCCATCTCAGAAACAAACAAAAAACAAAACAAAAAAGGCGTTCTTGATCTGTAACATGTTTCATCTCTTGCTTCTCCAAATTCTTCAGCATTTATCATTATGGCTAATCTAATAAAAATCACTTACATAATATACTCATTTTTGATATATATTTGCACTTTATAAAACATCGATTTTCTAACTCTCCTACGTTTAATTCGCTTGTTAGAGTTGAAGATAAAGGTTCTTCTTCCCCATATACCCTTCATCACCACCCCCTTCTCAGCTTTTTTTTTTTCCCCTATATCTGACATATTCAATATGTACGTTCAGGACATTGAAACAAAGACAGGAAGCATTTGGACAAGCTCTTCAATTATATCTCAAGTCAGGGAGAATGAAGGGCAGTAGATTAGCTGTTACGGAATTTAAGGTTATAGAAATTCTGGGCAATGAAAAAGTTAATTTGCCAGAGGGACAGCACCATTTCCCTTTATCTGTGTGAAGACAAATAGAATCTGTGTGCCAAGTGTGACTGTCCTTAAGCCTGTGGATACGAGCTCTTGAACACAGTC
The DNA here is from genome assembly GCF_047675955.1 of Chlorocebus sabaeus. Taxonomy (NCBI): domain Eukaryota; kingdom Metazoa; phylum Chordata; class Mammalia; order Primates; family Cercopithecidae; genus Chlorocebus; species Chlorocebus sabaeus. The sequence goes on along the minus strand of NC_132910.1, from coordinate 130,691,987 downwards.
ATTCTTACAGGTCAATGTGTCTGGGTGCTCTAGCTTCACTGTCACCAATCTCTTCCTTCCTATCCCACAAAGAGGCCTCATTTGATTTTTTCTTATTTTCTTCCTTCCAATGCAGGATCCTGGCAAATCCTGTTCCCTGTGCTTAGACCGCACCAACTTCCTCCACCATTCACCTAAGGTAACTCTTATTCATCTCTAAGCTCCAGGTAAAGGCATAAGCTAAGCTAACAAATACTTCAGTGATTGGTTCTGGGGCCCCATATTCATTTTCATGACACTTACAGTTTTCCAATAGATTATACCAGACTACTTGTAGTTCCATAGGTCTGAGATATTGTGTTTAACGGTATATTTTCTCTAGCACTGGAATATTTCCATGAAGGGTTTTTTTTTGTTTGTTTGTTTGTTTTTTTACTGTATCTTCAGCATTCAGGGCAGTGCCTGACACACAGTAGTTGTCAAAAGTACATACTTGTAAAAATGAATATAGGAAAGAAAAATCAATACATTTCAGGCAGGCCGTATTCTGGACAGTGGAATGCTAGACAACTGGGATGTGGTAGGGTAAAAAAAAAGACAAACTACTTAATTTTACCCAAGTTCATTCTTTCTTCACCATTATTATGAAAAACCTTGGTGTTTTTCAAAGATCTATGGTCTATGCAGATGCTGTCAAAGTAAGAAGAGAGACGCTGTGCTCTGTAAATTGCAACTTGTTTTTTGATAGCTGCATTTAAAAATTGGATTAGTGTGAATGTTATAGTTGAGAATAATTTGCCATTAAACAGGGATGAAAACCTTAAGTTTAAATCATTTGAGATAGCCTTGATTTTATAATTCAGGGAGTTAGGGGTATCATTTTCACTGAGGATACTGCAAAAGTCCTATACTCTCAAATGCAGTTTACACACTGATAAATTCATGAATATTCAAACATAAAATGAAGGATCTATATACTTTGAAACATTAATTTTTATTTTCTCTTTTTGATAGGGAGTTCCTCACATGCATTTTAAGTAATATATTTATCAAAATATTATTTAAACATTATTTCTCCCTTATATGTGGTGATATTTTATTTTATTTAGCAAAAAATAAAGCCAATTTCAAAATGTTCTCCTTCGTTGATAGAGGGATCAAACATGCTAACATTAATCATGCCAAGAGCTAACCAGTGTCTTTGTAAAAGATGAAGTTTCTCAGAGCTTTTGAGATAACCTTTCAGAAAATTACTTTAAATATTTATTTCTATTAAAATAATTTTAAGACTAAGATTTTGAAAGCAATGAAGGAGAGGTGAATAGAGAAATCAAACTCGATAAAGAATTGAAATCTTACAAGTGGATCCCTGTTACCCAGAACCCAACACAGGGTTCTCAACTTGTAATTGAAGTACGTGTTAATCTGTCTTACAAAAGAACAAACAACAGGAGTTTGAGGGTGGGGAGAAGGGGAAAGAAAGAAAATAGCATGTTATTTTATGCTGTATTCTATTGTCTTAGTCCACTCAGACAGATGTTATAACAACATGCTCTAGATTGGGTAAGAACATTATTTCTTGCTATTCTAGAAGCTGAAAAGTCCAAGATCAAGACACCAGCAGATTCCGTATCCAGTGAGGACCCATTCCTCCTAGACAGTGCCTTTTTACTGTGTCCTGACAGGGTGGAGTGAGAAAACAAGCTCCCTCAGGCCCCTTTTATAATGGCACTAATCCCTTTTAGGAGGACTCTGCCCTCATGACCTAATCATCTCAAGGCTCTGCATTGGGGATTAGGTTTCAACATAATGAATTTGGGGGTCGGGGAACACAAACATTCAGATCATAGCATCTATGAGCCAAATAAACACGGAAATTTTCCAGGGCCAGGGCAAGGGTGAAGTTAGTAAAGCACTCTCAGGCAGAAACTTTAAGTGAGTTGAAGGAGAGGTAGCGCCAATAATTCAGTTGGGTAATATTTACGTGCAATATTTTCTAAATTGTGTCAAAATATTCTTCACATACATGTTACTATTTTATCCATTTTTAAGTCTGCAGTTCAGTGGCATTAAGTAATTCATATTATTGTGCAACTATTACATCCACCATCCATCTCTAGACATTTTCATCTTCCCAAACTGAAACTCTGCATAAACAATTTGCACCCATTCATTCCTTCTTCTAGACCCCAACACTCACTGTTCTACTGTATTTATGAATTTAACTACCCTAGAAAACTCATATAACTATAATCATATGATATTTGTCATTTCGTGACTAGCTTGCTTTCACGTAGTAAAATGTCTTCAAGGTTCGTCCATACTGTAGCATACATTAGAATTTCCTTTTTTTTTCCCCCCTAAGGCTGAATAATGTTTCCTTGGATGTATATACCACATTTTGTTTATCCATTTACTCATTGATGGACACTTGGATGGATTGCACATTTTGGCTATTGTGAATAATGCTGCTATGAACTTGAGTGTACAAGTATTTTTTCAGGTCCCTGCTTTCAGTTTTTTTGGGTATAAACTCAAAGTGCAGTTGCTGAATCGTATGGTAATTCTGTTTAATTTTTGAGGAAGCACCATACTGTGTTCTATAGCGGCTTCACCACTTTACTTTGCCACTAGCAGGGCACAAGAGTTCCAGTTTCTCTACATTCTCAGTGTCGTTTGTTATTTTCTGCTTGATTTTAACCGTTCTAATGGGTATGAAGTGGTATCTCATTGTGATTTTAATTTGTATTTCCCTAATAATAGTACTGTTGAGCATCCTTTCATGCCCTTATTGGTCATTTGGATATCCTCTTTGGAGAAATGTCTATTCAATTTCTTACCCCATATTTTAATTGGGTTGTTTGGTTTTTTGGTTTGTTTGTTTTTGAGATGGAGGAGTTTTAAAATATATTCTGGATATTAACCCTTTATCAGCTATATGATTTTCAAAGATTGTCTCCTATTTCATGGTTGCTGTTTCACTTTATTATTAGTGTTCTTTGATGGACAAAAGTTTTTATTTTGATGTCATGCAATTTATCTATTTTTAATGCAATACATTTTTGAAAGCAAGAATTAATTCAAAAACCGTGATGAACAAAACATCCACATTTTAAATATAGATAGACCAGTATTACTGATTTTGTCTTTTGCCTCAGGCTCCAATATGGCTAAGCACAGCAATGCTGTGTGCATTTTCTACACTATGCATCATGAAACATAAGAAGTCCTGTGGATTCTAACACTTCTAGTATCACAAGTAGATAAATCACATAAAAAGATTCTAGAGATGTTCTGTATTGTGCAATAAATAGCACCTGATTAATATAAGTTCACAATTCTCTTTCTTTGCATTTTCTGTATTTTCAGGAGAGGATAAAGAGCAAAATTCAGGTCTACACTTGCAGCTTGCTTTTCTGAATATATGTGATTATTCTTGTTAGAAAGAAAATGGTCTCATCTCTTGATGAGAATTATAACTGGAAATGGTGCCCCAGGAGAGTTGCCTGAGGGTGGGGGCAGGTAAACTGCAAAGTCAGTGAAAACCTATCTGCTGTGTATTGTTGTGCCTAAAGCTTTTACTAACCCAAAGAAATCATGTTTTTATGTTATATAGGGAAATCACAAATCAAAAAGTCTGTAAATGTTCTAAAAGCTCATAGAAAGTTTCTAATATTAATAGATTTAACACGTCATTTAAATTTTCCAAATGTCAGCATATGGTACTCTAAAGATTCCTTTCATCTTAATCACCAGTGACTTTATGTAGATTTACCTTGCTGAACAGAGCCCAGGCATTTCACATTATTCTACAACTGTGTACCTCTACTTTTGTCAAAAGAAAACAGGAAGCTAGATTAATGTTCTTTGTAGTGTTTTCTATTGTCAACACTGAGACCTTCTTTATTAAATAGTTGGTTCAATGGTTGACTTTGTTTTGAAGCATGTATTTAAGAAAGTATTTAAAAATAATGAAGTACATGCTCTTAACATCCTTAGAAATCAGTCCTCAAAGACCATTGCACCACTTGTCAATCTAGGGGACATTGCTATGTGACAACAAAGATGCACCATGAAAGTTGCTTGTAAACTGCTTTTGAATTGAAGCAGTTTACTTTTTCGATAAATGAGAACAGAGGATTTTTTTTAAAATAAAATGAAATTCAATTTTTTAAAGCTATCTGAATCTTTTTAACTGCTTTCTTTAAACATGCATAGTAAAATCTTTCATGTGAATTTCATTAAAGCTTCAAGGTCATTCAGGAGAAAATGATAAGCATATCAATGACAGAAGTGCTTTGCATTTAATGCAGGTGTTTGCCTATCAAATGGATTCATTAAGACAAAAGACTCATTTATTCATTTTCTGTTATTACTATTATAATATTTAGAAAAAAATCTTAATATATATTCTCTCACTGTTTTTCATAACAGCATATCTACCATACACAATAAATAAATGCCTTCATATCACTATTGCTATTTTTACTTTCAGTGAATTAGAAACAAAATAGTCCATAATTCCTTCAACTGATTTTAATTACATCTGAATGTCCAGGATTTTTCCATTAATATGGATATATATATATGTGTGTGTGTATATGTGTGTGTGTATATATATATAACATTGAACATTGGACTTTACATTGGAATGATATTTTAACAAGTATATTAAAATTGTAGAAATTCACAATCTTCACTTATTGTGTTTTTATAATATATTTTCAGAATTTTAATTGAAACTAATGTTCACAGTGAAGAAAAACATTTGAAAAGTAAAATATTCCTAAAAGTTTTTTATTAAATTCATCCACTTGTTAGTGCAAGAATTTAAGTTTTTACTTATTTTTATGTGCTCATCTCGTGAAAAATTAGCTTTTGACAACACTTAATTATATGTATTAATGTACTGTAATATTGATTGAAATTCTGTTCTACAGACATGTCAATATATTGACTTTTTAAATACTTGGGAATTTCAGATATTATTTCCTGGTATAATTTACTGGAATTTCAACAGTGATCATGAAAAGAGAAGACTTTCTTCAAGTAAATAAATAATTACTGTTTCCAATAGATTTGTAGTATGCTGTCTACACTGTATTGTTTGCAATCTATGTTAGTTGCTATGCCTTGCTGATGGTGAGTGTGACTATGCAATTCTGAAGATGCATGGCTAGCAGAAAAAATGTGTACATTGAAGAAAACAAAATCACTTTGCCAGAATAATGAATAATTACAAAAATGACATTTTGCATTGAAGTAATTTCATGTGATATTTCCCCAAAACAAAAGGGTAGTTACAGTAGTGTCTGGATTAGCTAGAATTCTCCAGAATAGCTGTGTATAATTAATTAAATTTTTGATTAAGAGTTAATTGGCATAGCTATTGTTTCAATTGTTCATTAAATTTCTGTAAGTGTATAATAGTTTCACCCTTAGTAAAGGATAGAAAACATTCTTAGCAAGATGATTTCTAGTCGACTTTGTGCATTATTTAAGCATAAATTGTGCTTGTACTGTGTTATGAAATGCTTTGAACATTGTAAATACGAAGATGAATAAATCTTAACTTCCTAACTATTGGCATCACACATTTAGAACCCATCAGAGATGTTGAGAATGGCTGTGCTACATACAATAGCAAAACAGGCATTATCGACTTTTAAAACATCATTGACAATCTAATAGGTAAAAAGGATATTTATTATAATTTAATATTAATGTATTTTATTAGCATTAGCTTGTTCATTTTTCATCATTTAAAGTTCACTTGTGGTGCTCATATTGTGAGCTGTCATTTCATATCCATTGCTCATTTTTTGGTTATACTGTTAGTTTCTTCCTAGTAATATGTGGAAGCTCTTTATGTATTAGACTTGGATTATGGCGACTTCTTTGCCTTACATGTTTGTTATTAAAAAACTAGTTAAACTTATAGTTGTTTTCTTTTCTGGCCTTCGAGTATTGTATTACACAAAGAGAACCTTTCTTTGCTCTAATATTTTATATAATTTCCCCCAAATTCTTGTCACCTTTTGTAAGATTCATTTCTTTTATATTCAAATATTTAGTTTTTATGGTACCAGGTGGCGTTGTGGATCAAACTTATTTTTTTCCCCTAGAATTTTCCCATTGGTTTGAAGTGTCCCTTAAATTCTCTTATGAATTTGCCTGCTTCTGGATTTCTAATTGGTTAAATTGATCTGACTTTCTATTCACATCCTATTATTTCCTAATTTAATTATTATTTTATCACTATATCAACATTAAAATTTGCTTTACTCCAAAAACAAATATTGCTTCTCTTCTCATCCCAATTCCAAGATATTTGCTTCTTCTGAGCTGCTACAAGTAATGCATAACCCTCTCAAATGAGGTCTGGAATATTATGGGGATCCCAAAAGAAAACCGGCTTGAGGCAGCTTCTCCTGACAGTTGGGCGAACATGTAAAGAATTGAATCAAATATCAAGGTCAACACCTAGTGATCTGCAGATTCTTGGCAGGGTTTATACAGCAGAGACTTTCAAAAACCCACAGGGAAGATTAGAATTGGCCCCAGGTTAGCATGTTGAGCTTCTCCTATTATCAAGAGAATAAAAAAATAGTGGAACCGTGGGCAGATTACTGTATCAGATGAGACTGAAGATGTACAGAAGGCACATGCAGAGCCGCTTTCTTCAGTTGTCCCAAACATGGATTGATGTCTTACCTACTTCACATCACTCTTTATTACCTTTGTGACTGCTCAACCTCATAAACACAAATCCACACCTAAGCCCCAATGCCTTGAGAAAAAAGGAAAATCGCTGCATATTTAAAAGGCTGTGTATCAGTTTCCTATGGCTTCTGGAACAAATGACCACGAACTATATGATAAAACAACCCAGTGTTATCCTTATACAGTTCTAAAACTTAGAAGTCTGAAATAGCTCTTAGAGGGCTAAAACCAAGAGGAGAGCAGAGCTACACTTCCAGAGCCTCTAGGGTAGAATCTGTTTCCTTGCTCTTTCCAACTTCTTGATGCCACCTGCGTTTTTTGACTCATGGCACCCTCCTCCATTTTCAAAACCAGCCATGGGGCACCCACTAGTCTCTCTTTCTTTTTCTGTCTCTCCCTCTCTCTCCTCCACCCCAACCCCTTTGCTTCTGTCCTCACACCACCTTCTCTCCCTCTGCTTCTATTGTCACATCACCATCCCTGACTAACTCCTCCTGCATCCTTCGTATAAGGAACTTCAATAATCGTCAAGCATACTCAGATGATCCAGGATCTTGAACTTAATCATATATGCAAAGTCTCTTTTGCCATGTAAGGCAACATATTCACAGATTCCTGGGATTAGGGTGTGGACATCTTTGGGGGACATTATTCAACCTACGATAGATAGGACAACAAAGGAAGTTCAGACACAAGATGCAAAACATATTCCCACTGAAATACAGCTCATAGAGGAATGAGGCAAAAACTTCAATAAAAATAGGAGTAACTGAGGAAACACAGGAGCAGTAAAATGTATACACACACACACTAACACACATGTAGACTTTTTTTCATTAAACAACTAAGTCGAATATTTGGAAGGAAAGAAAATCACATATATTGAAACAATGATTATAAACAGAAAATGGAAACTATAAGCAATTGTCAAATGGAAAAGGCAAGAAATAAAAATAATAATATCAGAAATTAAGAATTCCTTCAATGAAATATCAGTGATGTCAAAAATAGTTAATAGCAATCATTCAAACTAACAAAGAAAGATGATAAAAGAAGGTGAAAAAATGACCTGAACAGTCAAGAGCTGGGGGACAGTATCAATGGTCTAATATACCTTGAGAATAGTTCCAGAAGATGTAGAAAGAGAGAATGAGACAGAAGAAATATTCAAAGAGAAAATAGATGAAAAATTTTGGAAAGCAATGAAAGGTGTCAAATCACAGATTCATAATACTCAAGATAAATACCCCACCTTCCCATACACATATATATTAACAGCTACATACACCAAAAGTAAACAGTAAATTTCGAAAGCACTCAAAGAAAAGAGACAAAGAGGACTACAGGAGAACAAAGAGAACTAAGCATTCTCAATAGTCCCTTTAGTGGTTATAAGTGACTATGCACCCATCAGAAACCCACTGCTGAAAGAAAGAATACGGAGACAAAAAGAGAACAAATTGATGATTCTGCTTATGCAATGTTCAAAAATAGGTAGAACTAATCTATGTTGATAGAAGTAGAAGTGTGATGTCTTTCAGGGTATTGATTGATAGCAAGCACAGGGAACATTCAGGGGTACTGGAAGCATTTTTATGTCTTTATTTTGTATTTGAATTTGTCCACTTTGATTTTTTGTGTGTGTGTGTGAATTTGGATGACTTTTTCTTTTTTTAGTTTTATATATTTTGTACATTAATCTTTTTAAAAATTATGTGTTGAAGGCGGGTGCCGGTGACTCATGCCTGTAATCCCAGCACTTTGGGAGGCCGAGGCAGGCGGATCACAAGGTCAAGAGATCAAGACCATCCTGGCCAACATTGCGAAACCCTGTCTTTATTAAAAATACAAAAATTAGCTGGGCGTGGTGGCACGCACCTGTAGTCCCAGGTACTCGGGAGGCTGAGGCAGGAGAATCTCTTGAACCCAGGAGGCAGAGGTTGCAGTGAGCTGAGATCACACCACTGCACTCCAGCCTGGGTAACAGTGAGAGGCTCTGTCTCAAAAAAAAAAAAAAAAAAAGTATGTATTGAAATACAGTCTTCAACTTATTCTTGTAACTCTTTTAATTTTTTTTCAATGTATAGTGATTCTTAATATTAAGAAAGCTCCGTTTATTATTTATTTATATTACATTTTTTCACCTTAAACTTAAGATGTATAAAATAAGTAAATTGTGTAAATAAGGTATAACTGAATTAAAATTGAATAAATGTAAAAGGGAAAAAAGCCTAAGAAATATCAAGGTCTCAATGTAAATAAAATAAAAACTGAAGAAAAATTAATACACACTTTAAATTCTAATTATATTCTAAATAGTCTGTATCAAATTGACAAAGTAAGCTGTTGAGTTTGTATTGAAGAGTAAATATCTAGTATTAACAATGCAATTTATGCAAATAGAAGACTGTTGAGCAGAGATATGCCTTACCAGATATGAAAAAAATAACAAACCCTAATAATCAAGTCAGTATGCTGTTGGCATAGACTTAGCCAAAGGTGAGTGGAAAGAACACAGTTCAGAAATAGATTTCAGAATAAATAAATTTCATTATGTGAAAAAGAAGGTATTGCAATTAGGCAGGAAAATATTGGCTAATTTAATACTTGTGGCTGGCACAAGTGACTATTTGTTTGAAAGAAATTTATATAAAAGCCTACTCTATACCATATAAAAACATATTGTGGATAAATTAAACATTTCAATATGAGATAAAATCATAGAAATGTTGGGAAATTTTAGGAGACCAAACAAATAAACTAGAGATTAGGAAATCTCTTAAAACATGTTAGGAAGGCCTAGCGCAGTGGCTCACTCTTGTAATCCTAGCACTTTGGGATGCCGAGGCAGGCAGATTACGAGGTCAGGATATCGAGACCATCCTGGCTAACATGGAGAAACCCCGTCTCTACTAAAAATACAAAAAATTAGCTGGGCACGGTGGTGGATGCCTGTAATCCCAGCTACTCGGGAGGCTGAGGCAGAAAAACGGTGTGAACTCAGGAGGCGAAGCTTGCAGTGAGCTGAGATCATGTCACCGCACTCTAGTCTGGTGTCAGAGCAAGGCTCTGTCCCAAAAAAAAAAAAAAAAAAAAGAAAGAAAAAAGAAAACTTAGGAAAATTATTGACTGTCATGAAACTATCAAAATATTTGTTCTATTAAACATAAAGTTATAGGCAAGAAACATTGTAAGTAGAGTCAAAGGAAAACTGTAGTTTGGGAAAGTATTTACAATGCACATACTTGATATATTTACAATATTTATATTATCTCTAATATTCATTAGTGCTACCTTATTTCATAATTTCAGTGTATATAAATTACGTTGTGGTTTATGTAACCCCTAGAGACTGTAATGTGAATAGAAGAAGGGTTAGGCTCACAAGAGTTGTTCACTACCACAACCCTATTGCAAAGAGTTACTACATGTTCATATGAGAAAGAAGGCCTTATAGAAAAGTTTGCAGAGGGTCTTTAACAGATCACATATGGAAGAGACAGCCAAATACACACTAAACACAAAAATATTATGAGACTCATTAGTAGACATTCTTTAAATTGTATTAAAAGAATAACAGGGTAACTGTGTACAGGTTATAAAAAATAAAATAATAATCAGCACTGGCACCAGTAGGGACAAAGGGTGAACACACACATGTGTGCTTAACTGGTGAAAGGTGATTTCGTAGAGCTTTTCTGGAATATAATATGGCAATGCCTGTTTATATAAAAAACAAACACTTATGTAACACAGTAAGAAGATTCCAAGAAATCTACAGGTTTACTTGCATTTATTTGCTGGCAAGGTAAAAATCTAGGACAGGGGTTATTAACCCTAATGCTAAAATACAATTTTATGAGGATAAATCTAGAAATGAGCTAAAACACTAGTAAGCAGGGAAGCTGTTGACAAAATTATGGAACACTCATGGCACGGAAATGTGAAGTCTTTACAAGGATGAGTTAAATGTGTATGAATTGTCTTCAGAAGATTTTATAATATAATTCTAAGTGAGAAAATCAAATTGCAGTAATGTGTATATAATATTAGCTCAATTTAATATACAGATAAGGGAAATTCCCATGTAAAAATTTTCACTTGAGTGTATGAACAGAGAATTTGGTTTAATGGAAAGAGCAAGGAGACACCACAAAAAAAGGAGATGATAAAAAAAAAACTATATTAAAAATGTCAAGACAAAAAAAAACTGTTAAAGATAAAATAAAGAACAATATATGTGTATATATGCATATATTTATTTCTCTCTTGCGAAAAGGTTATTGCTGGTTATCTCTAGTAATTGAAAATTTCAAGTGATTTTGACTTTCCTCTTACATTTTGCTATATTGTTTGAAGTATTTATAAAAAGCATGAATTATTTATATAATCAGAAAGAAACAAGGAAACATTTTTATTTAAAAAAGAAAACGTGTAATCCATGTGTAATATGTAAATTTGTATGACTCAGAATAAGTTAATCATTGTAATAGCCTACTTCTATTATTTGTCACATTGGAGAGCTTCATGCATTGGTAATTCCATATCTACAACTATCTAGCTGTCTTTCTGTCTATCTCTGATACATTCCATGCTTTGCTTGTTGATGAGGGTAAACAGGTCATATCACAGCAATTTCCCGGGACATACCTTGAAGCCACTACCCATTTGATTACTAGATACTGGGCTCCATAGGATAAATGGTGCTGCTGTGCAATCTTCTGCTTCTAGGTTTGTGATGCTTTCTTTGGTTTCATTGAATACAGTTGCTCTACTGGTACTGACCTCCCCAGTAACCCCAGGCCTGTTCTCTTTTATGCAGTGAACAAGTTATTATTCTTTAAGTAATATTGTACAATAGGATATTCTGCAATAATGGGAATGTTTACCTGAGCTGGCAGTGTGGTGGTGACTAGCCACATGGAGCTCTTGAGCAGTTGAAATGTGGCTAGTGACACTGAGAAACTGACTTAAAATTTTGTTCAAGTTTTGTTTATTTAAATTTAAGTAGCAAAAATGTGGCCTGTGGCTATTATTATTGAGCAGTGCCACTTTAAAATAAAATTTTCAGTGCTATTGGGTTAGTAATAGCACTTTTCACCTATGCCTCATCTTTGGCTCTCCCAGACACACAAGCCTTGCAGGTGTGACTGTGCTGAGAGGTCACAACCAGCTCGAATCAGGGGCCCCCAAGTCCCAGGCCATGGACTGGTCCTGGTCCGTGGCCTGTTAGGAACTGGGCCGCATAGCAGGAGGTGAGCAGTGGGCAAGGGGGCATTACTGCCTGCGCTCCGCCTTCTGTCAGATCAGCAGCGGCATTAGATGAGCACAAACCTTACTGTGAACTGCACATGTGAGGGATCTAGGCTGCGGGCTCCTTATGAGAATGTAATGCCTGGTGATACGAGGTGGAAAAGTTTCGTCCTGAAACTGTGCCCACCCCCCACCCCACCCCCATCCCACCACCATCCCACCCCTATCCGTCCATGGAAAAATTGTCTTCTATGAAACTGGTCCCTGGTGCCAAAAAAGTTAGTGACTACTGCTCTGGATTACTCCCCATTCTTCTTCACTAGTGGTTATTCGTTTTTGGGGGTCCACATTATCTCCTCCAATCCAGAGTCCACTGTAGAATCTCTATCATATAGAGCGGTTTGTTAATTTCCAAATTATCATATGGATTGAATATGAATTCTTTTTCATAGAGATTCTGAACCCCAACAACTTAAGGGATATACTTGAGAACATTTTTAATGGTAATAAATATCTTCTCAATTATAACAACAATATCCTAAACATTTTCTGAAAGAAGTTCATATGCCAAAAGCACTCTAGAAACTGATGTTGTCTAATTCTTCCTCCAAGCCCATTAGAGCTTAGTCTCTGAGCCAGGCAAAATTATACACGCACAACCACCCCACAATTAAGGAGCCCCACACTTACCTTTGGATCAGGGGAATTAAAATGTTTTTTTTTTTTTTCTGCCCTCAGCACAAAGGCGAGCACCAGCAAAGGCACTGCAGCCCTTGTCTAAAATTCATTTTCTCTGTCCCTATTCTGTCACCTCCCAGGAGAAGAACAGATCCCACATGCAGGGTCAGAATTTGCTCATGCATTTACAGCATCGCAAATTCAGAGTGTCATTCAATTTCCCTTGCTCTACTCCAGGACACATGATGGCTACTTCTTTTAGATTCTGGAAACACAAGTTGTCCACCCCTTTCTGAGCAACACAGAGGTGCTGCATATAGCACAGAGGTTCAGTGTAAGAACACTGGAGCCAGACTGCCTGCTAATGAGGCTGGGTTTCTCCACATCCTAGTTCTGTGTACTTGAGCAAATGTTGAACACCTGTCTCCCTGCCCTCATCTTTAAATGGGGAATAATAATAGTATGTGGATTCCATAGGATTGTTGAAAGGGTGAAATAAACTAATACCTAGTCATCCTTTGATACTTATGGGGGATTGGTTCCAGGATCCTCCTGCAGATATAAAATCCATGGATGCTCAAGTCCCCTATGCAAAATGGCACAGTTTTTACTTATAACCTACATACATTCTCCTGTGTACTTTTAAAAATATCTTGATTACTTATAATACCTAATTCAATATAAATGCTGTGTAAATTGTTGTCATATGTATTTTTAATTTATATTAATTATTATAGTATAGCTACTTTTTATTGTTTGTTTTCTAATATTTAAAATCTGAGGTTGGTTGAATCTACAGGTGTGGAACAAACATATACGAAAGGCCAACCACATAAAGCATTTGTAACAGTGCCTGGTAATACTACTGGCACTACTACATACAGTGTCTCATCATTTCCTCTCCACTTGCTAAAGTTGGCTGCCCTTTTAACCTTCAAGAAGGAAGCCACATTAACAAGGAATTTTCCTTCTATGGGCAAGTTACACATACAGGCATACACTGGGATATATTGCAGATTGGGTTCCAGGCCACTGAAATAAAGCCAATAAAGCAATAAAGTGAGTTACACAAATATATCTTGTTTCTTTCTCAGTGCACATAAAAGTTATTTTTACACTGTATTGTAATCTATTAATTCAATAGCATTATGCCTAAAAGTTTACATACCTTAATTAAAATATGTTTTATTGCTGAAAAATGCGAAGTATCTTCTGAGCCTGTAGCAAATTATAATCCTTATGCTGGTGGACGGTCTTGCCTCAATGTGGATAGCTGCTGACTGATTAGGGTAGCTATGGTTCCTCACGGTTGGGGTGTCTGGCAATTTCTTAAAACAAGACAACAATGAGATTTGCCACATTGATTGACTTCCTTTCATGAAAGATTTCTCTGTAGCATCTGATGCCATTTGATAGCATTTTCCCCAAAGTAGAACTTTCAAAATTGAAGTCAGTTATCTCAAACCCTGACACTGCTTTATCAACTGAGTGTATGTATTATTCTAAATCCTTTGCTGTCATTTCAACAGTGTTCACAGCGTCTTCACCACTGGTCGATTCTATCTCAAAGAAGCCACTTTCTTTGCTCTTCCATAAGGAAAAACACCTCATTCTCTTCAAGTTTTATCATGAAATTGCAGCAATTCATTCACACCTTCAGGCTTCACTTGTAATTCTAGTTATCTTGCCATTTTGGCCAAATCTGAAATTAATGCCTGCACTGACATCATGAACCCCAGAAAGTCATCTATGAGCACTAGAATAAACTTCTTTCATTCTCCAGTTAATGGTAATATTTTGATCTCCTCTCATGAATCACTTATGTTGTTAAGGGCATCTAGACTGGTGAATCCTTTCCTGGTTTTCAACTGACTTCTCCCAGATCCATCAGAGGAATCACTATCTATAGTCTTCTGAAATGTATTTCTTAAATAGTAAGAATTGAAACTTGAAATTACTCTTTTATCCATGAGCTGCAGAATGGTGGTTGTGCTAGCAGGCATGAAAACAACGCTGACCTTTTTACCTCTCCATCAGAGTTCTTGGGTGACTAGGTACATTGTCAGTAAGCAGTAATATTTTGAAAAGAGCTTATAATTCTGAGCAGTAGGTCTTGAAAGTGGTCTTAAAATATCCAGTAAACCATGCTATTAACAGACGTGCTGTCATCCAGGCCTTGTTCTTCCATACTGAGCATAGGCAGAACAGATTTACCATGATTCTTTAGCGCCCGAGGATTTTTAGAATTGTAAGTGAGCATTGGCTTCAACTTAAAGTCACCAGCTATCTTAGCCTCTAACAAGAGAGTCAGCCTGTCTTTTGAAAGTTTTAAGCCAGGCCTTGATCTCTCTAGCTATGAGATTTCTAGGTGCTATCTTCTTCCAATAGAAGGCTGTTTGATCTACACTGAAAATCTGTTGGTTAGTGTAGTCACATTCACAATGATCTTACCTATGATTTTCTGGATAATTTGCTGCAGTTTCTACCTCAGCACTTGCTGCTTTACCTTGCACTTTTATGTTATAGAGATAGCTTCTTTCTTTAAACCCCATGAACCAACCTCTGCTGACTTCCAATTTTGTCTTCTGCAGCCTCCTCACCTCTCTCAGCCTTCATAAAATTGAAGAGTGTTAAGACCTTGCTCTGGATCAGGCTTTGGCTTAAGGGAATGTTGTGGCTGGTTAGATCTTCAATTCAGATTTTTAAAACTTTCTCCATATCAGTAATAAGGCTGTTTCACTTTCCTGTCACTCACGTGTTCATCAAAATTGCACCTTTAATTTCCTTCAAGAAGTTTTTCTTTGCGTTCACATCTTGGCTAAGTGGCACAAGAAGCCTAGCTTTTGCCCTGTCTCAGCTTTCAACATGCCTTATTCACTAAACTTAATCATTTCTAGCTTTTCATTTAAAGTGAGAGATGTGTGACTCTTCCTTTCACTTCAACACTTACAGTCCATTTTAGGGTTATTTATTGGCCTAATTTCAAAACTGTTGTATTTCAAGGAATAAGCAGACCTGAGGAGAGGGAGAGCCAGGGAACAGCCAGTCATTGGAGCAGTAGGAACACACACAAAATTTATCTGTTGAGTTCACTGTCTTATATGGTGACATTTCTTGGTACCCTAAAAGAATTACAATAGTGACATCAAAGATCATTGATCACAGGTCATCACAAGAGATATAATAATAATGAAAACATTTTAAATATTGTAAGAATTACCAAAATATAACAAAGAAACCAAAAGTGAGCACATGTTATTGGGAAAATGGTGCTGATACATTTGTTCAAGGGAAAGTTGCCACAAACCTTCCATTTTTGAAAAACGCAGGATCTGTAAAGTGCAATGAAAGTATGTTATATTACAGGCACACTTACATCTTTCATCTTTGGCTGGCAAAACACCTCTGAATACTCACATAGCATCTTCTCAAGGTAAATCACTGGGGTGTAATTTTTATAAATAAGTTGTGATATTTCTATTATGTTTACCTTTTGAGATGGAGAATATTAATGCTGAAAATATGCTTTAATTCAGAGTAATTTTTCAGTTTTTCATGATGAACTTAGCATCACAGTTTTCACAAATGCTATACTGATAAATGAATGATCTTAAAGTATTAGTATAGCACAGAAATTGTTTTGTAGAATCAAATAAATTCAGGGATAGGGGTGTGGAAACCATAATTTGTGATCCTTTTTATGTTCACATAGAATTATTTTAAAATTCTTTTGCCATGAAAATTTCTCTCTTGACTCTTGTGATTGTCGTTATAAATTGTGATGTAAAATATGGCTAACAGGTACATGTAATAGTGTTGCTAATGAATAATTGATGCCTTAATAGTCTTTGAAAATCTCATTACCTGATTGTTGCTAAGAATTTTCTGGTAAGGGCTGCCTATGAAGCAGAGAGGGAGGCAAGACCTGATTTTGGACTTAATGTCTGAAAGGCAGATGTTTATTCAACTGATCCAGCAAGCTATAGGGTCAATAGAGAAGTAAAATAAGAAAATGAATGAGGATTGCCAGAAGAGAAGACATGGGAAAGCAAAGAAGAAGCCTATTATGAGTAATTCCAAAGCAATTTTATGACCCATGAATTGTTCCTTTTCTGTACCAGGACACTTATTTCCAGAGACCTTAAAGGTGTTATCAAGTTTGACTTATCTGTACTCCCTTATCTCTCAACTTACATCTGGACCAAATCTTGGTTTATCTGGTGTGCAGGTGTCCCATAGCAGGAAATATGACTGAGATGAGTTTATACTTATGAGATAAACACCCAGCTGTAGATCTGCTGCTAAAGAGGTTAGGGTAAGGAGAGGGGCTGGAACTCAGACTTTCTGAAACAAAGACTTGGATGATTCATTATAGAGCTGTCTGTCTCTGAAATTTCTCTTGGGTGGATGATGAGAATAGACAAGGCCAGTATGGTATTTTTGGTTTGGAGTGAAGACTTTGAGTAAAGATGCTATAGGAACATTCTTCTTTTGGTGAGTAGTATAGCAATTCAACAGGTTGGGAGGTTAGCACCTTACTTATTATTACTTCCTTATCATTACCAGACTTACCTACCCTTCCATCAAATTGTTCACACACTTCTCTGGCAACACATCTTAAGTGTCTTGTAATATACAGGCTCATTAGGATAGAGGTATCTTAATTAAGAACCTAAAGGAATTGACATGAATTGTGATACCTGGGATACCTGAAATGAAATAATAATACTGAATAATCTACACAGTGAAACAGCTGGGAAAAAAAAAAATAGAACCAAGGTGTTCAGGACTGAAGAGCGTCCAGCATTAACCAGGATTGTCTCCAGGATATGGGACTTCCCTGTTTTAAAACTGGAAAAACCCTGGGCAAACTAGGACAAGTTGTTCACTTTAGTCAAGCATCTAACAGTAGGCTATTATCAGAATGACTGCTGTAACTAAGATGGTTTCATGGACCTACAATAATAAATGACCTGAGGTCGGGTCAAATGAGGGGATCTTCCAGAGCCATCCAAGGAATAGAATCTTGCTCTTTCAGTTTGCCAGACAGCTTCCTCTAAGAACCTGTAATACATATTGTATCTGTATTTCTAATATTTAGACATTCCTATAAGCCTGGCTGAGTTTTTGAAAATCTGCTTCCTGAGAACCGAATAGAAGAAATGAAAAAGTTTGATGTAAAACATAATCTGGGTTTCTAAGGTAGGAATTCCTTTATGATAGCCTAATACAGGATATGCCTGTTGGTAATAGAATTGTTTTCTAGTATCTTGGAAAGATGTTTGCTGAAATGAGGTCCTGTAAGTAAAACACCCTAGAATCTTGAAAGTCTGAGTACTTTAAAAGTGTTGGAAACACAAAGATTATGAAGGATAGATGAATAGTCATAAAGCAAATACATGCCAGGAAGGTTCTACCTCTATCAGGGAATTGGGCTTTTCGTGGTGTCTCATATTTGGGAGAGGAGATTGTCTATGAAGTGACAATCTTCTTCACAGAAACTTGTCTATGAAGCTCACTGGGACAAAGTACTCACACTATGAATTTCTGCTGTCATAGCTAAGAATGAACAGAGGATTTCTTTTTATTTCAAACACTCCTCTTCAGCTGTGTGTGCTGTCTGCACCTGCAATATGGGAGGGCAGTTGAGGGAACATGATTCATTGTATTTTGCCACTCTGCTAGCCAAAGTGCTAGATTATCCCACAATTCCTTGAGCATTTTAGCAAACAGGATCACACTTGTTCAAGCTTAAATCATTTACCTAATTAAATCCTTGGAAAGAATAAATAACAGCAACTAACAGTTCCCCGATCCTGCCAGAGTAGAGTGAATTACTTAATTTGTGCTCTCTGCTTGAGATGGACACCAAAAATCCTGGAGAGCTCTTTTAGGAATATCTTATAACATATGCCAGGAGAGATGTGTGGAAGCTTTTCTTCCGTCCCTCCCTCCCTTCTGTCCTTCTTTCCTCCCTCCCTCCCCCCCTCTCTTCCTCCATGAAATATTGTTTGAGCAAGGTACATACAGGCAGAAATACAAAATTTTATAAGAATACAGAGAGCAGAACTGCATGGAATCAAATTCCAGTTGACTTGCCGATATAAATCAACGTGCTGTGATATTTCCTATTGAAGGGTTTCTTCTTGACCTGTGAAAAACAAGTTGGAGATCACCTGCTAACAGTGATAAGGGTAGCAAGGGTGTTTGATGTTGGTTAAGTAGGAACGTATGGAATCTTTGTAGTGCAATTGTATCAAATAAATATTGAACAATGTGCAAGCCATATGGGAGGTCTAGTTACGGTGTGGGATCTTTGATTCATAGTAGTGCTAATTTGTTAATTTAGATGATTTTTTCTAGCTATGTTCAGCTGCCCAGAAGGCAAAAAAAGTCAGAAGAACAAGCGAAAATTATTAAATAATGGACCATATAATTGAACTCCGGGATAAAAGTGAAGACAAAAGAGAAAAATAAGAAGGAAAACGTATCAAGATGGTTAAAACATTAAGTGGGATTAGTTTGGTCAAGTGAGCTAGAAGCACAGAGAACATGATACATAAATCAGTGACTTGGGAAATGAAACAATGTTAAGCCCTGGAATTAAGGGCATAGAGGAATTCACTCATAATCCAGCAGAAGAAACTGATGTAGAGGGAGGTAGGAATAGATATGAAGGTCAGAACCCAGGAGGCTAAGGAGCATTGTACAATGACAGTGTATTAAAGAACAGGCTGCCAGCCTAGGCTGTCAGCATGGGTGGGTGGAGACAATGTGGAGTGTGTTAATAATGGTTCTCAGATGCAAATAATAGAACTTACTTGGGTTAACTTGAACATAAAAGGATTTAGTGAAGAACCAGAGAACTACAGTTAGATCCTGTATAACTAAGAAACATACAGGCAGGAACAACTCAGAAGAAACATACAGATAATGACATCTCCAGTGTCAGTGTCCATGCTCAGAACTTCTGATGCTAGTGACTGGAAGCTAAAAAGAAATAAAAAAATCAGTTACCTTGAATCCCTGGATGCCTCTGTGATGCTGGTCGCTCTCTGGAAGAAGCCTCTCGTGCTGGTTGCTCTGTGGAAGAAGCTCCCGCGTCATGCTGATCACTTCTACATCTGAGAACAACGCAGATAGATCTGTGCTGAGAGACCTATGTTGCATGAAGAATCCTAGCTTCCCAGAGCTCTTTCAGCTTTCCAGCCCTCATAATACATTAGATAAGGTGAGAATCGGGGCTAAGAGTGAATCTACCATATCTGTCCCAGAAGAGTTTATATTTGAATATTAATTGGTAGAAAAATAAATGAGACTCATGATGAAGTTAGAGTCCAATGGAGAGAACTCTTTGCTTCCCAGCTTTTTTACTGTTGGCCAGACACAATACAATACAAGTGGTCACATGACAGAAGATTCATTGTAGTGTATGTGCTCGGTTTTGACTTTTCAGCTTTGGACACTGCCAGTTCAAGTCTCTGTTTATATATATGAAGCATGGCCTCTTTTCGTTCTCTTTTTTATGTGGGGCATAAAGAATTATATGCATCACCTTGTATAAGAATTAATCATAGGTTTAAATATAACAAATAAAACTAAAAAAATTTAAAGGAAATCATAGGAATATGTTACCATGACCTTAGGTTAGGCAGTTGTTTCACACATTTGACACATGTATAAGTTACAAAAGAAAACAGTGGACAAATTGGACATCATTAAGTTAAAAGATTTTGTAATTCAAAGGACATCATCAAAAAAGTGAAAATATTTAGTCATTAATTTAGGTGTCAACTTGACTGCATGAAGAAATACCTGGAGACTTGCAAAGAGTTATTGCTGGGTGGGTCTGTATGGGTTTTTGGAGGTGATTGGCATGTCACTGGACTGAGGAGGAAAGATCTACCCTCAATGTTAGCAGGAACCATCCAATCAGCTCGAGACCCAGATAAAACAAAAAAGGCAGCAGAAATGTGAATTCACTCTCTGTCTCTCACACACACACACACCTACCCTGACCCAACATTACCCTTCCTCCATGGGATGACACAGCAAGAAGGCTCTCACCAGATGCCATCTTCTCAATCTTGAACATTCCAGCCCCTAGAACCATAAACCAATTCATTTCTGTTCATTGTAAATTACCCAGTCTCAATATTCTGTGATAGCAGCACAAAACAGAATAAGACAAAAGATAGTCCAAAAGTTTGTGTAAGATACTTTAAAATCATGTTTTTGATAAGGAACTTGTATTTATATATGAGTAATTCTCAAACAATTAAAGTATGCATAATATAAAACCAAATTTTATGTGATTGGATGTTACCTGGCAATAAAAAGGAATTAAATATTTATACATGCTATGTATCATGGATTAACTTTTAAAGTATTATTATTAGCAAAAGAAGCCAGTTAAGGAAGATCCCGTATTATATGACTACATTTGTATAAAATGTCCACAATAGTCAAATTCATGGTGACGAAAACTCAATTAGTAGTTACTGGGGGCTATGGAAGGGTGGGAATGTGAAATGATTACTAATAGATAGGGAACTTCCTTTTGGTGTAATAAAAATATTTTTAAAATAGATCATGCGGATGATTGCACAATCCTGGGAATATAATAAAAGCCACTGAAATGCATACTTTATAATACATTGAAAGTATAAATATGATGAAGTGATTATTAATATTCATATGTGTGTACATGTATATATACACACATATGGAATTTGTATACATATACACATATATACATATATACACATATATAAATGCACACACATATTAATAACAGGCATGTTACCTGAACACTTCAAATATATCTATATATTATATATTTATATAATAGATATAATATATTACATATATTTATATAATATATGTAATATATGTAATATATATTTTATATATAAGTAATATATGCAATACATTTTATATATAATATATGTAATATATATTTATATATAATATATAATATATGTAATATATATTTTTATATAATAATATAATATATAATATGTATGCTTGACGTGCTCAGGTAACATGCACTTACACTCCTCTAATGTGAACTAACAAAATACTAGATTCCTTGATAATTTTGGACATCCTTTATTTCCATACTCTTTCTGCTTTGGTACCATCTTTGCCTAATTACAAATTCTGAACTCTGTCTTTGCAATCTTTCTCCTGGACCCTTGCCCTTTACTTTCTTCTTAGTCTGCATTTCATTCTTCTATTTTCTACTTGTTGACTTTTGCTGTAGAATGTTCAATAATTGACCCACAGTCAGGTGTGATGGCTCACAACTGTAATCCCAGCACTTTGGGAGGCTGAGGCAGGTGGATCTGCTGAGTCTAGGAGTTTGAGACTAGCCCGGGAAACATAGAGGAGACCTCATCTCTATAAAGAAAAAAAATATTAGCCAGTTGTGTTGGACACGTACCTGTGGTCCCAGCTACCAGGGAGGCTGAGGTGGGTGGATCATTTGAGCCTGGGAGGTAGAGATGCAGTGAGAAATGATCGCACCACTGCACTCCAGTATGGGTGGCAGAGTAAGAATCTGTCTCAACAAAAAGAAAACAAGCGCAAGTAATTGACCCATTAGCTTAGGACCACCGGTGTAATGTAACTTACTCTGATTTTCTCTGTAGTATCTGTATCTTTGCCAGCTACTTTTTTTCTGACATTCTGGTATCAGGAATCTCCTGCTTACAACAGCAACTAGCATTCTCTAATCACTGTTTCCAATGACCACTGTGTTTACTGAGGAAACTGCATCCCAGTCTGTTGGGAGAGGAAAGAAATACATGTCAAAAAATATTTATCTGTGCATATCGATGCCATACCCTTCAATTTACAGGGGGGTTCTCACATCACCATTATGCCACAGATTTTAAGGAATTGGAAATTGTTCCCTCTATTTCCCTTATACAGATGCAATACATTGTTGTCATGCGGGGTGTCAATTTGTATGAAGACCTGCGTATGTGATCATTATAATATCTTAGTATGGGAAGGTGATAACTGAGCAGTCCCTCCTGTGTCTTCCTTTGAGGATACTTCAAGAACATTTTTGGCTCTCCTTGCCTTTACATTTGACATACTTGCACAGATGATTTGTGGAATACACCTGTTAGTGGCTCTGCCTTGAGGAAGAAGGATCTACTGCCAGGGCCACATGGGAATGATGCCGTTCATGACACATTTTTGAGTAGGCATCTCAAGATGAATGGTCCCAAACTACTGAATATAATTAGTCTGTGGGAGACACAGCTCATAACATTCTCTGCTGTTCATTACCATGGAAAGAGTCACTTCCAAAGAGGAAGAAATAAAAAGCAACATTGATGCCTTGCCAATTGACATCACCAAAGCGAGCACGTTGCGAGGTAGAATGGATATATGTGTACTTTGGTGTTCAAGAAACATGCAGGTTTCTTGTACTCCTTCTGCATGTACTGGGCAAGAGTACAACCACTGCCTAGATATGACATTTCAGGAGTAACAGGGGAAACTGTGAGATTCAGCCTTGTGCTATCACTGAGCCTGATTCTTTATAGTCAACTAGCGAGGGTTTTAATTGCTGGCCACATTGCATGTATTTTGAGCTCATGCAGGTTCTCGTCACAGTGATTTTAGCTGTGTTGCATAGGGTTACTAGTTTTTTTTTTTGTTTTTTTTTTTGAGACGGAGTCTTGCTCTGTCGCCCAGGCTGGAGTGCAGTGGCACTATCTCGGCTCACTGCAAGCTCCGCCTCCTGGGTTCACGTCATTCTCCTGCCTCAGCCTCCCAAGTAGCTGGGACTACAGGCGCCTGCCACCACGCCCGGCTAATTTTTTTGTATTTTTAGTAGAGATGGGGTTTCACCGTGTTAGCCAGGATGGTCTCGATCTCCTGACCTCGTGATCCACCCATCTCGGCCTCCCAAAGTGCTGGGATTACAGGCTTGAGCCACCACGCCCGGCCAGGGTTACAACTTTGAAGTTTTTCAACTATTTTAGCTCCTGAAAAACATGTTATAATCATTAATATTTCTTTTGTTTCAGAGACACAAGACCATCACACAACTAAATGTATTCAAAAGTTCCTGTAGCTTGCCAGGTACCTTAAACACCACCTTTTTTTTGCATATAATTTTTATTAATGAGATTGCTTAAAAAGTAATTTGTCTTTAAAAAGAAATATGTATTGCTGCTGCCACGTGACAGACTCTAGAATCAGGCTCTGTATTGTGCAAATACCAGATCTGCCACATAGTAACTGTTTGTCCTTGAGCAAGATATTCTTTTTGCCTACCTTGATGCCTTCCTCATCTGAAAAAAATATACAGGAGAATCACAGTTCTTAATAAGATTGTTATGGTGTTAATTCGATTACTAAGGTAAAGAGCATTTATTAAGGCATGTAATAAGTGTTCATTGTAATTATTTTGCCTATTATTAATGTATTGGCCTTTACATTTGGTTTCTCTAGTGATTTTCGATCTTCGTTTTGGACTATGGTACAAATCTTTCCCACAAACTCTTCCCACATTGGATTTCCTATAATGGTTCTTATTCAGTTCTAGAGAACCAACCCTCAGCTCCAATCTATGGTTTATCTTGTTAATTCCTAGCAAGAACTAAGGGGGAAGGCATAACGTTATTAGGTAGAGAAAGCAGGAGACGTTTTCAGACTCAGATACTTTACGGTATAAGTACTGTTCTAAGCGCAGGAAACACACAGCATCCACCAGGGGGTGCTTCTCTTGTATAAATTGGTTACTTTTTGTCCAGCTCAGGGAAGATCCTTAAGAGACCCAAGTTGAACAGACACAAAAATGAATGTGTTCTTGAATATGATGTGGAATTTTGTGCTTAGTGCTCACTTGCCTGGACATATAACTATTTTTGCAGCCTGAAGTCACATAATGAAGTTTTAATAGAGGCATTAGAATAGCATGAATACTCCATATAAGAGAAATATTTAACCATCCTCTCCTTTCAGCTCTACTTACCCAACACATAAGCTCCTACACACACACACACACACACACACACACACACACACACACTTACTAACCTGGCCCATGCAACCCTACTTATTTATGTAAATGATTTATTTTGTATGCTGAAAACTGTGATGTTTAGGACCCACTGCAACTTCTTATTTGGCCTCATTGAGTCAGAAACTCATGGTTCCTTTGTTCCAAACATAACCACATAATGCCATCCTGAATTTCACAAATACACCCTTCATATTTTATTCTTTCATTAGTCATTTGAATTCTCTGAATAACCTGTAGCAAGTTCTTTTGATTATTTATAAGATATACTGCACTAATAAGATAAATAGACCTGTGGGCTTTTGCCCTGATGGCACAGAACGAAATGTAGTTTCAATGACTAGAGTAGGAAGGACTTATCGCTTTGTTTCTGATAAGTATTTATTAAATACAAGCATTTTACAAAATTTAGAAAATTAAACTAACCCCTGTTTTAGTGGGTTGATTAAACAATTTGTCATAGGAATGTATGGATTTGAAATGCTTTTAAAATCTTATTTCATTAATATAATTACCATTCAAAATTAAGTTACACAGAGTATCTCAATTTATTGCTCATGGGATATGATCTCTCTTAGTTTAAAATTACATTATACTCAGGAAAGCTTCAAACTATCAGGTTAGCTTGTTTGGCAGATTGTTAGATTAATTCTCTAATTCACTGAAATATCTATTACAATTTTCAAAAGAATTGACTATAATGAATTAGAGAGCTAATCTTAACAATTTATCACTCAAATGAGGTCATCAGAGCTAGCGGAATATTCAAGACTACCAGCCCATTTCTAACATTTTCTTTATATGGAAAAATATATTTTACATTATGCTTTATCATACTTTCAATGAATTATAAAATACACTAAAGGGCTGCTCTGTTATAAAATAAAAATTACTCATAATCAGCCTGCTGTAAATTACTTGAAGTTATTAATTATAATCTTGGCAAATAGTTAATATGAGAGTGTGATACATTGATAAACAGGGAGCAATGGGATACTCAAGTTCTAAAATTTTAAGCATTTATTAGAAAATCCAGTGACAATTACAGACTACATTTGTTCACTGTGGGTATATTTCATTTAAAATAACAATAGTGATTGTTAGCATATTTTTAAATAGTAGTATAAATATTGAACTGGTTTGTTAACTTTTAAAATTCTCAAATATAAATGAAGTTTATAAAGAAATACTGGTCCAGATCTGCTTTTTTTGAATTTGAGAGATTTATAGAGAAACCTAGGAGACTAAGTTACAAAATGGCATGTTACCGAAACATTCACAATGAAGAGAAAATGGCCAAACAAACAACAATAAAAAATAAAACTAATCTTGATTTAAACCAGACTAATATACTTCAGGCTCTGTGTCTTGGGAATCAGCATTGATTTATCAGAAAGGTTAGCTTGCTCTGTCAGTTTGGACCAAAGCTTATACATTATTTTCTGCTGTTGTTCTTTAGAGCTCCCATCTTTTTACAAATGCTGACATGTGCTTGTGTCCTGACAGTCTTTCCTGATAAAATGTGCATCCAATGTCCTGTACACTACAGTCTTTTTGTGTTTAGACTAGTCCTACTCTTTTTTTTTTCCACCCCCCTCATTCTCTACAGAAATTCGTTCTACCTCCCTACTGGGAACATAGCCTGCCCCAAGTATCAACCAGGAGCCAGGCACTGTTACGCACCCGAGAATAGCCTTTAAACTGCTTGTCTTCATACATTTTAATCTGCTTTGCTCCTATATACAATGTTTACCTAAACTGCTTGCCAATCAGAATGTTGTATATTATGTATCCCAAAATCCGATCTATATAGTTTTGTACAGTCTGAATTTACTGTGTTTTTTTTTCTTTTTTTTCAGATAGCCCTCATTCAGTGTGTTTTAGTTCCTCATGTTTCGTGATGTTTTGATCATAAGCTTATGTTTATTAACCTTCCAGATGAGAGCTGAGCCCTGGTGGCACCTTGATTATAGTCAGAGGACCTGGCTCAGCCGTACCTAGACTCCTAACCCACAAAAACTGTGGGATGGTATATGTGTTTGTTTAAGCAACAACAGAAAAAATGATATAATTAGCTTATCTTAACTCATATAAAATGCAAATATAAATAATTTAATGGAACAGAATAGTAGGTGCAGTAGCTGAGTCACACAGATATAAGAAAATTTGAATCTTCAAATTATGGCAAAGAATAAACAATTCAGTAAGAAGTTTCAGAAAATAATATCCATTTGAAGAAAAATTATACTATATTCATACTTAATATTGTATAGAATATAAATGAGGTGGATTAAATATCTAAATGTAAAAAATACAAAACATTTTTACATGTATGCATTTAATACATTCATATGTAATGCGGGAGAATCACAAAATGAGATTTTTATAATACTGTGATGATTGAAGCATTATTAAGATATGAAAAGGATGTTACATCTGACAATATTTAAAACAAATATGCATAAGCCTATATTTCATTAGTGCTTTGGTGGAAAAAGCATTCCTTTTATTTTTAACCTTTTATTTTGAGGTAATTATTGCATCACATACAATTATAAGAAATAATAGAGAGAAGCTCAGTATACCCTTCACCCGGTTTCCCCATTGGTATCATCTTCCATAACGATACTACGATAACACAACCAGGAGAAAGCATTTGACAGTCTCTCAACCTTATTCAGATTTCACCAGGCTTATATGTGCTCATTTGTGTGGCTGTATATTTAGTTCTATAAAAATTTTAACACATATGTACATTTATTTGGTCACCTCTGCAGTCTAGATAAAGAACATTTCCATCAAAAGGATCAGTTGTGGTACCTTTCATAGCCATACTCACTGACTTACTGCGCTTCCTTCTCTAGTATATTACGTTCTAGCAACTACTGATCTCCATCTCTATGATTCTGTCATTTCAAGAATGTAATATAATTGAGACTCATACATTGTGTAATCATTGGAGATTGACTTTTTTTTTTTTTTTTTTTCCACACAGCATTATTCCCTGAGAACCATCAAAGGTGTCCCATGTAGATAGTCCATTCCTTTATATTGCTGAGTAGTATTATGTGGTATTGGATTTGTTTCCATCCCAGTTTGTTAAGCATTCACCCTTTGAAGGACATTCATGTTGTTCCCAGTTTTTGGCTACTAAAAATGAAACTACTGTGATCATTGATGTTTTGGGTTTTTTTGTATAATGTAAGGTTTTATTACTCCAGAAAAAAATGTGTAAGTGTGATGACTGTTAGGTCATAGGGGAATTGCATGTTTAGTGTTTTTTTGTTTCATTTTAAGACTTGCCAAAATGTTTCCCAGAGTAGCTGTATCATTTTGCAACCCAGCAGCAATGCATGAAGTAATGCATCTCCACATCCTTGTCAGTACTTGCTGGTGTCACTATTTTTATTTTAGCCACTTTCATAGGTATATAGTGATATCTTATTACTGTTTTGATTTTCATTTCACTAATGGCAAATGATGTTGAGTATCTGCCTAACTTCAGTTAAATGCTTATTAAAGACTTTGCCCATTTTCTAATTTTTTTCTTTCAATTTTTCAGAGTTCGTTATATATTCCAGATATAAATTCTTTGTTAGATATGTGGCTTGCAAATGTTTTCTTCCAGTCTGTAACTTGTCATTTCATCCTCTTCGTATGCCTTTTCTAGAGTAAAATTTTTGAATTATGATGGGGTCCCATTTATCAAGTTGACTTTTTATGAAATGTGCTTTTGATAACAGTTGGAACTCTTCACTTAGCCCTAGGCCTTAAAAATACTCTGTTTGTTGTTGTTGTTGTTGTTGTAGAGTTTTACACTTATGCCTGCTATCTATTTTTAGCTAATTTTATGTAAAATGTGAGATTTGCATTAAGGTCCATTTTTAACATTTGAAAGTCTATATATTTCCAGTTTCTCCAGCAACTTTAAAATGGCTACTATTCCTCCATTGACTTGCTTTTGCAGCTTTGTTAAAATTCAGTTGAGTATACTTGTATGGGTCTATATCTGGATTACATATTTTTTCCATGTGTTTATGTGTCTATCCCCTCCAGCAATACCACAGTGACTAAATAGTAAATCTTCCCATTATGCAGACTGATTCTGACACTTTATTCTTTTTTCAAAAGTGTTTTTTTTTCTTCTGTCTAGTGCCTTCCATATAAATGTTAAGATAAGCGTTTCTATACCTATGAAAGTCCTTACTAGGATTTAGAGAAACAATTGAATCAAACCTATACATTAATTAGTGGAGAGTTGACATCTTTATTATGTGAACTTTTCCAATTGTGAATCAAGTGTGTACATTGATTTTTCCAGTTCTTACTTGATTTTTTCTCATCAGTCTTTTGTAATGTCAAATACGGATCCTGCACCTGTTTTCTGACATTTATACATAGGTATTTATTGGGGGGGTGATGATTGTAAATGGTATCATGCATTCCAATCTGTATGCCTTTTATTTACTTTTCTTGCTTTACTTTGCTGGCAAGATCTTCCGGTACTACTTTACATCCCACGTATTTTGATATGTGTTTTCATTTTCATTTAGATTTACGTATTTTTTAAAAATTCCCTTTTGATCCAAGGATTATTTAGAAGTACATTGTCTAATACCAAATGCTTCAAGATTTATCACTCATGTTTCTGTTATTGATTTCTAGTTTGATTCCATGGTGGTCAGAGAATATGTTCTACATACAGTTTCAATTCTTTTAAATTTGTTGCTGTTTGTGTTACAGCCTAGGATATGGTCTATCTTGGTCAGTATTCCAAAAGCATTTGAACAAAATGTTATGAATTCTGTAATTTTGGGGTGGGGTGTCCATCTATGTTGATTGGATAATATTGTTTGATTCAATTATTCCGTATTCTTGCTGATGTTGTCTCTAGTAGTTCTATCAATTGCCAAAAAGAGGCGATGAGATCCTGAATTATAAATGTGATTTGTTATTTTATCCTTTCAATGCTATCAGTTTTTGCTTCATGTATTTTGAGGTTCTGTTATCTGAAAATCATCCATTTAGGATGGTTTTGTATTTCTGGTGGATTGATCTTTTTATCATTTTATAAAATGTCTCCTACTTTTCTTTCCTCTGAAGTTTTTTTGGTCTCATATTAATAAAGTCATTCCTGGTTTGTTTTGATTAATATTTGCATGCTATGTCTCTTTTTATTCTTTTACTTTTAAATTACTGGTGTTATTACATTTCATAGTGAATGTCTTGTAGATAGCATAGAGTTGGGTGATTTTTTTAAATACATTGCCAACATCTTTCTTTTAATTAGTGTATTTGGGCCATTTATAATTAAGGTAATTGATATTGTTAGAATTTAAGTCTACCATTTTATTATTTGTTTTCTGTTTGTTTCCTTTTTTCTCATTCCTCTGTTTCTCTTATACTTGCTTCCCTGTGTTACTTAAACATTGTTTAGGGTTGCATCTTGATTTGTTTATAGTATTTTAGTCTATAACTTTGAATAATCATTTTAGTAGTTTTTCTGGATAATTTTAAATACAAGTGTCACTTATCACAGTTGTCTTCAGTTTTTCTTTTACCTACATTGAGTACTACATCAAACTATAAATTTTGCCTCAACCTTCAAAGATGACTTAAAAGCTCATGAAAAAAAGAGAGCCTATTATATTTTATCCTTATTTTACTTATTATGGTATTCTTTGCTTTCTGAAATTCCAAGCCTTCTGTTGTAATTGCTTTTCTGTTTAGGAAGTTTCCTTAAGCCATTCTTGGAAGGTAAGCTTGTTATTACAACTTCTCTTAGTTTTTCTTTTTTTCTTTTGAGAATGCCTTTATTTCCCCCATCATATCACTGAAATATATTTTTTCTGAATGGTGTTGACAATTTTTTCAGCACTTGGTTTCAGGTGACAAGTTCCTTTCATTCAGTTGATGTTTGTCTAGAGTAATGTGTTCCTTTCTAGTTGCTTTTAATGTATTTTATTTATTTTTTTGCTTTTAGTCTTCAGAAGTTTCATTGTGCTTCGTCTTGGTGTGGATTTCTTTGGGATTACCCTATTTGTGGCACAGCCCGGTTCTGGAATCTGTAGGTTTATATCTTTCATAAAATTTGGGAGGTTTCAGCCATTATTTATTCAAACACTTTTTAGTTCCACTCTCTCTCCCGTCCTTCTGGAGCCTTTACGATATAAACGTTAGCTGTATACTTATTGTCTCACAAAACTGTGTTTATGATTCTTTCAGTGTATTTTTTCTCTGATGGTTTGTGTGGATTCTCTTCTCTCATTTCAATTGTGATTTTCCTCCTACCTGCTATGACAAGTGATTTTCAGTTGTATCTTGTACATTTTATATTATGGGACTCTGGATCCAATGTAAGCTTCTTTTTTAGTAGGTAGTTCCCTTGTTGAAGTGTAGTGCGAGGACCAGTTAGATATATATGTTGAGCGTCACATCTGCAAATAGGGAGCTTTGTTTAAGAAAGGTGGGTTGGTAGTGCAGCTCCCCCATGGCATTTATATTAAGGACCTGTATTGAAAAAGACCCAGGGAACTCAGCACTGTGTCTTCCTTTCTCAAATCACAAAAGTCCTAGGCAGCCCTTCTTCCCTCCACACTTCAGCGCTTTTCTATTCTTTGCTTTTATCTTGTTCCGGGATTGTTAGTTGTAAGAGGGAGAATCTGGGAGGAATGTGGCTGCTCCATTCTAGTGGGATCCTTTTGAATTTTACTAGGCAAATATCAGAGTATGTGCATATCTTGCAATACAACTTTTTATAATTAAAGCTTATTTATGAAAAAAACATATATTTACATCTTAAAATCACAGTAACACATTTTAAAGAAAGTTATCTAGAGATAAATCTTGAATTACATTTCAGAAACAGTTACTAGAATGTCAAAATCACATGTAAACATTTTGCAAAGCACACTGATGGTTTACAAGGAAATTTGAATCAGATCTTGTTGGCACTTTGAGAGAGATTGTAGTAGATGGGCTATGTAGATGCAAAAATAAACACTTTTCTGAAATGTTATGGCAATGAGATAGGAGCTTTCCTTTAAAGCAAAAGACCTGTTTTGTCTTATAGTATTATACAAAGAGAATGTGAATGTTAAAATTGGAAGTGCAAGCAAAGTTTTCTTTCGAAATTTTTCATCGTAAAACTATATCCACATCAGTGAAGCTTTTCTGTTCAAAAGTTTTTACAACAGCACCAGAATGACAGAAGATCTGTATTGGGTTCTGAGTTGGATAGTTACTACCTCTTCACCTGACTTGTCTACACTGTCAACTTGCATAACCAGTGAAAAATAATGAAATAATGGCGATCAACCCTCTTCTGCTCTTGGCAGCTCAGCTTTTCCAAAGCCTTAAAGCTCCATCTCAACTGGTAAGTTACAGTTTATTACAGGAAATTGCTATTTTATTATAAATTTTCATATGCAGTTTTTCTAGCCAATTTATTTACTGCTATGTGTTATTGGCCTTTCCATATCATAAACAGAATGTTTATGGTGCGACATGTAAACTGTACATTTTACTGCAAACAAAACAAATTTAACAACCACATTAATTGTTTGATGATCAGGAAGCAAGATTTCAAGCATTTTTGCATTCAAACATGATCGTTTATAAGTAAGCGTTTTGTTGCATGTAGTGAAAATTTAGAAAACCGGTTGTGTGTTTTGATTGAGGTATATAATACATTGTATTTTTCCCTGTCTAATTACGGATAATAGGTCATTATTCCCTATCATTCTGGTAAATATCCACTCAGGTTTTTGGATTTTAGAATCAGATTATTTACATGAAGTGGGAGATGCTTGCCTTCTAAAATAATACCTTGCAACAAAGCAGTTGATAAAATCATTACAAACAAACTTTTAACTACAGAGCTAAGCTGATAAGTAGATAAGGTTTCAGAATATAATGGGAACTTTTATCCCTAGTTTTAAGGTAAAGTTGAAGCTATGAGGGCCCTCGAAGGGTGCTGTATTTTGTTTGCTTTCGCAGTGCCCTTGGTTTGTAGTCTTAGGGTTAAGGGATGCAGTGAACAGGAGGAAAGAGTTTGACTCAGCGTGGCAGAGAATGCATGCTTGTTGCCTGCCCAATGTACTTTCCCCATTAATCTTAATTACTGAACCTCAATTTTATTTTGATGGCAGTGTGCCCAGCTACAGACTAAATATCCAGCCATTTTCCCAGAGGGAGGTAATGATGAGCACATAAATTCTGGCCAGTGTGACGCAAGTGGTAGGTATTGGGTGACTATGATAATTCATCTCTTTATAGGAGTCAGCTGTTAGGAGCATAGTTTTCCCTTGCTTTCTCTTCTTTCTGTCAGGAATAGGGAGCATCAGGTTGTGTCCATCACTTGCAAATAGTAGCCTTCATCATTAATGCTTTGTCTTAAAGCTGGGAGTGTAAATGTAGAAGAAAACTGGGCTCATTACAACTGTGGAATCATCATGTCTGTCCTGCACTAACTACTTTCAGATTACTTTTTCTGGGAGAAAATTAACCTATTTGTGTTATTTGTGTCTATGTATATGTATGTGTGTAAGCTACCACTATTTGTTTTTTGTTGTTGTTGTTATTTATCACTGAATTTATTCTTCATTGGTATGAATCTGAGATTCCCGCATAAACCCAAGGCTCTCAGACTTAGGTAAAGGGAGGCCTAGAATCAAATAATCCTCTTTTTGACACAAGAGAATGAATGCCTGAAACTTTACCGTTTTCATACTAAGGTCTAGCATTCATGAACTGGGAACCCATGAGTACTTGAAAGCACAAGTCTTCTTTCCCCTGAATACCTGTCATCATGCTGGTGATTCTGTGAACCCCAGGCCGGGACAATAACGTACAGGGGTCCTTTCTACAAACTGATTCACAAATGGAAAAATAAATAAAAATGACAGTTAAGATGAAAAATAGGAACAGTTCAGAGGAAAATGGTCTGCAATGCAACCAGCTGCAGATCCACATGAAATTAGAAAAACTGAGAAGAGGTCCTTTTGAAAATGTAGCAACAAGCATTTTCAGGAACCAATGGCATTGTGACTCTTTGGATTTAGGAAGTCCACATACTGGAATTCACTCCCAAACAAATCAAAGTAAAATCATTGAACAATTAAGAACATTAGAAACACACAAGCAGATTACCTTACAGAAGAAAGACAATTACCCTGAGAGCTCAATTCCAAAAAACAATTTTGGAATTAAGGAGACAGTACAAAAATACCTTAGTATTGCTGAAGGAAAATATTTGTTAAGTTAGAAGTGTGTATACAGTTAAAGTATAAATCCAAGAGGTTGAAATAAAGACAATTCAGACAAACAGATACTTACGAAAACAACTTCCAGTAGATGAACTTCAAGAAAGAAAAATATCGGTAAATGAATAGCAAGAAAGAACAAGTAGGAAAGTCACTAACAAACAAGGATAATTTCAACAAATATTGATTTTATTGAACAAATCCCTTCATATGCAATTTTTGCAATAAAACATGGAGGAAGTTAAATATTAAACAATAATGGTGGCTGGGCGCGGTGGCTCACGCCTGTAATCCCAGCACTTTGGGACTCTGAGGCGAGTGGATCCCTTAAGCCCAGGAGTTTGAGACCAGCCTGGCCAACATGGTGAAACCCCATCTGTACCAAAAATACAAAAAATTAGCTGGGTGTGGTTGCCAGGCACCTGTAATCCAGCTACTAGGGAGGCTGAGGCACGAGAATAGCTTGAACCCAGGAGGCAGAGATTGCTGTGAGCTGAAATTGCACCGCTGCACTCCAGTCTGGGCAACAGAGTGATATTCCATCACAAACAAACAAACAAAAACCCAAAACCAATAATAGCATGTAAGATTAGGGTAGATAGTTATTAAAGTTAATATATCCGAAATTTCTTTAATTTTGACCTATTTGGGTAGATATATTGATTAGCATTACAATTTATTTAGTGAAATATGAATGAAACTTCATTTGCAAGCATAAGGTAGACAGTGTTTAATTCAAACAGTTACTAGCAGAAGTTCAATTTAATTTAAATTATAAGGAAGGAGAAGCATTGTAAGCATAGAAAAGCGCCACTAATATTAAACAAAATAAGGTAATTCAAGTATATCCAGGTGTGTTAGTAATCACAAAACACATAAATAAAATTAAACTGCTTTTTAAAATGGAGAGATGGTCAAATTGGTCAAGAAAACAAAAGCAAACTATGTTTTCAATAGATACATTTAAAACATAACAAGAATAAAGTTAAAAAATGATGAGGAAAGTATCTGACAAAGTAATTAATGCTTTAATAACATGTAATGGATATTTTTAGTTAGAAAACAGTTATCATGGACAAAACAAGTCAAACCCTAATAGTAAATATTCTCGTTCATGTGGAAAAATTTAAAATCAACAAATTTTGTGCATTTAGTACAATAAATATATAAATAGAAGATTACATATGATATAAATTTAAACTTCGGAAAGTTTAGGTTAATGAAGAAATCAAAAGAATTTGACAAATATTCTAAACTTAACAACATTAAATATACTATGTCAAAACACCTAGAAGTGTATGTATATACATATGTGTGTAAATCTAACAAAATTTTTGGAGCCAAGGGTGGTGACTTACACCTGTAATCCCAGCTACTGGGGAGGCTGAGGTGCTGGGATCACCTGAGGCCAGGAGTTTTAGACCAGCCTAGACAACATAGCCAGACTCTGTCTCTAAACAAATAAAAATAAAAATAAATTAGTTGAGCATGGTTCCACACCCCTCTACTCCCAGCTGCTTGGGATGCTGAGGTGGGATAATCACTTGAGCCCATGAGTTCATGGCGGCAGTGAACTATGATTGTGCAAATGTACTCCACCCACAGGGTGACAGAGCGAGATCTTATCTCAAAGAAATGAGAAATTGTGGAAGACTTTTATACATAACCTAGAAAAATTCAACTGAAAAATATTAAATAAGTCAAAAATTAATGAAGATCTATATTATGTTCACAACAGGAAGACACAACAGTTTAAGCTAGTGATCATTTTCAAATTGATGCATAGATTTATTTCCAGTCAAACTTCCAACATTTTTCTAAACATATAAAATATGTTACTAAAAATTTTAAAATACTTCTTAAGTGCTAAGAAAAATAATTTATGATTAAAAAACTAATTATGTTTTACCTCAAAGTAAGATTAAAAAAAAAAAAAACTTAGAAGGGAAAATGATGAACTTACATGGTGGAGGAAGAACTTAAGCAGAGTATAATAATAGCTAACAGTATCCAGTATGTAATCTACCACAGGTACTCAAAAATTAATTGCTAATGATTACCTGAAAATTTCAGGATAATTTTAGATTCAGTTATTCTAAAATAGTTTTACTTAGTCATTAAATTTTTCAGTGGAAAGAGAAGAAAAAAATGTCTCGTATGTCTTGAGATAAAGAAGATTATTCTTTCCATTTTTCTTCCAAATGAACAAGCATGTAAATTAAAACAAAAACTTTATTTTCTAATATAGTTTATAAATGTTGAATCTTCTAATTAAGTGTGCAAACCATAATAAGCAGCTATGTTTTTCTAAGTATTTAGCACCTAATATTGAGAGATAAACAATGAGATGAAGTTTGTTTAACATATATTCTTTTAATGTAACCTACACGAACTCAATCTCACTAGCCGGTGGGTACCTAGGAGGTCATAATAATAGTAATACTCAAATTTTCCTAAGATATTGTCCCATTGGCAGAGTGTAACTCTTCAGTCACCTAACAATGCCTGCCTTAGTTGTTTTTGATAGTTTCTAAGAAAAACCTGTCCTACTGGAGTCAATTACCATTTCTTCTACTTCAGTACCTAAATTGACAATGGCCTCTCCCCTGTATCCTTTGTGCCAGTAATGTCTGGGGCAGTATTCACTCCATGGTTACCATAAAGCCTCAAAATGACTAATGGACCTATCAGTTTACAGCAAGAGAGAACTATGCTACGTCCCATAAGACATTGAGAAGAATGATCACTGTTTTACAGTGGATGCAAATTGGAAGGCTAAGGCAGTAGTCCCATTGTTGTTTGGACCACAGTGGAGCCAAAAAGGTGAAGAGAAGTGAGTGGGTATTGATATCTGTGTCCTTGAGCCTTACAAAGTTCTTTGTGAAAAGAGCACCCAGAGATAAAATTCATTGATTTTATTTTAGAAACAGGGACCAGATCACCACGTGTCCCCTCTTCTTAAAATTCGAACTTATTTTTGGCCTAGTAATTGAGAATGTTGAAAAATTATTATTAATCTAGCTAAGCTAATTATACTATATTCATATAGCTAACCCATGGATTTTTAATGATTACTATAAGTAAGATTACTATAAATTCCTTCTTAAGAATGAGGTGCCTAAGGCTCAAAAATTAAGGAGGCAGGATGCTCAGGATTCTGCAAGTACATGGGTGTCACCTGGGTGAGAATGTCTCCTTAAATTTAGAGCCCCTGTGCCAGGTTTGCTTCATGCTAGTCCTGACACTAAGTGTCATAATGGGCATATATATTCAACCAAGAGCTTCTTGTAAACCAGGCTGAGACAGTAACTCATAAAAATAAAAGGATATTTGCAATCATTATTTTAAGTGAGCTACACATCGACACTCTTCTAAGGCAAAGAAGGAAATAAAATAGAGTCATTTTCCAAATAACTTCATTTATATAGATGATAAACCTGGAAAATGGAGGTTCCAAGCCTCTTACTCTCATCTAATACAATTTATTTCTAGACATATGTAGCTGGTTTATATTTTTATTTCTTGTGAAATTTAAAGTCAGGAAATTTTTAAATTAGGCAAAGGGAATCTAGTCATTATAAGTGAGAGACACAGGCTTGTGCCAGTGGCTGGACGTTCACATGCTTTCAAGGGACAAGCAGTCCTTTTGAGTATTACTATTATTATGACCTCCTAGGTACCCACCGGCTAGTGAGATTGAGTTCGTGTAGGTTACATTAAAAGAATATATGTTATAAATCAGCCCTGCAGGCTGAGGAGGGATTATAGAGAACTGCAGAAGTCATGCCTAGCCTAATGACACTCAACTTCAAAGTTTAAATACTGTGCTGGAAAACAAGAGTTCTAGTGATCTCGTATTTTGCTTTCCATGACTACTCTTTTAAAACCTGCCTATAAGATATATTATTAAATGTTTGTATATTTTCTTAATTCAACCTCTCCTCCTCCACCGACACACATCAACCACAGAACAGCAATAAAAGCAAAAACAATAAAAACAGCCTTGCACCAGAGAACCTGAAATGATCCTACTTTGTGGTTTTTCTCCTGAAAGATGGGAGATAGGAAGGTATTATTGACAATTTAATGTGATTTTTTTTCAGCAATACCCAGGCAGTCACCCAGAAGGGCCTTGAAGGAATGAGAAAAATCTGTAGTTACGTGGGTGTGAGGACAGGTACAGTCCAGAGGCAGGCCCTAATGGGGTGCCACCAGAGTGTCATTAAGCACTAGAACAGCAAGAGGATAAGGCCAATGGCTAACTGAAAGGAATTGTTTGGAAAAACAGAAAGAGAGAACAAGGAAGAAACATTTAGATGGTTCCCTAAATAGTCTTTAATTTATTCTTTTTTCTAGAACTGGTTCAATGCATGCAGTCACGAATTTATGTTCTCGTTTCTGCAGTAACTATGTTTTCGTCAGAATAATTTGTCTGAAATAATACTAGCATGTGGCAACACCTAACATAATTTTTGTAACTAATTAATTCCATTACTTACCGGGGCACAATCGGCCTTGATGTAGTGATAACATTGTCTACAGGAAGGACATGGATATTGTAGATATTTTTGTTTTTAAATGAATTGGTGATTAAAACATAAAAATAACCACGCACTTTTTTTGGTGCAAAACAAAACCTTTAATTGCTTTGTGTCAAGATCCATCACAAGAAACAAGATGGCAATGGGCACCAATAAAATGATCATCTCTGCCATGGGTCCTTTTACTCAGTGGTGGAAATGTGTTTCAGGGAGAATGCATTGAAAAGGCTTAATGCAATCATTGGAACATATTGTAAGGGTTACTCAGAAATCAAACCACAATATCGTTCATCCCACCACCACTACCCTACATGCAGCATTTGGTAGCTTTAAATTCCTAATCTTGAAACATCGTCAAAGATTGGATCCCATCAACTTCCTTCAGTAGTTCTACTGAGCATTAATGCTCAGGCTGTGACTACATGTAGCTAAATTCAATTGAAAGCTCATATTTATTCAGGAAGTAAACCATGTACATAGCCATGAATGCCAGTATCTCATTTAAAAATGTTCACTCTTAAAAATAAAGTACTTGTGTTTTGATATTAAAACTGTTACGAGAATGACTAGGATTGTTCCTGTATGAGAACAAGTACTGACTATCCTGTCACTCACTATGACTCAACAATTCCATTGAAAACTTCATTCCTCATTGGTTCCCTGGAGGCCAGAATTTCCAATAGCCTTTATAACATTTACTAAGAAGTGAGAGATCATTGTTCTCTTGTAACACGTTATCATTTTAAAGTAGAATTTCAGCACATTCTGCATCATGCAATAGAACTTCATTTGAACCATGATTCAATGTAAACATCATGTGCTATTTTTTTCTCTAAGTATTTTCTGATTCCAGTTTTTTCTCAAATTTCAATAATTATCATTTTTTTCAAAAGTATTCTCTCCAAATTTGTAATTTATAAGGAATTCAGATTAATTTATTGCATGTTAGTGCTGAAACTGAGGCACTCGTGTGTGTGTGTATGTTTATCAGAGATGTGACTGCTTACTTTAAGTGCTTAAATTTATTTGACCTCAATATGCCCAGTTGGTAAAAGAACTGGAATGAAAGATGAGAGATATTCGTGGATTTTTAATTTCATTTCTTAGAATTGATAAATATGTGACTGTGTTTTTGTTTTGTTGAATTGCTTGTTTAAGTTTTTGGTTTCACTAGCAGAATTGGAGTTACTTTCTTACATATTTTTATATTTACAGGAAATTACAATTAAACTACCTTAATTATTTTAATTTATTAATTAAGCTGAAATTCACTGCAAATTTTTTCCTTTTGGTTTGAATTTTTTAAATCATATGAATGCTTTAATTATTTATCTGGTCAATTTTAATTTCCCTTGTGTTTTCTTCCACAACTTTGAAGCTTAGAATGTCATGTTTTTGCATATGTTAGATAAACACTAATGTGTTTCATCTATTTTTATGTTAGTTAATAATTTGAAATCTATTTTGGAATATGGCATCATGTCAAGGTATAAATATATTTCTTCATAAATTGCTAATTCATAATTTCATCATTATTTACTGAATTATTCACCTCTTTTTCTTTAATTTCAAAAACTTCCTACTATGCTTTAAGTGAATCACCCATAAAGGATGTGTTGGAAACTGAATCCTCAATACAACAGTATATTGGGAGGTGGGACCTAAAGAGAGGTGCCTTGGTTTATGAGAGCTCTGCCCTCCTGAATGGATTCATGCTGTTATCCAGGGAGTGTTTCTATTATTGCAGGAGTGGGTTTGTTGGAGCAAGTTTGCCCTCACCTCCACACACATACGTGTACTATTTTCCTCTCTAGTTTTCTGCCATGAGATGACATAGCAAGAAGGCCCTCACAAGATGCCAGCCTCTTGACCTTGGACTTCCTATTCTCCAGAATCATAAGAAATAAATTTATGTTTATAAGTTATTCAGTCGGTATAGTCCCAGATACCCAGGAGGCTGAGGCAGGAAAATGGCGTGAATCTGGGAGGCGGAGCTTGCAGTGAGCATCGCGCCACTGCACTCCAGCCTGGGTGACAGAGTGAGGCTCCCTCTCAAAAAAAAAAAAAAAAAAAAAAGGTTACTCAGTCTGTGATTCTGTTATAGCAGTTCAAAATGGACTAAGATACTTCTCTTATAAATATTAAATATATGTAACAAGGTTACATACAGCTTTCCCTGTGTTTTTGCCATGATTAGATGCCTGTTAGCTTTATCTTCCTGGCAACACACTGTACCTAGTTCCCTGTTCATCAGTCGTGCTGGTGATCACCCCGTTTGTTGTTTCAGTCACTCACCCACCTTTAATAAAATAGGATAGTTTCAAGAAGAAAATAATTTTTAAATTGAAAAATCTATTACTATTATGTGCTGAGTGATCTAATAAATGTGATTACAGCAGATAGCCAGAAAGACAAAATTCATTCTCTTGTCACTTATCTAGTGCAGAGCATTGAGCTAGTATCAAGTTGATGAGCAGGAAGAAGGAGAAAGGCCAATTGGTTTGGGAGATTATTACAGGGGCATATTTCTGAGAAGAAAATAATCAGAAAAAAGCTACCCGAGGAAACATATTTATATGGGAACTTTAAGTATGAGAAGGTGTTGGCAAATTGAATAAGGGTGTGTAGTGAAAATTAAACAACAAAAATGCATGATGTAAGAAAAAGCACATTAAAAATTGTTATATAATAGCCCTCATTGAAAAAATTATAGTGCTGTCAAGTTACTGGAATGTGTGAGGAAAATATATGATATCCCTCACTGGAAAATAATAAATAGCTATGAACTTACCAGAATGTGCGAGGAATTCCTCACAGATAGAAAACAAATGTGATCAGAACAGCAGAGAACAAGCAAAAATGGAAACCAATCATAGGTCTAAAAATGCACAGAACACTGCTATGGAGGTGGGAGTAGTTGCATCAGCAATTGGAGGGAGACTGAGGACAATTGTCAGGATTACAGACTCAAGAGTAGCTGGGCAGATTGGCCTCACTCTCTATGCTGGACAGCTGGTGGAAACAGTGTTTGTTACTAGGCACAAGCAATGTCTGGAAATAGAAACAGAACAATGTTTTAAATAGCTACTGACTTCCAGGATCCACAGCATCCACAGCATCTGTGGACAGGTGAACAGCAATCCTCCAATAAAATAATGAGCAGCAAATTAAGGATCAAGAGGAAATTGAGGACACCTGGCACCATAAAATAATTCACCATACTCAACACAAGACAACATTAGTAAAAACAAAGTTATTACAGGAAAAAAAAAAGGAAACATTTGAAACTAAAATATAATGAATTACCAATTTCCTCAGAGGAAATTGGATGCATGATGGTGGAATGAAAGAGGGTAAAGATAATAGAAAATAAAAATACTTTGAAAGAAAAAGAAATGTAAAATTGGATGATTAGATTGAAGTAGAGGAAGAGGGAAATCAGAAGGCAGAAAAAGAAGCCAAATGATTCTCCCAGAATTAAAAGCAAAAGGAGAATGGAAAGTATGACAAAAAATATTCAGAAGCAATGAGGATAGAAAAAAAATTCAAAAGCCTTTTAAATAGGCATTGCAGAAATCAGAGAGACATGAAAGGAAGCAAATAATCAAATAAAATGCAGAAATCATTATCAGAGCTTAAAACAAGAATAAAATCTTTTGAAGAAAGATGAATAAAAACAAGCTCATATCTATCTAGTGTTACCTCAATGAAATTTCAAAAGGCCAAGGACAAATAGAAAAGTCGGAAAGGAAGACATGATAGGACAAAAATTATTACTTGTTCTTTTCTTTGTTTATTTTTACCTTTCATTTCCACCTCATCACTAAGGATTTTGACTTTGACTACTGTGGTAGGCAGAATAATGACCCTCCAAAGATGTCTGCCTCCTAATCCCCAATACTGTGAATCAGTTTCTTTATAAGGCAAACGATACTTTGTAGATGTCATTAAATGTAGAATCTTGAGGTAGGAAGACTATGTTCAATAATCCAGGTGAGCCCAATATAATCACAAGGATCCTCATAAGGGAAAGAGAGAGTCAGAGAAGGGCATATGAAAACAGAAGCAGAGGTTGGATATATGGTTGCTGGTTTTTAATATGGAAGATGGTCATAAACCAAAAAAGGTGACCAGCCTCCTGAAGCTGGATAAAACAAGGAACCAATACTTTCCTAGAGTCTCCAAAGGATTGCAGCCCCGCTAATTTATTTGTTTTAGCCAAGATAGACTTCTGTCCTCCAGCACTGTGAAACAATAAATGTGTGTTGTTTAAGCCACTAGGTATAGGGAAACTTTTTATGGCAATGATAGGATACTAACACAAAATCTCAATTTCTTCTTCTCCTCTGTTCTCACAGAGCTTGCTTTCTGCCTTTGAGGATTATCTGTTGGGCTTCCATGATAAATAGTCAAGAAAAGTGGAGGAAGAGAAAGAAAAAGCTTGTGGGATGCCCCAGGCATGGAATTTGGGGAAAACTGGTGAGAGTGTGTGTGAAAACTTGCAAAAACAAGATGCAAGAAAAATGGGGCAGAGTGAAAAAAGATGTAAGAACATCAGGGTTTTTTGGAGGCGATTTATCTTGTTTGGTATTCTCTGAGCTTCCAGTATCTGAAAACGTACATGTTTCACCAATAGTGAGATGTTTTCAGCTATTATTTTTTAAAAACTTTCCCCTAACACCACACTCTTTCCCCTCCCTTTCTGAAATTCCGATGTCATGGATGTGAGATACTTTATTATTGTTGCACAGTCTCTGAAGATGTGTGTTGTCTGTTTTCAGTTGGGTAATGTCTATTGATCTGTCTTCAAATTCACTGATACTTTGCTCTGTTATTTCCATTCTTCTATTGTACTGAATTTTTTTCCTTATTGTGCTTTTCTGTTATATAATTTCCATACTTCTTATATAGTTTGT
Source organism: Chlorocebus sabaeus (assembly GCF_047675955.1). Classification (NCBI taxonomy): domain Eukaryota; kingdom Metazoa; phylum Chordata; class Mammalia; order Primates; family Cercopithecidae; genus Chlorocebus; species Chlorocebus sabaeus. The sequence continues at coordinate 130,648,588 of NC_132910.1, read as the reverse complement.
TTTTTTACTGATGCTTCTGGTTGTTTTATCGATTTCAAGAGTGTTTGTGTTTGCTTGTTGTGGCACCTGTATCTGCCTTAGAACCTTTTGTCAGATAATTCCAACATGTGTGTCTGAGTGTGTATCTGAGGTTTCCTTCCTCCTTGCCATTACTAACATTTGATATTGGTTTTAATTTTTGAAATTAAAATTAGTGTGAAGATGTATCTCCCTGCACTAGCATTTACTCCCTGTTTAAAACTGAGGCATTAGCATACTTCCATAGGTTTACTAACCATTTAAACCTGTTGGTTTTCCTTGTTAGTTATTTCTTGTTTTTCACATATCCAGTCATTTTTAATTATATCCTGATCATTTTTAATATAAAGTTATAAAACTCAAAGTCTTGTTTGAGCCCTGGATTATATATATAACATATTTATGATATATATCATATATCTGATATATATATAAATATGTGTGTGTATATATGTGTATATATATGTGTGTATGTGTGTGTGTGTATATATATGTTGGCATCTATGTTTTAACTGGAAGTTGACTCAGTTAAGTAGACCACATATTCCAATCCCCATTCTGTGGTTCCAATGCCATGTCAATATTCAAAGACTTGCAGGTCTGTTTGAATCTATCCCATGAATGTAATAATTTGTTAGTTCAATTCTCAACATCTTTGATATGATGAATAGGATCAGAGTCACTCACGTGCAGTTGTGAGCAAATGTATGAATTCATAAACATCATTAGGCATGACTCACTATTGCTAGTTCCTTCCTTTCCACTATCTCCATGGCACATTCTAGTTCTTCAGTGTCTTGCCATAGGCCAGGAAACTGGGGGTTTAATTAGCTTACTCTGCTACACATGCTACATCTACACCTGTGCCTGGAGTCAAGTAAGGAAGAAGAGAAAGAAATAACATAAAATGGGTTGCTTCATCCTCTTGGGGCTCTGAATGGAAAGGCAGATTCCCATCTATCTCTCCCTATTTTAGCTCCAAAGGCTGTTGTTGCCACTGCCACCTCCTTGCCACTGCTACCTCCTTGAACACAGAATTTCTTGGGGTGTGGAGGGGTTTGGGGGGTGATTATACACTCTCTCCAAGCATTAACAGTATCTTGTCTGGCTCCTCAAGCCAGAATTGGAGGATTTTCCTGGAGCAGTTTTGCACTAGTATGATCACTGATGTGTGATCACTTAAGGGTGTTTGGTACTTCATTTTAGCCCAGGGACCAGAGGAAATAAAAATGGTAAACTCACCATGGTTTGAGGGATACTTTGAATTCCTGTCATCTCCTCAATCCTCCTGATTCATCCTCTGATGGTTGTTTCATGCATTCTGTCCAGCGTTTATAGCTATATTCTATAAGGTTACAGCTTACATTCTATCCAGGGTTTATAGATGTAGTGGAAGAGGAAAGGTATGTTGTGCTTACTTCATCTGGAAGAACTCCAATTGTCATTTTTAATGCCCTGTGTAGCTGTGTTGAAACTCAATATCCGTTGGGACTGAAATAGGCAAGTCACACCTTCAATAGGATTGTTACCTGTAGGGGCAAGACTGTTCCATGCTTTTTACCCAAAGATGTGTCTTTGACTAAATTAGCTCTGTGGAGGTAAGCTAAAAAGCCCAGTTTTACCAATACTGCTAGGCAATTGAAACAATAGTGCAAATGATCAGGCCCTAATTTAATCTTCAAGCATAACAATATGGGAGTGATACCAGAAATCTAAAGATAGCAAGGAAGTCATGGTTGTGAATTCTCTCTCTTTTCTATTGTGGGCATGCTGTCAGATAACACAGCCTAGGGAGCAGTATGTGTTTATTAAATTGAAAATGACTGTCAAAAGTAGGTTTCAGGAATAGAATTTTATCAATTTCTTAAGAAGTTCGATTCCTTTTTGGATGATTATATAAGGATAATTAAAGAAAAATCATACAATGTCAAAGGCTCTGCCAGTCTAAGAATGCATGCTTTGGAGATATGGTCATAACCGAAGGATTTATATTGCTCAGGCTTTGGAAATGCTGGACTAGACTATATCCTACAATATCCCTATAGATTCTTTGTTAATTTTTAAAATTTTAATTAATTAATTTATTTTTTTCAAACAGAGACTAGGTCTCACTGTGTTGCCTAGGCTAGTCTCAAACTCCTGATCTCAAGTGATCCTCCACCCTCAACCTCCCAGTGCTAGGATTACAGGCATGAGTCACTGTACATGGCTAAGACCTTTGTAGATTCTGTAAGCAAATATAGCACAGGATCCCAAGAGATAGACTCACCTGTAATTCCAACATCCCACGAGAATGGATGAATTGGAGATTGAGAATTGCCTAGGAGTCAGAAATATAAGGGAGGGGTGTGTGTGTGAATCTATAAAAGAAATTGGAATGGTAGTTTCTCTTTTTTTTTTTTTATTTTAAGTTGGGGTACAAATGCAGGTACATTACATGGGTAAATTTGTGTCACGGGGGTTTGTTGTACAGATTATTTCATCACCCAGGTATTAAGCCAGTATCCATGAGTTATTTTTCCTGATCCTCTCCCTCCTTTCACCCTTCAGCCTCTGAAAGGCTTCAGTGAGTGTTGTTCCCCTCCAGATGTTCATGTGTTCTCATCATTTAACTCCCACTTATAAGTAAGAACATGTGGTATTTGGTTTTCTGTTCCTGTGTTAGCTTGCTAAGGATAATGGCCTCTGCTCCATCCAAAAAATGTGATCTCATTCTTTTTTACAGCTGCATAGTATTCCATGGTATATATGGACCGTATTTTCCAGTCTATCATTGATGGACATTTAGATTGACTCCATATCTTTCTTATTATGAATAGAACTGCAATGAACATACATGTGCATGTGTATTTATGGTAGAATGATTTATATTCCTTTGGATATATACCCAGTAATCGGATTGCTGGTCGAATGACTCAGCTGTTGTGGAACAGATAATGTGGCAATTCCTCAAAGACCTAAAGAGGAATTGCCACACTGTCTCCCACACTGCCTTGAGGTCTTTGGGGGAATTGCCACACTGTCTTCCACAATGGATGAACTAATATACACTCCCAACAATAGTGTATAAGTGTTCCTTTTTCTCCACAATCTCACCAGCATCTGTTATTTTGTGATATTTTAATAATAGCCCTTCTGTCTGGTGTGATATGATATCTCATTGTGGTTTTGATTTGCATTTCTCTAATGATCAGTGATATTGAGCTTTTATTCATATGCTTATTTTTCACATGTATGTCTTCTTTCAGAAAGCATCTGCTCATGTCCTTAGCCCACTTTTCTAATGAGGTCTTTGGTTTTTTCTTGTAAATTTGTTTACGTTCTTTATAGATGCTGGATATTAGACCTTTGTGAGATGCATGGTTTGCAAAAGTGTTCTCCCCTTCTGTGGGTTACCTGTTTACTCTGTTGATAGTTCTTTAGCTATGCAGAAGCTCCTTAGTTTAATTAGCCTCAATTTGTCAATTTTTGCTTTTCTTGCAATTGCTTTGACATCTTTGTCATGAAATTTTTGTGCATGCCTATGTCCTGAATGGAATTGTTTAGGTTGTCTTCCAGAGTTTGCATAATTTTGGGTTTTAAATTTAAGTCTTTAACCCATCTTGAGTTAATTTTTGTGTATGGTATAAGGAAGGGGTTCAGTTTTAATCTTCTGCATATGGTTAGCCAGTTATTCCAGCACCATCTATTGAGCAGAGAATCCTTTCCCATTGTTTGTTTTGGTCAAGTTTGTCGAAGATCAGATAGTTGTAGGTGTGTGGTCTTATTTCTGTATTTTCTACTCTGTTTTATTGGTCTTTGTGTCTGTTTTTGTTCCAGTACTGTACTGTTTTGGTTACTGTAGCCCTGCAGTGTAGTTTAAAGTCAGGTAGTTTTGTTCTTTTTGCTTAAGATTGCCTTGGCTTTTTGGGCTCCTTTTTGGTTCCATATGAGTTTTAAAATAGCATTTTCTAGTTCTGAGAATATCAGTGGTAGTTTAATAGGAATAGCATTTAATCTATAAATTGCTTTGGGTGGTATGACCATTTTAACAATATTGAAACTTCGTATCCATGAGCATGGAATGTTTTTTTTTTTACATTTGTCTGTGTCATCTCTGATTTCTTTGAGCAGTGTTTTGTAATTCTTGTAGATATCTTTCAACTCCCTAGTTAGTTGTATTCATAGGTATTTTATTCTTGTGTGACTGGGAAAGGCAAAAACTGGCAAGGGGACTGGGAAAGAAAAACTTGAAATTTTGGTCTTTTATAATGGACTCTTTTCAATAAAAATGTATTTTTCATTGTAAAATAAAACATAAAGAGAAAACAATTTGAAAATAGATATTTGATTGAAAATACTGGTATATTACTAGGATTTGTTGATGGGTATTGTTTTTCATGTTATTCCATGCATTTATTGTCACAAAAATATTTATTCTGGAATTATTTTTGGTATAATGTTTGTTTTCTTGTTATCCCTAAAATAAAATAAAATTGCATCCTATATAAATTACTTCGAAAACTATTTTTATCACTTAGCTCTGTCTCAATGGTATACCTTCATATTGATAGACATAGAGACAATTGATTCAGGGGGTAATTATAACATTTCTTTAATTATTTTATACTTAATGAAGGTTAGAATTATTCCCTGTTTCTAAGGAGATTTTTTATTAGTATTAATCTTTGACTTGTCACATGAAAACTATAAACATTTTTTAAAGAACCGTGCTCAAAATACTTCAAAATGTTAAAATATTTGAATAACTGTATTTAAATATCTTTAATATATTGCCTGCATTATAATTACTTTCTCATTTTTCTTATATTTTCAGATCTTTACTTAAAATAATATCAACCGTATTATTGTTCTCTATTAGTTTAAGTATATTCTGAAAATACAATATTTGTAATGGATTATGGAACAAGAAAAGCACAGCTTTTTGAAATGGGTTTTATCACAAAGCGTCAACTTAGTAATAGCTGCTTTTGCAATTTAAATTCTTTGTTTTCACATATTTTGGTGAGAAACATATAAATATGCATAATTTTGAAGATACTAGGAACCCATGGTATTGTAATCAGATAAAACTACCTAGGTTTCAAGTTAACATATCTGGGCCTAATTGTTGCTACCAACTTTGCAATGTCCTACAATAAGCTAGGCCTCATCCAAAGTAATATTGAACCACTGATCATCAAACTGAATATTTATCCCCACTTTAGTTAATTTATTCAGCTATCTTGAGAATTTCCGCTCTGAAAAGTTGTTTTATACTATATACGTTGTATCTTTACAACTTAACAATATATAATAATAAAAAAGTTTACTCAAAAATTACTTAAAACACTGATCCTTTTATTTCTGAAATTTTAAAAAGTTAACTCACAGTATTATTATCAAAATAAGATATTATTAAAGAACTGTTATAAAGTGATGTATCTTAAGATGCTTGATTCTAAGATAAATGAAACTTTTTTCAAAATTTGAAATTGATAAGCCACAGCATATATGTTTTTTAACTGAATAGTTTCCATTACTGCAAAATGGAAAAAATTGGAAATTGTGTGTATGATCAAATGCACAACAGACTTATGTGAAGAAACAAAAAGTTATTTCAAGTATCCATATACAACGCAATAATTAATATGTTACAGATTTTAAGCTTTAGAATAATTTTTAAAAGAATTTAAAATTTGGAACTTTCATTGCATTTGTCAAATGCAACAAAATATTCAAAGAAATTTAATAGTAAATATGTAAACAAATTTATATTGAACCACTAGCCAATTTACATCATTGAATACACTTATTTTTGGAATAACCTTCAAATTGTCTTTGAAAACAAAGTTTAATGATTATCCCATAAATATTTATTTTTTTCTGCTTATTTTGCAATAGAATTTAAAATCTTCCCTGAAATTGCAGTTTATCATCATTCTGTATCTTATATAAAACAAGTTACAACTTCTTTATTGTGACCATAAGTAAGTGAAAATAAAAGAAATTGAAATGCATCTAAAAAGAAATACAGATTATAATGTAACAATGTACATTGCTAATGTTGTGTCTCAATTTAATTTAAGGATCATGCATTTATATAAATAGACAACTAGAGATGATAATAAGGTATTATTTCCATAGAAATCTATTCATAGCAATACACAATGCAAAATAGAAGATGACTCTAATGGTGGCATGCTATGTAATTCTCTTTTTGTTGAAACCATTCAAATGAGGATGGCCTTGAAAAGGAACTTTTGAAGATATTGGTTAATGAACATGTTAGTTAGTGAACTCAGTTCACTCAAAGACTGCATAATCTGTAACTGTCTTGGTGAAAAGAGAATAAGGTCAGTCTTTGCCATTATGATTCTTATTCTCCCATTCCCTATTATGATGTGACTAAATCTCTATTATACTTTACTTAAAAATATCTTTAGATAATTACAACAACAACATACTCAAATATTTAATATTTTGCATCAGTGTGTTAGTGGTTCCCAAGACCACTCCCAGCTATGTTGATTCACAGGAATTAGCATACAGTTGTACCCTCAGCTATGATTTGTAAGCTTTATTGACATATAATTGATAGACATTTGATGAGTTTACAAATATGCATACATTGTATTGTACTATCACCACAATCAAGGTACCAAATATATTTATCACCTCCCCCAATTTTCTTGTGTTCTTTTGTGTTTTTGTGTGTCTGTTAAGAACACTTATGATAAGACCTGTCCTCTGAATATATATAAAAGTGCACAATACTATGTGTTACCCATGAGTCCCATGTTGCACAACAGGTGTCTGGAGCTCATGCAGTTCACTGTTGTTGGGAATAGAGTTTCCTCAAAAAATTAAAAATGGAACTACCATGTGACTCAGCAATTCCACTTCTAAGTATACATTCAAAAGATTTAAAATTAGAATTTCAAAGAGATATCTGCACTCCCATTTTCTTTGCAGCATTATTCACAATAGATAAAATATAGGAACAACCTAAAATCCCATTGATTCATAAATGAATAAAGAAAATCTGATACATACATACAATGGAATTTTGCTCAGTATCAGCAAAGAAGGGAATCTTACCATTTGCCACAACATGGTCAAACCTTGAAGACATTATATTAAGTGAAATTAGCCAGCCACAACTATGATGTATTACAGCAAAAAGAATAAAAGAATATCAACAAAAGAAAATGGAACATGGGGTGAAGTTTGGAGGAAACGAAGTGCAAGGTGCCAAGAGTCATTTCCTAGTACATAGACGTGACTAATTTTTCCAGCAATGAGTTGTGACAACTTGTGTGAAATGTCATCTACCAGGGAAGCGCACTAGAAATTCAGTGTGGGATGAACCCTGGATGAAACGGGTTTGTGGGAATACCTCTCTCTATCATATATTAAGTTTCTAGCTTCCAAGTAGGGAAGCAGGTGTTCAGTATAAATTATGTTGTATGCACAAACTGTTTAGGCACATTGAGACACTTTATTCTTATTTAAAATGCACAGAACTGTGACACATGTGGAAACCCTCTTGAAATCCATGTTTCTAAATGCCAACCAAGAGGCAGCAATGCAAGCAAGGCTTTCTAAGGATAATATTTTCAGGGTTGCTATGTTAACTCTTTCTGTGTAATATGATATAGTAATTAAATTTACTGGGAATTATGTTGGGAATATAATAAGTCAAAATTTGCAACTTTAAATATTGTCTTACCATTTTTAAAATAATAGGATCATCTTAACAAATACTAGGCAAGACCAGAATATAAATGAAATTATTTTTGGGACTCAATAGAGATAAATAAGGTAATATCAGGAATATAGGGTCACGTTAGAAAAAAAGGCTTTTACGTTTTAGTATAATAATTATATTATGTCACTTTACCTATTTTAAATGTATTTTAAATATAACATATGAAAAAGTCTTTGCACAGTTTGAGAAATGCTAATATAAACCGTGACATTAAGTACTCTATGCATTCTATTTTTACAAAAATTATTTGATAGAAGTACAAATGTGAGAAAAAAGTATGACATTTCTCACATGTGTCAGTTTTGGTATTTATTAAAATCCGTTTATAATTTAAAAATGAATTGAGCAACTAAGGGAGGATAACTGGAAGTTATTATCCATCTGGATACAGCTCACATACTTACCAGCAGGTCATTTTTGGCCTAAATCTACTTTCTGTTGACTCTGCTACTTCTCAGTGAAGGTGTTTGTTCATTGTTTCTTTGGTCTTATTTGATTATGAGTTGTATGTGGTTGATAGTGTTATTTGCAGACTCTGAAGACAAGTAGAAGGATGATTTTCTGTGGACAGTGATTAAATTTGATGTGCCCAGAGCCTAAATAACTTCAGATTTGGACCCCAACTATCCCTTGCCAACTCTTCATTTTGTATGTGAGTGCCAGGTTCAAGGTCTCCCTTACTAATGTGGGGAAAAGCCCCATGGCCCCAAAGCAATACTGATTATATTTCTGTCCACATAACTGACTTCTGTTTGCTTTCAGTGCTCACCACTTAGGTTCAAGCTCATGCTTTTAATCTCTCTCTCTCTCTTTTGATTTGTAGTGTTTTTCGATTATATCCTGCAGTCTAGAAATAAAGCATAATTTGTGTTTTATGCGGACTTTAGGTAGCAGGAAGGCCCCCAGAGAATTTAACCCACTCTGTTGATGGAAACAGTACTCCAGAGCACTTTGATGCTTAATATTCAGTGAATGGTGGCTAATACTGTATCATGGAATTATAATACAGAGAAAATTATTATGGATAAATAACATCCATTTATCACCTTCTCATTCCATAAACATTAACAGTGCTTACTGAGAGACAAGCACGTTACTCAGTACTGAGGCTTCAGAGGGGAATAAGTAATAGTCCCTACTCTTAAGGACCAATGCATAGTGAAGATACACACCAACTTGTAAGTGAATAAATTATAGTACAATGTTATGTATGCAAAATTAGGTGAAAACAGGATACATGAGTCCAAAACGATGTTATGTTTTCATCAAATTCTCATATGCCTATTCTACGAGCGTCCTGAAAACTCTCCTCCCCAGCTTCTTGCAATTGTCCAAGGCCATTTGAATATTAATCTGTCCAGTTAAATGTGGACCAGACAGAAGCAGGCCACTCCAAGGTTAAAGCTGTAAAATCTGCTGTGCCATCGTCCAGTTTCTCTCTTCCTCTGCAGGGGCAATATGGAAGTCTCCTGTGGGGTCACAAGCTCAAAATCGCTTGGATGTCATAACGTGGAGCAGTGCCTTGGGCCATAACCATGATTTATTGTGGGGTTTCTGAAAGTAGGCAAACCACTGAGAAGTTCCATTAGTTTATTAAATATAGCATAACATGGACTATGCTACCAATAAAATATGGAGGGAGCACAGAAAATGGAATTGACTTTGTTTGGTAGAGGCCAGGAAGGATTTCCGGAGGAGCATTGTTCACAGGTAGACATAGAGAAGACCAGGTGCAGACATTAAGGTGTGAAGATAATTAGAACATTGGGGAAATGATAAACGATCATAGAGACAATTATTGTAGGAAAGAAAAGAACATTAAGAAGAAATTCATCCTAGTAAAGAATATTCTATAACAATGTCTAAGAGTTTGGGGCTGCATGTAATAGAAACAGATTCTAGTTAACTTAAGTTTAAAAAAAATCAACTGGATAAGTGCTTAAGTAGAAAACAAGATCTAGAGAACCAAGCTTGGAAAACTGATGTAACCAAAAGATTCTGGTGCAGGAACCACTTCCAAGGTTGTCCAGCATAGATAGTCTGACACCTCTCCCCCGACTTAGCAGCTTCCCTGAACGCTCCTATTCTTGACTCTAGATTTTGAAGCTCCTGCCACTAGAGTAATGCTTTGAGATAAATTGCACATCCTTTTTAAATTTACTAAATATTTGCCCAATGCTCCAATCCTTTTCTAAAAGCATCGTCTGAGCTTAAGTAATGTGCTCCTATTTGCTGCCAGGGTGTAGGGAGTTTCCCAGAGGAGAAGGCAGAATTTGGACACAGGGTAGACAAAACATCACCACCACCACCACCAACACAAACCAACCATCCACTAATAAGCTGTGCAAGATTTGATCCTGTCTTGTGTCATTTCTCTCCTTTCTCTCTGTATGGCAAATACTGCAACATTCTTTTATTTCTTCAAACAAGGCCGACTCAAATCTATACACATTTCACATTCTGTTCCCTTTTCATGAAATTCTTTCCCCCCATCTTTTAATTTACCTTTTTAATGACTGAGTGATCACCTTGATAGGTCGATCTTTCTTATAAATCCTGTATAATTTCACCTACACTCCCTAGAACATCTATATCATATGATTGATTTATCAATGTAAGGCCCTTGTTAATATTTGAAGTGATATTATTCATTTTGTTTGGTTACAGGATCCTTATTTTTGCCCTAGAAAACCCTGAGAAGGCAGATGTTTCTTTTTGAGGACGAGTATCCCCAAACCTTGAGCACCATGTGGCCCATATTCTGTGCTCTGTATATACCCATTGGATTAAAGATTGGGAAGTAGCAACTCTACTTAACATGAAAAACTTCCTAATTATTTAATAGAAATAATTTTCCATGTAAGTCTAAAAAGCAGAGCCAAAATTGTAGTTTGAGGAATGTTTATGGTAATATGAAAAACTAACATGAAATCACAAAAAGTAATGACTATTATTTTTTCTCCCCTGGAAAAATCTTTGCTGATCCTTAAGCAGATATACCTCCCTTTATGAAGCACATCTAGTTTAAATTACTTTTTTTTCTGCTGATTTAAAGGCTTTTTCCTCAAATGTGCCAATTTTTATTATTTTAATATCAATTTCCAAGCCTCAATGAAATTCCTTATCTTAAAGTAGCACGCTAGATTCCTTTGAAACTAAAAAAAGTTTGACTTAATAGAATAATTCTAACTCCTATTTTTTTCATGTCAAAATCAGGCAAATTTTTGTGAGAATTAGAATGTTATTATTTAATGATTTTTAGCTTGTGTTGCGATTTCCTGTCCCTTTTACACTGTTCCATAATATATGAAGGATTTTCTTCTCCTTAAGAGAATCATCATTTCTACCTCATTGGAAATCAGCTTACAATTGTAAGGTGAATCTTAACATTGAAATAGGAAGCAATTGTTTCCTTTCTAGTGGTGTAAAATCAATGGCATGTTTTCAATTAATTATGCATTCCACTTGAATAAAAGCCACAGAATAATTGAATTACTTTGAAATAGAGATGAATTAAAGAGTGATTCAGTGAGTTTGTTCTTTGTTGTATGAAAAAATGCATAATGTTTAAATATCATGGAAAAAAATGCAAATATATCAGGTCTCCACTAGTACAGATGGCTACATGTAAATTGATCATAGTTCCAGCATATTAGCCAATGTCTTCTGGTAAAAACAAACAAAAAAAACACATTATTTTTCAACATATATTCAGCTATTAATAGAATTTCTAAAAGCCAATAATAAAGTAATGGTTTTAGAAATATAATCTTGTTACCTTAATATGAGTTATTTTATCATATAAATGTACACCCTTAATTCTACCTAAAATAAATTTCTTAATTAGAAATACAGTATATAGAAAGCTCAACTAAAAGGAAAGACATCCCTTATCCATAGATTGGAACATTTAATATTACTAAGGTGTGAAAATAACTTAAAGTACAAGTAAAATGCAATCCCTATCAAAGTTTCAACAACCCTTTTTTTGGGATAATATTAAGAGCAAATTGTCAAATTCATGTAATATTGTAAGAGAGTCCAAATAGCCAAAATGACATGGAAAACAACAAAGGTGAAGGACTCACAGTTTTTTATTTCAAAACTACTATAAAGCTACGATCATTAAACCAGTGTGGTGTGGGCGTAAAGATACACATAGAGACTAATGGAATAGAACTGAGAGTCCAGAACTAAAAGCAAACATCTTTGTTCAATTGATTTTCCAAAAAAGTGCCAAGACCATTCAAGAGGAAAAAAATGTCTCTTCAACAAACAATGCAAGGACAAGTGTGTTTCTGAAAACAAAAGAATAAGTTGAACTGCTTTTACGTCATACCATGTACAAAAAATAACTCAAAATAGATCAAAGGCCTAAATATAAGAGTGGGAACCGTGAAACTATTCATGGGGATAAAGAGGAAAACATGGGGAGAAATCATCATGAATATCTATTTGGCCATAAAATCTGAGCTGTGACACCAAAAGCATTAACAACAAGAGAAAAATTTGACTTTATCAAAATTAACTTTAAAAATTTTGTTTCACAAGCAAGAAAATAAAAATTGACTTTATCAAAATTAAAAAGTTTTTGTTTTCCACTCCAGAACATGGAAAATAATCTTAATGAGTCACAAGAAACCTAGGATTGAAGCAACTCAGAATATCACAAATGAAGGTAAGATAAAAAGAAACACAAGAAACCTAGATACATTCCAGATTTGAGTTATTAATATTGTATATGTAGTGAGATGTTATCTTCCCGTGCAGGTTCTGAAGCCAGCATGTTGGTGAACTTGACATGTAGTCAAATTTACCTTCTAAAATCCTCTCTTTATTTTCCTGAAAATAAAATATACATGATGTACATGGCTGTATAGCTGAAAATGCATTTTTTTGAACAGTAGTATTCCATGCAGCAAAGTGAGGTACTCACAATATGAGATGTATGTGGTTATAAGGGCCTGGAGAAGGGACTGTCAATCTTTTTTTTTTTTTTTGAGCTATTTCTATTTTTTTTTTTTTATTATTATACTTTAAGTTCTAGGGTACATGTGCATAACGTGCAGATTTGTTACATATGTATACTTGTGCCATGTTGGTGTGCTGCACCCATCAACTCGTCAGCACCCATCAACTCGTCATTTACATCAGGTATAACTCCCAGTGCAATCCCTCCCCCCTCCCCCCTCCCCGTGATAAGCCCCGGTGTATGATGTTCCCCTTCCCGAGTCCAAGTGAACTCATTGTTCAGTTCCCACCTATGAGTGAGAACATGCAGTGTTTGGTTTTCTGTTCTTGTGATAGTTTGTTGAGAATGATGGTTTCCAGCTACATCCATGTCCCTGCAGGGGAACTGGGACTGTCAATCTTTAGTGGGCATCAGAATCTCCTGGAAAGCTGGTTGGGCCCAGCCACTCCGATTCAGTAGGTTGGGGTTATAACATGAGATCTTACATTTCTAACAGGGTTCCAGGCGATGCTAATGCTATTGGTCCGGGGGCCACACTCTCAGAACACTGACCCAGATACTAGCATGTTCTAACACCCTGAGGATCCACACTTGGTGTAGACATTCAGTCACTGCTTGCTTATCTAGCCTCCTGTCCCCCCATTCCATCTCCTGGAAAACACCCATATTTTCCTTAATGAATTTCACATTTTCTCTATTTAGAGCCCTGAGATTTTGGTGGTATTAATGTTCCTCCAAACTCTGAGGTTTAGCAGAGGTTAGCATAAGCCCATCAGTGCCATCTCTTCCTCCCCCTATAGTGACTGAAAGGGAGAAATACAGTGGGAAGCCTGCAATTAACCAGCACACACTATTCCGCATGCCAGTAATTGTCTTAGGTTTTCCACTCGCAAAGAAAACCAGGAATTTAATTTGGTGACTGATTGGCGAGAAATGATCTCCCCTTTGTATCTAAGTAAGGGACCACATAGCTGTGCTTGCTCCTGGATATAATTTAGAAATAATGAGGGAAGACAAAACCAACAGAGGAATATCCTCACTGGAAGAATCACCAAGAACCAGAGATAGGGTCCAGGCAGATGCTAGCAATATCATTTCATGATCCAACAAATTCCTTTTGTACCATAGGTTATTTTTAATTTTAAAATATATTAAAACACTGGTGTCCCAGCCCCTAGACTAAACATCATCTTAGTATTTTGCAACACTTCCTGTAGAATATTTAAAAGACACAAATATAAAGGATAAATTGATGCCTTCTTCATAATCTGATTCCTTTGTTTTTTCATTAAAAAATGTTTGTGGGTACATAGTAGGTGTATAATAATTCCATTTGTTTCTTTCCAGATGTAACCACTATTTTAATTAATTTATTTATTTGTTTTAAGATGCAGTCTCGCTCTGTCTCCCAGGTTGGAGTGCAGTGGTGTGATCTCGGCTCACCACAACCTCTGTCCGCCTCCTGGGTTCAAGCTATTCTCCTGCCCTCAATCTCCTGAGTAGCTGGGACTACAGGTGCATGCTACCACACCCGACTGTTTTTTGTATTTTTAGTAGAGATGGGGTTTCACCATGTTGGCCAGGCTGGTCTCAAACTCCTGACCTCAAGTGATACGCCCACCTCGGCCCCCCAAAGTGCTGGGATTACAGGTGAGAGCCACTGCTCCCAGCCCATAACCACTATTTTGAATGTGCAGTTTTGTATTTGCATATATGTTTTTCAAAAATAATCTCATCATATATTTATGAATTTATAAATCATACATTATTTTGGTAGGTGTAATATCTTAAAACCAAGACAACGTACTGTATATTTCTTTTCAGTCATCTTCTATTTGATTGACATGTGTAGCTCTAGTTTATTCACCAAATGCTAAAGGATTATACTGTATAAAATCCTCTATTTTATTAATTCACTTGTTGTTGGGCATGCAGTTTGTTTGCAAATATTTATTAGTAACAAGTAATTCTGCAATGAGAATTCCAAGTATAAATCTCTTGTGTGTATTGGTAACGTTTTCTAATCAGTGCGCCATGACTTGGTTACAGCCCTGAGTATTATTCACTCAACCCTATGGTTAATATTTTTGATAGTATTGATTTCCTCTCGTGATTAGCAGCCTCATTCATTTACACAGAATGCCATTTTGAATGCACATCATCATATGACAAGTGTTTAAAACAGCAGATCTAGGATACATATCTAGAGGTAGATTTGGGGAATTTTCAAATATGTTCCCCTTCCTGGACCTGGCTGCAATGTTGCATCCAGAGCACTGCACCTAACTCATTTCTGGATATCAGCTTCTACCAGAACTGATGGCACCAGGAGCACACTGCTTTGGCTAGAATCAGGGACTTAATGAATCTGCTGCCAGAACTTTCTGTTCCAAAGCTATGTGACGCCTGATAATCATTCACTGGCAGTATAGATACCTCTACCATTGTTTAATTTTTCTACACTTTAATAGTGAATTCAGTTCACACAGGAGTGCATTTAACTGCAGAAGCAGAATTAGATATTAAATCCTATATATGCTTTTAGCTTTCCAGTGTGTGTACTGAAAGACAACACACAGGAGATTATTTGAGTAAGACAATTTACCGTATTCACCATCATTTTGGATTGTATATTTTCAAATTTATATAAATGGAAACAATTTGTATTCATTTTACTGAAACATGATTTCATCCAATATTCATTGGGGTCCTATTTGTTCATATCTAAGATATAATGAAGATGTAGTCAATCTATAGTTTCCTATCTATTTTAATCTTTGATGAACATTTAGGGTTTTTTTCTAATTTTTTTCATTGTGGTGAACATATTTTAGTATGGTTTCTTTGTTTATATAAACATTTCTTTAGGATAAGTGATTAGAAGTAAAATATCTTGGTAGAAAATTCTACATCTTCAACTTTCCTAGATTTTGGCAAATTGTTCCCCAGCGAGTCATGCAGATTTCCAGTAGTGTATCTGAGGTTTCCTTCCTCCTTGCCATTACTAACATTTGATATTGGTTTTAATTTTTGAAATTAAAATTAGTGTGAAGATGTATCTCCCTGCACTGGCATTTACTCCCTGTTTAAAACTGAGGCATTAGCATACTTCCATAGGTTTACTAACCATTTGTGTATGTTTCTGTGGATAGCTTGTTCATGTCTTTTGAAAATTGTTTCTATTTCACTGTTTATTTCTTATCGATGTAGGTTTTATTTATAATTTTCTATCTCAAGTACATGAAGAGAGTCTTCTACTACTTTTTCACATTTCGAAATTTTCATTTAGAAAGTATTGACTTTAGTCAATCTGGATATACTTTCAGATGGCAGGAAATAGGGATTATATTAAAAAATTGCTGTCTCAAAACCCATTATTCTGAACATAATGCTAATATGTATATATAATACTAACATATATATACAGATGATATATATGTTACATATATATGTTATATATATATATGCATGGTTCTGTTTTGGAACTCTCTATTCTGTAACTTTTAGACAACCTATCTATTCATTTGTTGATACCGGAAAGTATTTGTTATTATAGCTTGTTAATAAACCTTGATTTTTTTCTTGGCCAACTTTCCCGCTTTCTGCTTTTAGTCCAGGAGTGCAATGGAAATGTTTTTTAGTTGCATGCACATACACACACACACTCACTAACACAACCCCACCCCCACCACCAACAATATGACCACCACCAATGGCACAAAAATTGGAATTGCACCAAATTAAACTTATAGATTATTGTGGAAACTTTTAACAATGTAATACGTATATTCATTAAGTTTTTGTAATGATTCAATTTATTCTATAAATTTTTCCATAAATACAGCAAATGTTATATCTCCAAGTATATATATGTGTGTGTGCATGTCCCTAAGTTGTTTGTTTTTTGAAATTCTATTTTCTGTCTTCTAACTTGCATTGTGTTTTTGTTTGTTTGTTTGTTTGTTTTTGTTTTTGTTTTTGTTTTTTGAGACGGAGTCTCGCTCTGTTGCCCAGGCTGGAGTGCAGTGGCTGGATCTCTGCATTGTTTTTTTTAAGAAAAATGCTGTTTGTTTTTGTCCTCATTGTGTAGAGAATATCTTTTCTTTCTGCTGTTTAAGATTTACTCTCTGTATTAGTCTGTTCTTACACTACTGTAAAGAACTGCCCGAGACTGGGTAATTTAAAAAGGAAAAAGGTTTAATTGACTCACAGTTGCACATGGCTGGGGAGGCCTCAGGAAACTTACAATCATGACAGAAGGGGAAGCAAAACACGTCCTTCTTCACATGATGCCAGGAAGGAGAAGTGCTGAGCAAACGGGGACACGCCCCTTATGAAACCATCAGATCTTGTGAGGACACACTCACCATCATGAGAACAGCATGAGGGTAACCACCCCCATGATTCAATTACCTTCCACCGGGTCCCTCCCATGACATGAGGGGATTATGGGAATTATAATTCAAGTTGAGATTTGTCTGGGAACACAGTCAAACCATATCAGTCTCTCTCCTTGGGGTTCAGTAACTATAGCCTGATAAATCTTCTGATGGGTATTTTTATCTTTAACTGGCTTGGGATTTGTTATGATTCTCAAATCTGAGAATTTAGATTTTCTTTCATGATTATTGACACATTCTCAGCCAATATATGTTTTTCTATTGTTTGCCTCTTATCTATTCTCTAATTCTACAGCTTTAATTGGAAGTTTATTTATTCTCATTGTAATCTCAATAACCCTTTTTTATGGGGGTTGTTTGAGCAATAGTTTTTAAAAATTATTTCAATAGTTATTGGGGAAAATGTGGATTTTGGTTACATGGAAAAGTTCTTCAGTGATGATTTTTGAGATTTTGAGGCACCCATCACCTAAGCAGTGTCCACTTTACCAGTGTGTAGTCTTATATCCCTTACCCTACTCCCATCCTTGCCCTGAGTCCCCAAAGTCAATTATATCATTTTTATGCCTTTGCATTCTCATAGCTTAGCTTCCACTTTCAAGTGGGAAAATACAATATTTGATTTTCCATTCCTGAGTTACTTCACTTAGAATAATGGTCTCCAATTCCATTCAAGTTGCTGCAAAGGGCATTATTTCATTTCTTTTTATAGCTGAGTATTATTCCATGGTGTATATATACCACATTTTCTTTATCCAGTCGTTGCTTGATGGGCATTTAGGCTGGTTTTATATTTTTGCAATTGTGAATTGTGCTGCTATAAATATGCGTGTGCAAGTGACGTTTTCATATAATGACTTATTTTCCTTTGGGCAGGTACCCAATAGTGGGATTGCTGGATGGAATGGTAGTTCTACTTTTAGTTTTCTAAGGCATTTCCATACGGATTTCCATATTAGTTGTACCAGTTCACATACCCAACCAACAGTTTAAAAGTGTTCCTTTTCAGCACAGCCATGCCAACATCTATTCTTTTTTTATTTTTTCATTGTGACAATTCTTACAGGAGTAAGGTGGTATCTTACTGGTGGTTTTAGTTTGAAATTCCCTGATCATTAGTGATGTTGAGCATTTTTTCATTTGTTTGTTGGCCATTTGTGTATTTTCTTTTGTAACCTCAGTAAATCTTAATCTTGTTTATATTTTCAAACATTTATCCCTCTGTTTTGCATTCAGGTCTATTTCACTTCTAGTAATTCTCACTTCTGTTTAGTTGAACCTACCTGTAACTGCAATTTCAAGGGCACATGTGCAAGTTTTTTCATATAGGTAAAGTCGTGCCACAGGGGTTGTTGTACAGATTATTTCCTCACCCTGGTATTAAGACTAGTGTCCATTAGTTATTTTTCCTGATCCTATCCCTCCTCCCAACTTTCACCCTCTGGTAGGCCCAGTGTGTGTTGTTCCCCTCTATATGCCCCATGTGTTCTCATCATTTAGCTCCTACTTATAAGTTAGAACATGCAGCATTTGGTTTTCTGTTCCTGTGTTACTTTGCTAAGGATAACAGCCTACAGCTCCATCCATGTTTCTGCAAATGACATGATGTTGTTCTTTTTATGCCTGCATCGTATTCCACAGTGTATCTGTACCACATTTATCTCTATTTTTAAGTTCCTTGATTACATTTTTCTTTTGGGAAAGTTGTACTTTGCTCTTTATCATTTTCTTCCTGTCATTGCTGATGGCATCTTTTCCTTTCTTATGTTTTATATCTCTTCTCTTATCTATTTTAATATTTTAGGAATATTTTCTACTTATAAGTATTAGAAAATTACATTATGTGAATTTAGGTGGTACTGATAATTCTAGAAATGATTCTGATAGCACTGAAACAAAGGACCTTTGTTCTTGTGTACTTTCTACTTTTGAAGTGATAGTTTATACTTAATAGGACTTTATATGTGGCATTTCTGGATGAATCCCACCAGAGAAGCATCAAATTAGTCTCTGCCAAGATACTCAGGACATTACTGACCTGAGACTGATTTATGTAAATTTCTAGATTTAGAGTAATTTAAAACCACACAGATAGGATATTATAAATTTGAACCCAAATCTAGATGTTAAGTATGAAATGTATTCAGCAACTTAATTCTTCCATCTGTCTTAGTAGCAGGTATTATTCTATATCCAGGAGCCTCAGAGAAGTTAAGTAACTTGCCTAAAATAACACGGTTGATAAATGATTAAATTGGAATGTAAGCATGGGCAGTTCAATGCTGAAGTTTACAGTTTTAACTGCCATAATATTAGTATTTAATAAAATATTTTAATCCATTAGTTCCATTAATCTCAGTACCTATGCAATTACTACGTGATTTTTATAAAAACACTCATGTTTTGTTTGGGGGGAATAATATACAAATATATAATTTAGCTGTATAAATGTCCAGAGCAATTTACTTATAATATGAAAAAGGAAATATTGTTTGAGTAAAATATGTTTGTGCTTATCCACTCCCTTTTTAACATTTTGTATTTATATAATCCAATGTATCCTTCCTCTTGATCTTCAGGATACTATGGAATATGAAAATGCTCTTACATTTTAAGTTAAAATTTCCATTTTTCCATGATTTTAGCCAGTTTATAATTTCACTAAGAGCTTTATTTGACATGAAGAAAAGTTAAAGCAAGTAAACCTTGAATACCTTCAAATGATTACATTATCAGTAATGCCATACTTTTTGAATGTATAAAAATACATCATTATGGTGAGTACAAATAGTTTACTTCAGTCTTCTGTATACAAATAAATGCAAAGTAAATAATACAGCATACACACAGATAGAAGTAGATTATAAGTTGTAGAAATACAACCAGAAGCCTAGAGACATGTCTTCAAATGATATACTAAAAAACAAGAGTTACACTTGAGTAGTCAAATAGCTCTTGTACTTCATACTAGAAGCCCTGACTTAAAAGACAGTGCACACATGAGCAAACCAAGTGGAGTTCTTCTGAAAGAGGATAGGGCACTAGAGCGTAAACCACAACATCTTGCGGACACTCCTTAAATAGCAGCAGGATTATGGAACTTAAAATGAAATTGAAAGAAAATAACTGCACAAAAGTAGGCTTCAGTATGTACATGAAGCTGAAAATGGGAAAATGAGACATTGCTCATAGAAAAAGGATGACTCAGGTTTAACAAATCACATTACCAAGTGATAACCAATAACACTTAGTTTTTCAACTATTATACATGAAGGTTGGCCCATATTTTCTACATGCACAATAAGAATAGTTATTGTAAAAAAATGTATCATAAAATAGTTGAGAAAATGGAAGATCAAAGGTGAAAGATTCTCTCAGCATCATAGGAAATCTTCCTCATTTGATATTGTCCATATTTATTTCATAAGAAAATGTGTCTTATACTTATGAACAATATCTTAACTGTGCCTGTGTCATAGGGGTCTCTAAAAAAGATAGGATACATTTTTGATTGAAGACTCCTTTATTCTAACTTGAATATTGGGATTAACTTTCTGGTATTTTCATTTGAAAACTTTGAAATTAAATATGCATTCAGTTTAATATGAAATAAATGGCATTATATTATCATAGATCAAAAATTTCTTATAAAATCAGGAGATTTTTTTTCCAAGTTTCCACAACTCTGTGAGATGATATATTTAGATGAGGTAAAAAGAGAATTAAATGTGAATTTCCTTGATATTTGATTAGTAATTTTGAATTGGGACAGTGAAAGTTTAGGTTAGCTGTTAATTTATTAATTCTAGAAGTATTTATTAAATCCCAAAAACCATTTACTGGAGATTAAAAAAAATAAATAGGGTTAGTCATTATCCTCAAAAAGTTCACAAGCAAATAGATATGGAAAGCCAAGATAGTTAATTTATAATACAACATTACAGTTGCTATAATAGTTAAATTTCAGTGTACAGAAAAATAATTGCATATTTCTAACTATACAATTTTTTACTACCAGACCTTGCTTATTTTCTTCATGAAATTTTTCAAAACATTGTATTAAATATTTCGTTGTTCACTTGTCTTTCTATTTAGATTTTAGTCTATAATATCAATCAGTGGAGAATAATATTCAATTAACATATCAAACACAAGATATATTTTTAATACTACATTCACTTACTTGGTTCTGAAACCAAGCACAAGGTTTCTGATGACTTAAAGCAATCACGATGTAGGTTTCTGAATCCACACCTTCTGCACGGCAACGTGATAGGAACCACATGGTTATGCCAGTGGAGTCTGTACCACAGGAGAAACGCCCTGGAATTATGGATCTGGGGGCTTATATAGGAGTCACAGCACAGTTACTACCCTCTCCTCTGGATCGCTCCAAAAAGATAAGGGAAGGTATCTGGCTTACAATCCTTTGGAATGTAGACACATAACTGCAGAAATAAATCTCTATATAATTCTCGACTTCTCTATCAATTCAAACACCCTTTAACATCCAAGTATTCTCATGTAACCCCTGTTTCCAGTAATTTTTCCTCAGAAACCTCTGACCATGCAGAAACTGAAAAAAAATATTCATATTGCTTCTCAACTCTAAAGGAGTAAAAGGCAGTGACATACAGAATCATTTAAAGGTATGTGTGGTCACAAACTAACCCCACTTTTTCCCATTCTTCCCTGTCTTATCTTACTGCTTGAAATATCACCAATGAATGTCATTTATTTAGATTGTTTTGCCCATGACTTGCCTTATACTTAAAAGATTCAAATAAAAATGGCAAAGTAGAAATTAAACTTACTAACAATTTATTGCAATTTGTCCATTTTCAGTTGTGACACATGAAATAACTATATATGCACAGAAGCAGAGAGAGACAGAATAAAAGAACAACAACAAAAAAGATGTGGGAGCCAAATATACTCCCTCTCCAAATATTTTGCAAGATTTCCTGAGCTAGCCTATGTGGAGTCACATAAATGTTCCTGTTGATATAGATATATATTTTCCTGTGGATTTTAGGAAATACTCATATACTTTTAATGTCTGTGAAAAAAATAGAACCAGAAATAGAATATGGAATCCCAGTTACGCTCCCTCTGTCATGACCCTAGACCATGTTGAATATGACTATGTATGACCCGTATAGAACATGACCGTGGGCTATATTCTATAGGATTATTTTTCGTGACTCATTTATGAAATTCTAGGTTTGGACTTCGTGGTAGTCCCTGATACTAGAAATTGTATAGTTAGACTAGACAAAATTGTGAAGTTTTCACTAGATGCTATTTAAAATAATTGTCCACTCAAATAATGTATATATATGCTTATATTATTATTAAGAAACAAAGTCAGGGAAAATTTTCTGGAATGATAGAAACAAAGTCATTATATTAAGAAACAAATCAGGGAAAATTTTCTGAAATGATAGAAAGATTTAGTAATGTTCTTTAAGTAAAATATTGTTACTTTTTTAGTATATATGTATTACACATTTTATAAAACGGTTTGTTGATTTGCATTGATCTTAGTTTTTCAAATTGTGAGCAAGGATCTTGGCAATAAAATTTGTATTTACTCTCCAATGATCCTTTAATTGTTTTTAGGGAATGAATACCATTGCTGATTAATCAGCAACATTACACCTAAGCACACAGGGAATTGCATTTTAAATAAACATAAACATAATGAAATATTTGCTACCACAATTTGAAGTTACATATTCACACTTAAGAAATATTATACTTCAAGTGAGAATCTCATTAGAACGTTTTACAACATTTAATAAATGTTAAATAATGATATCTTAAGATCGTGAAAGTGAACATCTGATTGTTGTAATTGCAGAATAAATTTCTCTACGTGTTAAGGTAAACCATTAATTATCTTTGGCAACTGGTATAAAAACAAAACAAAACAAAAAAACAAATAAACCTATGTAGATTCTTTTCTGTAAGCTCAGTTTCCCTAGTATCTTAAATGCATTATGAAACTTTTGGTCTTTGCAAAAACATAATTAAAAAAAAAGAAACACACAAACCACACCCAGGCACTTATACACGCACACACACACATATAAACACATTCTTCTGCAACGTATCAGACAATAATTTAGGAATTGTCTTAACTAATTCTAGTTTACATAACTCTCACTTCTCTATTATATATAATTTTATTTGATTCGGATTATTACCATTAGGAAAATAGCCAAAAGACAAACTGTTGTAAGCAGAATTCTAAGATAGACCCCAAGATTTTTGGCCCCTGGTGTACAAACCCCACAAAATTCTTCTAGACTGAGTATAAGTAATTTACTCTCATGATAATTTTAAGTTATGTGGCACAATTGACTTTGAAAAAAGGAGATTTTCTAATGCATACCTGACTTAATCAGAACTCTGCTTTTAAAGAAAGTAGAGTATTCGTTTTCCAGCTGATCACAGAGGGATTTAGAGATGAGTATCATGAGAAGCATTCAGCCAGAGGAAGATTTTCCATTTCTGGCTTTGAAGACAGAAGATCCCAAGGATTTGAGAGCAGCCTCTAGGAACTGAGAATGGCCTCATCTAACAGCCAGCAAGGAAACTGACACCAGTTCTACAATCAGCAGGAAATGAAATCTACGAACAACCTCAATAATCTTGGAAGCAAATTCTTCTCCATAGCCTCTAGAAAGGCAAGCCTTCCAATACCTCAGCCTGTGAGACCTGAAGCAGAGGAAACAGCTAGCTTTTGCCTAGGCCTCTGACATTCGGAACTGAGACTAATAAATGGATGTTGTTTTAAGTTTCTATGTTTGTGGTAATTTGTTATGTAGTAATAGGAAAATGATACAAGAGGAAAAAGAAAGCTTGCAGGGTAAACTTCAAAAATCTTATAAAATAAAACTTTGTCAGATGATGTATTATATCAAGTTGGCCAATCTAAAAATGATGATTAAATTAAAACAACGAATTGGTGAAAAATTATGATTCCCATTTAATATATTTTATAGCATTATTTTTGTTCAATGCTAGGATGGTTTTGTAATCTATTGATATATTCATAAAATTATATTTTTAAGACTTTTATCATTTTTTAATTTTTATATCTAAATACTTTAAGAAAATTCTACTGTCTCAACTTGATTTGAAAATTTAAGGGTCGTTGATTAATAGTAAAGAAAAGTAGGAATGGAGTCCTTAAAGATTCACTGGGTTTTTAACTCCTTGTAGCATTGCTCATGCTATAGCAATATAAAATTTTAGCTGCAATGAATCCTACTACATTTAAATACTGGAGACTGTCACTAACTTTTAAATTATAATGTAGAATCAAAAAATTATTAATCCTATTTAACAAAATCACTCCCTAGTTATCTTCTGGCTTCATGTGATGATTTAACTGTCAAGTCAATGGACAATCCTTATGTTTAACTTTTGTCCTCTTTTCTAGGAAATATACAAAAGTCTCCTATAAAACAAAAAAGCACGATGTTTTTAACGCTCATTTTTTTTCTACCTGGGCATATCAGGAGCAAGTCTTGGTTTCAACCAAAATCATTAGGTTTTACTGTATGATAAGTAGATAAAAGATTAATATATAAATTTACTGAATGTTAAAATAACGGGTACTAGAATTAAGGGGTATTAATTAACAAAAATTGTATCCACTTTTGTCCTATTTGTCTCTCTTTCTCTATATATATTTTTGTTTGTTCGTTTGTTTGTTTGTTTTTGGTTTTTTTTTTTTTTTTTTTTTTTTTTTGGGTCAGAGTCTCCCTCTGTCAGTCACCCTGGCTGAAGTGCAGTGGTACAATGTCAGCTCACTACAACATCTGCCTCGGGGATTCAAGGGATTTTCCTGCCTCAACCTTCCAAGTAGCTGGGATTACAGGCACCCGCCACCATGCCCAGCTAATTTTTGTATTTTTAGTAGAGAGGGAGTTTCACCATGTTTACCAGGCTGGTCTTGAACTCCTGACCTCAGGCCATCCACCTGCCTCGGCCTCCCAAAGTGTTGGGATTGCAGGTGTGAGCCATGGTGCCCAGCCATTTGTCTCCGTATTTTTTTAGTTAATTTTCATCTTTTATCAGTGGAACTCTAGGGTCAATGTAAGTAAAATCTTTGTTAATCCAAAGATAATTTTAAAGGCTTTCCATTGCTTACTATCTATTAGCATTAAATAATTAAAATAACTCCTGAAGATATCAAATACAAAACCAGAGCATTGCATATCTATTATGCAGCAATGAGCTTAATTTTTCCCAAAAGAAATTTTAACTAAGAATTTTTATTGTCTTTAGCACGCAATATATTCAGATTAAAATGAAAACAACAAAGTGCAAACTAAAGATCATCATCATTTAAAATAGACAATATTATTTTACAATTGCCTAGCTTATTAAATATTTATTAATCAAAAGAATTTTTTCTGCAACACCACAAGTGTTTACTAATAATTATCCAAATAGTAAGTCAAACTGAGTGTTTAAAATACCCCCACATCCTACCTGCTGTAAGGTTTTTTTTAAAGTGCAGGAAAAGATAATAAAACAGCATACTAAATTTTCATCTCCTTCAGAAATAACAATGGGTTAACAACACAGAGTTTTGTAAAACTACTTAAACATTTTTAGCTTAGAAATTTAAATTCTGAAAACAACGTGGCTTACTTCTTTTAGGAGAAAAGTCTCATGCATTTTTATCTATGTCTATGTTATTTAATATTCTACACCTTACTTGAGCTAAGTTTCTTCTGAAACAAAAATTTTAAAAAAAGAATACCACTGAGAGACTTTGAGAGTGTGCTCTGCCAAATATTATTATGCCCTGGTCATATTTGGGCATTATCATTAGTGTTTTGCTGTAGTCTTATTTTCACTCTTTTTTTAACCTTTGTTATGACCTTGGGCACAGATAAGCTCATTAAAAATTAAATTGCTTATTATAGCCTGGCACCACTTTCCACTTTGATCAGAAAGCACAATAGGTTCCTTGAGTGGATTTACCTATAAAATATTCTAGTAATGAGAACAGAAAAGGCAAGTGTAATAACCTTAATGCTGAAACAAAAGCTGCGGAAATGCTACCAAGAGGGTGATAATAAACATTTCGTATGGAGAAAGAAACTATAGATTTGTGATATTAAAATTTGGTTTTCTAGCTTGTTAGGTAAGCATCACAACTTGGAAACCTAGTTGCTTATTTTAGTCCTACGAGATTATATTCTGCCACTGTACATGTTTTGCTGATAATATGCTCATACCAACCAACATCCCTCTCCACTTCACCCCAGGCTGGAGAGTACCATGAGCAACCCTTGAGTAATTATGCCAAACAGAAAACAATTTAAGTGGGTAGCATTAAAATGAATCCTAAATTGGGTATCCCAATATACAGAAAGCTTTATTCTTCTTTTTAAAATTCTGAAGCCGTATTTCACAGTTTTGATTGTGCTATAACAATTTAGGTCGGCACAGCTCTATTTCTAGCGTTTTAGTGAAACTTATAGTTTTTTACCGTTTCAGCATATGGGAAGCGTAATAAAGTAAAAGCAGGATGGATTATACCATACGTTTATAGTAATTATATATGAATTAAAATATTCTGAAAACCTTTACTTGCATTGAAACTCCTCCATATTTACAGTACATCAACTCATTTACATTTGAAAGTTAAAGAGTCTGCCCTTGGGATTTGATTGTATAGAGGAATATGAAAAGAATTGACAATAAAAACCATGTTTATATCTACTCACTGTCTTTGAATGTATTTATATTAACATGGAGAAGAGAAAGCTTTTCGAGTTATTTCCTTTAATGCTGAAATAAAATGTATTCTAATCAGAGTATAAAATGTGCTATTATTTAAATAAAAACCTTAATACTGTTCAACACAAATTGCTGATTGTGACAAAATGTTTGGACTCCTCAAAGTACATCATAATCAAATCGCTACTCTTTTAACATTAAGTTGGGGCCTATCAAACAAGCAAGGCCTACTGTGTGCTTAGGAGTTTCTGAGATAATAAAATGAATATAAGCTATTATAAATCAATGATGTTTAAATCAAACACTGAGATCAAATGCACTTCTATTATTAATGATTAAATGAATTTTGACTTGTAATTCACTTTGTATTCCAAATATATGATAAAGGAATTTGAGCAAAGCAAATACTTGTCATTCATATATTGCATCCTTCCGGGGTCACCCATTTTTCTGGCATGAGTATGTACTTACAGTCCCATGGAGTATTTACTCTGGGTATTTCTTGGCACTAAAATTTGATTTATTTCTAATTTCTAGTAATTTTATTGCTGTTGTCCAAAATTTAGATGCAATATGTATTACTAGTTTTTACATACATAAGTAATCATTTTAAAACATTCAATGTTTATGACATCTTACAGTAAAGAGAATAAAGATAGTCAACTACATCTAGAGCCAGAGATGCAGACTTGGAATTCATTTACAAAGACAAGGCCACAGCAGTCCATTCTATGTTCCCATGGAGTTGCTACCTTCCATATATTCACCTATCCTCATATTATAGTTTAACTATAATGAGTTTTAATTATAAATACTATAACATTTATATTCTTGTTTTATATTTATAACTTTTTACCTATCTTATTTGCTCCATAAGATATATTAGCAATCATTACATTTCATGGTGAAAAACTATATAGAGATTCTAGTTCTTTAACCTACTGGTAAATTGGTTAATACAGCCATTTTATTAGTTTGCAGTGACATGAGCAGAGGAAAAATGATAACATGTTTATTATTTTCTCAATATTTTATTGTTACTTTTATTTATATGACAGTAGCAAACAAAATCTATTATTACTTGAATTAAGGTACATATTTTGTTTTGTTTTAATTTTACAATATGTTTTCTATACCATTTGTCTACAGTCTAGAATATTTTATGAAATTAGATGAAATGTACTTAGCCTCTTTTGTAACATGCTCTTTCTACAAGTATAAATTAGTCCTGAGGCTTTTATTTCCCATGTTGTGATTTCAGCAATGTTTTAAGGAGTTAAAGCAACTGGATTGTAGCTCATTTTTCTCCCCTTACCTACGGGACATTCCCGGAAAAGAAAGGCAGATGACCCAGGCTAATCTTCCTGAAAACATGCTGATAATTGGACCTCTTGGCAAATAGACTAATTATATTGCTATGAGGAGAGTCTTTATCTATGAAATGCTTAAGCAGATTGCCCGCAGTGTAGGATTGCTTTTGGAAAGCAAACCTAGAATCATTGGATTTATGAGACATTCTCTTTGGAAAATGTCTTGTAAGCTACAACTACACGAGTTACAAGCAAAATTCTCTTTGTGAGGCATCTGACAAATCTTAGAGATTTCATCCATCATTCCAACCAGAAATCACATGTCCTAAAGAGAAGATGGGTGGTGGTTCCCCGATATCCCAGCCAACTCCCTGCTTCCTCTGTGAATTGCCACTTGTTACTTTAGAATTACTAGAAAGTATTTCATAAGGAATCTGATTCATGAGAATCTGATTTGACAAATCAAACTTTTTTGTGTTAACTCATATATACACATATGTGAATGCACATACACATTCACATATTTATAGTATGTTACTTGTTTTCAACTGCCATTTTTCTGCTAACAGAATCTCTTACGTAAAGGTTGAATATGTACATATATAAATATGTACCCTTATGTGCCAAAACTTGTGCTAGGTAACAAATGAGACATTGTAATTAATAATTTATAATGTAGTGAGTTCTATAGCCTAGGTGCAGAATGAAGAAATATAGAAAAGGGAAACTTTTCTATATTCCTTTGAGTTTATTTCTAATTTGTAGTAATTTTATTACTGTTGTCCAAAATTTAGATACAATACCTATTACTAGTTTTTACATACATAAGTATGTACATACTTATGTCTTGTTCCAAATTAGATATATAACATAAGCTGTAAATAGACATAAGCTACATTTTATGGAGATTTAGGGATAGTTTATTCCTAGTCCAAATGTACTAATAAAGATATCATTACCACCAGTGGGGTTCTACATTTACCAAAAAAAAAGTAGCATAGCCTCTTGTGGTGGGCATTGAAGAGTAAGAAACTTTATTTGAAGACTGGAAAATCATCTATCAATTGCAATGTGTTGGTGGGTCATTTTCATAAAATTGTCTCCCATGCAACTGACAAATGAGTCCTTGGTTTTCATTGAAGAAGTCAGGAAATAAAATGTCTCTTAACATTGGCTGAATTTCAAAGGGTCCTACAAGATGAGTTCAGAAAAGCAAGTCCCTTACAAATACAATTTTAAAACAAATTCAATGAGCCTCTATTTTGGGACTTGCACATTTAAGAGATGTAGCTAATCACCATCTAACTGTGAAAACAAAACAGAGAAGACCATGGTGGGGCAAAATAGAATAAAATCAGTCTCATGGTAAAGACTGAATCAACGTTATGGCCACCATTCCTCTGTTAAATGTTTTAACTCTGATTACATTGCTATCCAGTAAATGCTTCCAATTGGTAAAAGTAGTTCAGAGGAAAAAGTCTAACACACCATATTTTTGAGTTCAAAGTGTCTTTAATTAAAACTAGAAAGAGACGTTTGCTACAAAACTTTGTGTATGACTAGTGGCACATGGAGCTGATTTGATAAAGGTTTCAGAGAGATGTAAATCCTCAAACCATTCACCAGTGATTGGCCTTGAACACCAAATTCCTGTGGAAAATATGCTTAGGTCCCAAGGAGAGACTTTCTCTATTGCCTTTTTTTTCATGGGACTGAGGAGGATATCAATAAAGAATCCAGAAGGCAGGGGCAAGGTTCATAGAAAAGAGTGGTCAAGGATACTACCCTCCCCCAGAGGGATTTCATAATTGTTATGGAAAAGTATCTGTTCTGAAACTGTCATTCCTCCCCTTTGTGAACAAGACAGCTTGTCAAGGCTATCCTCTATTTATTGCATGTGTCCTTTGAATTATGTGGTCCCTACATCAAGATAAGCTACATGCAGGTCTGACCTGGAAAATGTCTTGTGACTCTGGACATTGATCCTGATGCTACACTGGGACTCATGGATGTACTTCCTGCAGGAGGGGTCTGAGAATATTTGCATGTAAATGGAAAGGAAATGACATTCATGACCAATAGGACTATCTATCTATCTATCTATCTATCTATCTATCTATCTATCTATCAATCAATCATCTACCTATCTATCATTTATCTATCTATCTATCCTCTATCTTTCTATCATTTTTATTTTCAAATTTTCATTTTCTCTGTCCCATTGATCTCAAGCTTGGTGTTATAATTGTGGGGGTGAAAAATAATGGTACCTCCAAGGTGTCCATGTTGTAATCTCCAGAACCTGTGATTGTATTACATTACATGGAAAAATAAACTTTTTTCAGATATTATTCACTTTCCAATATGATTGCAGATATAATTCATTTATGGATCATGGGATAGGGAGAGAATGTTGAATTTTCTAGTTGGACCTACTGTAATCACAAAGGTCTTTAATAGGGAGGCCAGCAGGAGTGTCAGAAGGATATGTGAGGAGAGAAGCAGGAAGGAGAGAGAGAGGGAGAGGAAGGGAAGGAGAAGAGAATGAAGAGGAGAAAGATAAGAGAGTGCTGAAGGGGAAGGGAGCGAGAAAACAAAGGGCAGAAGGGAGACGAGAAAAAGTGGGCAAGAGATAGGAATGAGATAGAAGAGGAGAGAGAGGGAAGAGAGGAGCAGGGAGGGAGAGGAGAAAATGAGGAGAGGCGAGAGAGAGGAGGAGAGAAGGAGGGCAGAGGGAAAGGTAGAAAGGAGGGGACAGAGAAAAAAGAGAGAAAGGGAAGAAGAGGGATAGAGAGGGGAGAGAAAGGGGAGAGAGAATGGTATTTGAAAATGCTATTCTGTTGCCTCCAAGACAGAGGAAGGAGACAGTAGTCAAAAAATGCAGGTGGCCACTAGAAACCACGTAAAGAATAAAATGGGTGTTGCCCCCTTGAGCCTCTTTCTAGAGGAAAGGCAGCCCTATTGATGACTTTAGGAATTCCTACCTCTCGAGTGGTAGAATACTGAGTGTGTAGAAAATAGATTGTGTTAATGTGTTATAACAATGGAAAACTAATACGACTTTCCATTCTCATTCCTATGGTAAATTATACTTCCTCACCATATGATGTCCTTCTTGACAATGTGACTTGCTTAAATTAGTAAAACATGAGCAGAAATTCAATGCCCCTCCAAGAAGCTTAAAAGCTATCACATTTCTACTATGTTTTGTTAGACTTTGTCTGTCACAAGAACAGCAATGTTCCAGATAGGAACAGCACCATTAACCTGGGCTCCTCAGTGAAGACACGGGCAGTAAAACCATACATGAACCACAGTGGTTCTAAATATGAATGTGAATTAAACCATGCTGTCATTCTTCACTTGCCATAAAGTTAATTTGGACAAACGTATAGGATAATTAGGACAGAATGGAGATTTTTCTCCAAAATTTCTGTCTTTACATACAAGATTTATATGCATTGCCTTTCATACTTGTATTTACTTCAGCACAATTTTCCAAATGTTTCATTATATATGTTATAAACATTTCTTGATATTTTCACTAGATGTTACTCTTTCATACTTCCTTATCTGCAATTCTTGGTACATAACAAAAAAGAAACATGAATTTGACTTTACATAATTTGAAGCTTATGTGTATAAAAATAGATTAGAAACCCTTGTGTTTCATTAAATGTCTTTTCCATGGTGCTTGACATTCACACCCTCGTGTAATCCCGTCTACTTGAATGTGGGATGGACCTAGTGACTCACTTTTAAGAAAGAGAATACAACAAAAAGTGATGGAACATCACTTCTGAATTGTGTTACAAGAAGATTGTGAATTCATCTTACTTGTTCCAACATTCTCTCTGGGTTCAACCTAGGGGAAGTCGGTTGCCATGTTGTGAACCGTCCTATGGAAAGGCCCACATAGCAAGGACCTGAGCCTACCAATGGCCATGTGGATTGTGGCCATTTGTGGTCTCAGGTCTTTACCATATGGGCTTAGGCTTGGAAGTGAGTCACTCCCCCATTCAAGACTTGAGATGACTGCACCTCTAGCCAACAACTTAATTGCAGCATTGGGAGAAACTCTGAGCCTGAGGACCCAGCTAAGCTACATGTAGATTTCAGATGCACAGAAATTGTGAGATAATTAATGCTATGGTTTACATTGCTAAGTTTTGGGATCATTTCTTATGCATTGATAAATAGCTAATATATATTTTGGTGCATCAAAGTAGTGTGTTGACATAACAAATACCTAAATATTTGGAAGTATTTTGGGGATTAGCATTGGGCAGAGGCTGAAGGGAATTTGGGAAGCATGTTAAGAAAAGCCTGTTTCTTTGAACAGATTCAGTAGAAATCTTGACATTGAGGAAGTCAATGAAGTTCAAAAGGAGATAAGAATGAGGAACATGTTTTTGGAAACTGGAGGATGGGGGATCTTTGTTATAAAGGGGTGGAAGGCTTAGAAACAGTGTTACCTCCATTAACATGGAAAGTATAAAATCTGGGGTGTTCTGGCTTAGGAGATTTCCAAGCTAAGTATTCAAAATGCTACTTGCTTTCTTTTTGATGCTTATTCTAAAATGTGGAAGGAGAGAAAGAAATTGAGAGAAGCACTGTTAACTAACGGTAACTAGGGGTTGGTTTTGAAATTTCTCAGCCTCTCCATATTGCAAAAGAGGTGAAAATTAACAAATGGATTTTGAGCAAATTTCAAATCCAGGTCACTCCCACAGAAAATGTGAAAAATGTTTGTTGTTTCAACCCACTACATTTTGGGGTAATTTGTTATGCAGTAATGAACAACTAATACAATCATTCAGCTGGTGGCTCTATGTGACCAGAGGATTAACTATGCTGCCAAATTCCTCTAAAAATATCATCCCTAGTAGTGTCTAATATTAAGAATTGAAGAAGGCTAATACCTTTGCTTATCTCATATCTCATCACCTCAAAAATCACTTAAACTCTCGCTCACTCTCTCCTGTTTCCTCTCAGAACCAAAGCTATGATTCAAGCATGGATAGTTAGATCCAAATGATTAGATTTTGTCAAAGTGACCATGACCAATAAAATATCTCCCCTCTTGTTTCTTACAAGATGAACAGAAAGAAGTGACTTAAACATTTTTCTCATATCTCATGAAAGATAATAATTTGTTCCATATAAAGTAAAATCAACTTAGGACAAAACAGAAGGTTAACTCTCATTTTGCTCACTTTCTCTCGTGATTACATTCTTCCATTTACTCTTAGAATTCTTCCATTACTCTTAGGAAATTTTTATAGTTCCACATGATGTAGTTGGCACTCACTATAAAGTAGTGTCTGGTTTATACTGCAGACAGGCCTTCTTGAAACTTTCTTTTGACTGGAATGTTGATAAGAATTTCCCATTAGTTTGGGAACATGTGCTAACCACTTAATATAAATATGGAGGCATGGAAATGGAAGGTGATGAATAAGGGGAGTTGAGGTCAAGGAATACTGTGGAGTAGTATCAATAGGAGCAAAATGGGAATGGGTGGATGACAAGGTAGCTTTCATTTTGCTTGAAAGAAATTCTCTTATTTTTATGGATAACTAAACACAAAAGTAAGAACTAAGGTTCATACTTTCCGCATTCCAGCCCTGTAAGGACCATTTCATCACATTTTTATCTTTATTACACTTTTATTCAGGTTTTCATTTTTTCTACATCTAGAAAGAGATTGTTCAAACTAAGAATCTGGTATTATCTCCGGGGGCGGGGGGCGGGGAATAAATGAAAGAATAAGAAAATATGTACACTGCAAATTTCCTATAATTGAGAGGAAAATGCAAATTAAAGAAACAGTGGTATCTACTTTCGACCAAGATGGAATAACTGACACCAAATTTAACACAGGTCTGTCCCCTTCTCCCTAAAACAATAAAAGTAAAAAAGAAAAAGAAAAAGCAATGTGTGTGTGTGTGTGCGTGTGTGCATACATATACGTATATATGTATTTTTTAAAGTCAATCCCAAATATGCTTTCTTTTTTACTTTTTTTTTTTTTTTTTTTTGGTCGGGTTCTCGCTCTGTCACCCAGGCTGGAGTATAGTGATGCTCGTGACTCCTTAACCTCGTGAGCTAGAGCAACTCTCCAACCTCAGCCTGTTGACTAGCTGGGCTCACAGACGCCCAGCCCCATCCCAGCTAATTAATTTTTATTTATTTATGTATTTATTTATTTATTTTTATTATTATTTTGTAGAGACAGGGTCTCACTATGTTGCTCAGACTGGTCTCAAACTCCTGGATTTTAGCGATCTTCCCACTTCAGCTTCCCAAAGTGCTGGGATTACAGGTATAGGCTACTGTGCTTGGCTGCTGCAGATCCTTGAGGTTGACTGAATTCTTTTTCCAATTCCTTACTCTCCCCTGTCATAGAGTTATACATCCATAGCCTTGCTGGTGAGGCATCGTTGGAGAGAAGGTAGAAAATGCGTCCCTTACCTACTGACTTTGAGCTTAGTCATTTGACATGGTTTTATCAATATTTATTAGCAGTCTTGAGGTGAATGGAGGCTTAAATGAACTTGATCGGTTTGGAATTGCCTTTTCATACCTCTGAATTCCTTGATGAGAAGAATGTCTCCCTGTGTAGTTTTTGAACCCAGAAAGAGGGTACCCAAAGAGCATACCTGTAAACAATGACAAGCTCAGCTGATTTCAGCTGAGTGCAGCAGAGGCACCCTTGACCTGTGTCGGTCAGTAAGACAAGTATACGTCGTTGTTGTTAGCCATTGACAGGCTGGGATGGTCGGATATAGAAAATTATCGAAGAAATGGCTCATTCAGTTGTAATATCATTTCATTATGTTGTTTTATCTTTTGGGCATGCCTCTCTTTTGGCTAAATTCTTATTTTATTAAATTCTATTATTCTGATGTTAACTTTATCTGACAAAAAAATTCCGACCCTTGATTGATTTTGGTTCATAGTGACTTGGGGTAGTATTTTTTTTTATGACTTCATCTTCTGCTTTTTTTGCATGGTGTTATTTTAAGTATTTTTGTCTTTTGGGCAGCTCTTGCTTGCTTGTTGTTATTGGGATGGCAGGAGTAATTTTTGTGCCGTCTTCCAGTTTCAGTATTTCAATGGATGAGCATTAAAATTATTGAGATTAATGTTGCATTATGTGTTAGTTTTACTCCAATTTTTAATGTATCTCTAATTTTTCATTCTTTTATGTATTCATGTTTCTATTTTTTTCATTTCTCCAATTTTTTTAAGGATTCTTTTTCAATGTTTTGTTTGCTTACCGATTTTTTTGTTTGTTTTTTTCTCTGTAAAACTGCAAAACATAAACAGTAGAGTACCTTTAAAACAGTCAAATATAAATGTTGATCACCTGGGAACAAAAATTAGTCTGAGAGTTGATTCTTTCCTTTTTTTGAGACAAGAAACTCACCTGGTCACCCAAACTGGAATGCAATGGCACAATCTTGGCTCACTGCAAACTCCACCTCACAGGTTTAAGCGATTCTCTTGCCTCTGCTTCTCGAGCAGCCGGGATTACAGGCACGTGCCATACACCTGACTAATTTCTTTGTATTTTTAGTAAAGATGCGATTTTGCCAAGTTAGCCAGGCTGGTCTCAAACTCCTGACCTCAAGTGATCTGCCCACCTCGGCCTCCCAAAGTGCTATGATCCAAGTGCCACTGCACCTGGCCTGAGAATTGATTCTTAACAACATCATTTGGAAGCCATAAGCCATTTAGGATACTGTGAAGAAAGAACTGAGAAAAAAATAGCTGTCAATTTAAAATTCTACATCAAAAAAAAAATAGCTTTTCAAGTTCAAAAAAAAAATTGAAAAAAATCAAGCAAACAAAGCTGATGGCATTTATTACCAACAAACTTTCACTTAAAATAAATATGAAGAATGTATTGCAGATATAAAGAAAGTGATCTCAAGTGCAGGGATTGGATAAAGCAAAGATTCCTAGACCAAAAACAACAACAAAAACAAAAAAAAAGAGAGAAATACCTAGAATGCGTATTTGTAGAGCCATGAGATCAAGCTAAAGGGTTCTAAAGGATCTAGTTTTCTTCACAAAATGTAGATATGCATGTGAAAAATATGCATGTAAAATTCAAAAAATGGAATGTGAAAAATACATTGTAAAATTAATAAAGACTTTAAGAAAAGTGGAAACAAAAAATTTTAGACAAATAGTACATATTGAGGTCATAGAAACACTGTCAGCCTACCAGTAATCATATGCAGTTTATATGGTCTAAATGCTCTTTACAGTGAATGGTTATGAGACTGAGTTAACAAATAATAATACAGTTTTTTTCTGCTGCTTAGAGACCTACTGGTAAGTAAACATACAGCAAATATGAAAGGAAAAAAACAAAGAAAAAATAAACCGGGCAAATACTAGTTAAAAGAAAGTTGATGTAGTCATATTAATATCATACAAATGGGAATTTGAGGCAAATGTCTTAGTAGATTCACAGTTATTTGCTATGTATTAATAAGGCCTTCTAAAACCAGAAATATTTAATATTTTAACAGAGGTGCCCTTAATATCATGGTGTGAAATATATAAATCAAAATTTTATAGAACTTTATGGAGAAAATGACTAACCCACTCAAATATTGAGATATTTCAACAGGCCTCTCAGTAACTGATGTAGAGACAAAAATAGCAAAATGAAAATCAAATTTTTTCAAAACACAATAAAAATTGCTTTGTGATTTTTAAAATACGATATCCAGGGAAAAAATCAAAATGAAATTGGAGGACTGTTTGAAAAGAATCATAATGAAAATATGTGATATCAAAATTAGTGAGCTGAAGCTTAAACAGAACTTAGAAATGTGTGCCCTTGAATACTTATCTAAAAATAAGAAAAGCTGCAAATTACTGTGTTAAATATTTGCCTTAGGCAGTTCATAAACAGTACGGCAATAAAAACTTTGAAAAAGATGAAAGGAATTAATAAAGATTAAAGCCAGGATCAATGAAAAATATATTCAACAGAGAGTGTGAACAAAGTCAAAAGTTTGCATAGGCATGGATATCATCAGAGCTTTTCACATTTTGTTCTTCTTCTGCTTCCAGGCATTTTCCACCCTATTGAATTCAAGCATGGCTTTGCAACTTATTTTGACCAAGAAATTGTGTGCAGAAATAACTTAGGATTTCTGTGGGGATTCTTTGGGGCCTACTTTTCCAGTCGAACCCTGGTGGCCAACAATGATGTCACCAATGGAGAGTGTTCCATCAGCTTGCAACCTGATGAGAGGATCTACAATTAAAAAACAAACGAAGAAGCAAACAAAAACTCTGGATCACACTAAGTTTGAGGTATAAGGAAAAATAAAACACATTTCAAACCACTGACAGTGTGAGATTTTATATACCTGCCACATAACTCAGCCTATCTTGTTGATTCTTTGAAAATAATCATAAAACAGACAGTCTTGGCTAATCATAAACACACACATACAAACACACAAGCGTGCACATACAAACAATATATGGATATATTTTTAAGGAAGAAAGAGAAATAATATACATGGTGCAGATATTAAAATATACTTTAAAGAGCTTTAATGACTGTCATGCCAGTGAATTTATAAAATAAAAAAAAAATTAGAAAGGCTCTAGCAAGACTGAGTCAAGATTGACTCAAAATCCTCAGTAGTTCTCTACCAATTAAAAATTTCAGTCAGTATTTTAAAATCCTTACACAAATGAAACACCAGATCCAAATGACCTTAAAAGCAAGTTGTCTCAAATAGTAAATAAACCTGACATTACATAAACTCTTACAGAAGTAAAGGAAGGAGCATTTGTTACCTTATTTCATAAGGTTAACAAAACCTGAATACCAAAACCTGACAAGGTAAGTGATAGGAGAATGAAAATTACTTACCATGCTAGTTGTTAGTACGTAGTACAGTATTAGCAAAATGAATCCAGTAGTAAACTTAAAGAAATGACAAAGCTTACATAGTTGGGTTGATCCCTATTAACAGACAAAAGGAGGAAAACATAATATATGTTATTTTCTTGACAGACAAAAAGACTGTTAGTAAAAATCTTTATCAATTTGTGATTAAGTTACTAGAAATTTAAAGCAAAATGCCGTCCACTAAGGGCATCATAAAATAATAAAGTAAATATAATTTTTATGGTACAGTATTAAAGCAGTTGCTTTTAGACCAGATACACTGTCATCACTTCTTTTCAACATTGTACTTGGAGCCCTAACCATGAAAACGAAAAAAGAAAGAAAATTGATTGAAAAACGAAGTAACGAAAGCATGACTATTTTCAGATTGTCTATTCAGAAACTCCAAAGAAACCACGGGGAAATTCTAAAATTAATATATGAGTTTGCTAATTTTTCCAGATGGGTGATCAATGTGTCGATCACAGTTTTATACACAACAAATAATAATTTTTAATGTAAACTAAAAATGATCATAATACCTATACTAAAAATTAAGATATGCCAACTCATAACAGAGATTACTTTTTATTATTTTATATTTTATTTTAGAGATGGTCGTCTTGCTTCGTTGCCCAGGCTGGAGTGCAGTGGTGCAATCATAGCTTACTATAGCCTCAAAATCCTGGGATCAAGCTTTCTTCCCACCTCAGCCTCCCAAACAGATTATTTACTTATAGAAAATAAGACTTTATTAAAAGACATTGATGCAGTTGTAAATATTGGGAGAAGGTTATGATTGTGATTGCAATAGGGTGGAGTTGTCAGTTCTCCTCCAATTGATCATAGGTGAATGCATTCATAATCAAAACCTCATAGTATTTTACTTTAGAATTTATTAAACATAGTCTACCTCGTCTCTACTAAAAAAATACAAAAAACTAGCTGGGCGCGGTGGCGGGCGCCTGTAGTCCCAGCTACTCGGGAGGCTGAGGCAGGAGAATGGCGTGAACCCGGGAGGCAGAGCTTGCAGTGAGCCGAGATCCGGCCACTGCACTCCAGCCTGGACGACAGAGTGAGACTCTGTCTCAAAAACAAAACAAAACAAAACAAAAAACAAACAAAAAAAAATAGTCTAAAATTTATATGAGAGAACAAAGGACAGGAAATAGCCAAAACTTTCCTGAAAAATAAAGAACAGTAGTTACTAACAGTATTAAGATTATGTGGCATTGCGGCAAGAACAAGCAGACAGAAGATGTTCAGAAGATGTTGTAAGAGTGTGTTTTCTTCTCCCTGAGTAGTAAGGATTTCTTAAATCAAATGTAAATAGCACAATGAAAATATTGATTGCCCTGTCAGTATTAAAATGTACACAGTTCTTTTCACTACAAAACATATACAGAAGGGCTGTGGTATAGTCATACTGTCATTACACTAATGGTTTCAGAGTGTAAAGTTGTGCAACCATATTGTGAAACAATTTACAAATCTCTTGTGAAGTTGAACTTATATGTACCTTATGATCATAAAATTTCAAGGAGAAACCTTACAACTGGGTACCAGGAGTGATATTCCCATAGATACATCAATCAGAACAGATTAAAAAAATCAGCTGCCTAAATTTTCATTAATGGGAGAATAGTAGAATGAATGGTTACATTATGGTAGAATCATACCACAAAATATTATTTAGCAGTACAAATGATTAAATGCATAAACATTATTGATTCTGAAAATACAATATGAATTTAATATTTTATAAAATAGACAATTCCATTTGTATAAAGGACAAAAAGGCAGAAAAACAATTTACAGATGATAAATAGATCGGCAATAAAACTTTGAAACCAAGAAAAGAAGAATACATGATATGATGATGTTGAGATGGGAGGAAGAGGAATGAACCCAGATCAAATGAAATTTAAGGTTTAATGTTCTAGCTCATCATCTGGGAGTGGAGTACATGTATGTTAATTGTATTAAAATGTGTATTCATGTGTGCATGCAGTTTTTTTGTTTTTGTTTTTTCTTTTTTCTTTTTTTTTGTTTGTTTCTTTTTTTGTGTCTCATTATGTTGCTCAGGCTGATCTGCAACTCCTGGGCTCAAGTGATCCTCCCACCTCGGTCTCTGTAAAGGGTGGGATTACAGGTATGAGCCACCATGGCTAGCTCTTCTTTTAAAAATATGACAAATTTTACAACATTAGTATTTTTTTTTTTAGACAAGTCTCCCTATGTCACCCAGGCTGTAGTGCTGTGGCATGATCATAGTTCATTGCAGCCTTGAATTTCTGGGCTCAAACGATCCTCTCGCCCCAGCCCCCTAAGTAGTTGGGACCTCAAGTGTGCGCCACCACATCTGGATACTTTTTTTTTTTTTTTTTTTTAAGTAGAGACGAAGTCTTGTTCTCTTGCCCAGGCTGGTCTTGAACTCCTGAACTCAAATGATCCTCCCGCCTTGGCCTCCCAATGTGCTGGGATTGCAAGCCTAAGTCACCACACCTGGAGAATATTTGCAATTTTTAAACTTAGAAAGGTATATTTATACATGTTATGCTTTTCTCCTAATGCTTACACCTATCTTTTTTTGACCTGTGTTTCTACGTTTTTCTTACCAATGTTAAAACTTAACAATTATGTTCACTCCCCAAGTAACTTTAAAAACTTAACAAAACTTGTACATTTTTCTAGTATTCCCCAAAAAACTCATGTTTATTTTTATGTCACTGTCTATTTATTAAATATTTTTCTTCCACATGTATTGTATGTACAATAAATGTTCTGAGCTCTTGAATGTCTGGGGTCTTTTATGTAGCACCTTTGCATTTATGATAGTGTGAAATGCTTTACTTGTGGTAATTTAGGAATATTATTTCATTTTTTTCTTCCATTCAGTGTTGTAGTTGAGAAAGCTTATGTTGATCTTATGTTCCTAACTTTTATGAGGACTATTTTTGTTTTCTTTCTGGGAGATTGTCACTGATATTCTTAAATTTCACTAGCATGTGTTTAGTGCCAGTTATTTCTTGTTTTTCCTTTTGGATGTTTCTGAACCAGTCTCTCAGTCTAAGTTGTATTAGACTTCTTTTTGAGCCCTGCACGTCATCCTCTACATTTCCGCATCCCCTGTGTTTCAGCAGTCACAGTGGTGGACAGTGTCCTGGGCCTTCTGGCAGCATCTCACCTCAGATATCAATTGCATCTCTCAGCTTTTCTGCCGTCAGGAATTAGCTTATGCAGGGTGCCTGGAGCAGACAAAAGTTTAAGGAGTTAAAACCCAAGACTCTGTTCTGTGGCCTCTGTTCTCACTCGTAAGTGGGAATTGAACAATGAGAACACATGGACACAGGGAGGGGAACATCACACACTGGGGCCTGCCAAGGGGCGGGGGGCTTGCATTAAGAGAAATACCTAATGTAGGTGACAGGTTGATGGGTGCAGCAAACCACCGTGACGCATGTATAACTATGTAACAAAACTGCACGTTCTGCACATTTTCCCCAGAACTTAAAGTATAATAATAATAATAATAATAATAACAATAATAAACCTCAAGACTCTATCCTTGGAGACAGTGGATACCTGTTCTAGGTTGGGCCCGCAGAGTCTCCAGCAGGAATTCGCCACCATTACTCAGTAACAA
The DNA here is from genome assembly GCF_047675955.1 of Chlorocebus sabaeus. Taxonomy (NCBI): domain Eukaryota; kingdom Metazoa; phylum Chordata; class Mammalia; order Primates; family Cercopithecidae; genus Chlorocebus; species Chlorocebus sabaeus. Next base: position 130,606,793 of record NC_132910.1, on the reverse strand, counting down.
GCCATTTTCTCCTTAGACAGCTTCATTCAAGTCTTCACTTGTGCTTCCTGGAATCACCTACATGAGGTAGTAGTTTTAGGTGCTGTTTCTAGGGAAAATAAAACTGTGAAATTTATATTATGTCTTTCTATACATCCAGAAGCTCTACTGAATATTATTTCTATAAATACTGTCTCCGTTCCATTTCCATTCTTCAAAAGCTCCTGTTAAAGAGAAACTGTTTCTTCTGATTCTATCCTTTAGAGTCATTATTTTTCTCATATTTTCTTTCTAACTATTCCTTCTTAAACATTTCTGGAAGAATCTGTCACCTCAATTTACCAACTCACTAATTTTCACTTTGCCAGTAGCTCATGAGAATTTTAATTAAAAAATGAGCTTTGGATAGCAGATGTAAGGTAAGCTGACATAATGTAATTTGTATTGTTAACATTGTTTGAAAAATAATCATTTGTCAAAAAGAAAAGTGATGTGATTAAATTTATTCTTTGTCAAAAAGAAATTTAACACGTCTCAATTTCTTTAAACCACTTAGAAAAATTAGACAAAGTCACCATAAATTTCTCCATCTTTAATTATCACAGAAATTTTAGAATTATCTCATGTATTTCATGATGTTCTTCAAACACACACACAAACATTTTATACACACACACAAACATTTTATACACACACATATATGCACACTGAATATTTTTAATCCTAATGACAATTTTTCTGAACTATTAAAAAGTAATTCCAAAGTATTATGTTTGAATCATTTTTAGATGAGATCCCAATTAAAATTGTACTCAAATGCTTGAATATATATTTTTTTAATTCACACAAAACAGATCAGATACTTCAAGCATTTCTTGAAGTATATTCTGTATTTTTTAAACATCATATGTTCTTACAATGCTAATTTCAAAGAACTACTTTGAAACATAATTGTACAATTATCCTTTAAAACTTTGGAAAATTCACAAGTAGAAAAAGAGATAGAGTCACTTAGATTTGCCCTATGGCTTTTCAACAAAGTTCCTTGTAAATATCTCTCCTTATTGTGGGCCACTGATTATATCAATAGCCTCAGCCAAAACCTTTGGACTTCTCTACTGCCATCTTAATTATGGCAATAATTCTTATCTGTTTCACAGGGGTGGTGAGAAAAGGAATTAAATTCTTGTTTATAAAATGAAGGAGAAATGTACAATTAATAAAATCAAAACCATTTTAACTATTATACCTTTTTAAAGATATTCAAATTATTAGAATATAAAAATCTATAAATGAACATCAAAATAAATTTTATGTATAATAATTTAATTTATGTTATGTGCATTCTGTATATGTTTTCAACTATAGACATTTTTTCATCAGACCATAAGTTTCTATATGTAGTGCATCATTAACATTAATTTAAAAAAATGTTTACATTAAATGATTCATATGTTAATTCAAGCATTATGTTTTGTGTGCTGTAAAGCAAACAAAACCTATCATTTATATATTTGGAAATTTTAAATTTTGTTGTGGGTTATTAGTGAGACATATTTCAGGTTTATATTTTCTATTCAAGATATATAGCTTTGCCCTCATAACTGCTTAACTTTAAATGCTTAAATACTCAAATAATTATATATTGACTAAAATGGCAATAGTTTGATTGGCTGTCTCAACTGTACAGTGAATAATTAAGCATAAAATTGGCTTTCAATATATAGTATCATATCAGCTTATTACCAAAATATAATTTTATTTTGAATCAGTACTCATATTCATTTCAACTTTACTGTCCATTACAGCACACTGCATATAGTAGGAACTCAACACATATAATTTGAATAAACCAATTAATAAAAGCTGATAAGAAATGTCAGAACTTTGGTTATTTTGTCAACTAAGAGGTCAATAAGAGTTTCTGTTTGATGGATACAAACAGCTAATTAAAGTAGCTATTTCCATTTTTATGATACCACCTTGATAATTTGGTACTAGATAAATATCTTTTCAATTACGTTTTCTCTGCTCCCTTCTCTTATGGCATTTCCGAATCACAGGCTATGCTGTAATCTATTTCAATTCAATGCAGATTTTGATGAAACATCTCAGTATCTTGGACTTGGGTATCTCCATTTTTACTAAAAATTTTCAAGGACATGTTTAAACGTGACACAAATCCCTGGTGAACTCACAACTCTTCTGTTTATAATGGCAATAAAAATCAAGATTAAAAAGATATAGCACGTATTTATAGCTATACTTCGAACATTCTGAGAAGAACATCTTGACATTGAATGTTGCCGGCACATTTTGCATGGGATGAACAAAGTATGTCACAGGTAACTGTTTCTCTTCCAAATCTCTTTTTGCACCGTCTCCATCCATGAAAAGTGGTCATAAGGGCAACTTTGTAATTCATATAGTCAAGAGCTTTAGTTTAACATTCATTTTACAAATTAGATTCTACTTGGATTTGGGTCAGTTTTATGTTTGGTCATATGAAGGCCAACTTTTGTACCACAGCGAAAGAAGAGATCAGGTGGGATTTGAACTAGGAAATCCAAGATGCCCCAGTTTCCAACCTTTCCTTTTATCTATGTGGATCTGACCATTTCAGTAATTTAAATTCTTCGTTCTGGTTTAAGCAAAGGTGAAAGTACAACTTTAGCTAAAGGGTAACTGTACTTAGTTTGGTATAGATTCACTTACACGGTATGTAAAATATGAAAAATGAATACAGCAATAATAATCACTTTGTTATTGCAAATTTTCTATGCAACTCAGGGAAATGCTTCAAAAGAAGGATTCTCAAGGTAATTTCTAGTGAAAACCTGCAAAAGTAATCTTTCTCCTGTATTTTTAGGTTAAAAAATGATTTTAACTAAAAATATGCCCCACACAGGCATTTTCTCCTAGTTTGAAAAATGTACTTAATTATCTTTAGGATAAGGATATTTTCTTTCAAATCTGCCCCCTGAGGTTCACTCACTTATTCCATACTTGTCACAGAAAGGTCAGGTCTCCCTGGTGTTTGTGGTTACTTGGTCCACAAATTTAAGATGTTTGAAAGTCAAAGAAGAGAAAGAAGATGAAAATATTATTTCTTCCTTATATAATAGCTCTTTTCCTCTTTTTTAAAAATAAATTTATCTCAAAATAAAGTACAGATTATTTTCACTTATTAAATGCTAAAAATTGAAAAAAGAATTTCCAACTGTGAAATTATACGTTATTAAACAATTCACAAGAGCACTCAATTAACTGTGAGAAACCAATTTAGAATGAATCACCCCAAAATCGTTATGTTGAAGAATAATACAATATTACTTAATAAAATTCATTTTTACCCATGCCATACAATCATAAATCTGAGTCAAATTATTCAAGAAAATATTGCATAATTGTTATACTATATTACCAGATTTTTTTTTTTTTTCTAAATTGAAAAACTAAAAGCTTCTAAAATTGGCAAGTTATAAGTAAGAGTTGTCACTATCTAGGAAACTTTCCTTACCCCTTGCATAAGTCATCTTTATTGCCTGCTAGTTACAGATGTTAGAAAATGACTCTGGCCACATACATAGAAAATGAATTTAGAAATTTATAACTGGGTCACAAAAAACAATGAGAAGCCTGGAGAAGCAGATTCTGAAATCTCACTAGAATCAGGAAGCAGAGGTTAGACAGCTCAGCACAGTATGGTCAGAATGCTTCTACTGTCATTGCCCATTACTGTATATTTGTCAATGTCACTCCTGTTTTCAATTCTAACGGAGATGCCTGAAGAAACCTAATGCTGTTGCCTCTTTGTCTCCCACCGTCTGGCGTCGTCACCGTGGGTGATGGCATTTTATCGGCTCCTTCTCTATCCTTTGCCAGTGCCCAAGCTGAGAGGAGATGCCTGGATTCAAAGTTCACAGTGTGGATTTTTCTAAACAGAAATAGCCCTTATGTACAAGAAAATGTCCTCTCCAGAACTATATTCTTCTTTCTCTGTTTTTGTTTTTTTTTTCTTCTTCTTTTTTCATAGCACACAAATCAGTAGGTTTGGGGATACTAAATTTGTGGTGAATTTAGATGGCCACCTAGAATGCCTGTGTGATCATTCCTTCATTTGTTTGTCAAATTTGTAACTAACTTACAGAATTTTGTTAAACAGGAAAAAAGAAAAAGGGAGAGATGAAGAGTTGCTTGATACTTAAATCCCTTGTGTTGGTTGCTGACAGCAGTTGCCTAATATCACCTCATTCTTTTCTGGACAGAACTTCGGGATTTTGTTCAGGGTCTCAGCAGTCCTGTGACTATTGCCTGAGGAACACAGAAGGAGTGCCAGGTATATCTAACATCTGTGCTTTCTTTATGTCAGCATGGCATCCAATCATTTATAGGTGTTTCTTATATTTTTAATATGGGCAATATCTTAATAATCAATGGCCCTACTTAGAGTTTCAAAGTCTTGCTTATTTCTATAGATTTTACTTCTGAGGGTCCCTAACTATCTATTTTTTTCCTGATGTCTATAACCTGTATATAAGCAAGAGAAAGAAAAGAGAGAGACAGAGAAAGAGAGAGAGAGAGACAGAGAGAGATGATAGTTGGGAAATGTAAGTACCTAATATCACAGAACAGTTATTTATTAGAATGATGTTAATTTTTCTACCCTTTCCTAATATTTTTTAAAGAAAGTTAGCTTCGTGAATACTCAATAAATAGTAATATTCCCTTCCACTTTGTAATAGCTCATGAAACTGCCTAAAAGATTGTGGATGCATATTTTTTACTTTCCATTAAATTATAAAAAAATAGATTGACACTTTCAGTTTCTCAAACTGTTTTTTAAACTTTTTATTGTAATTTTTATTTGTATCAAATAGAATCTTGAGAATAGCATTAACTGTTCAAAGAACTAACTTCATCATTCAGCAGTATCTGATTAACCTTTGGCAGAAAGTAATACACTTGACAATACTTTTCAAAAATTTTCCACCATACAGATTGAAATTTTTACAAGAGCAATGTCTCATACCATTGCAGAAGTAGACACCTATAGCTGAAATGCTGAAGAGCACTTGTAACTTCAAATAGAAATCTATAGACGTAGCTAACCTTTCAAGGACAAAAACTTTGACAATGACCTCTGAAAAAAGAAAAGAAAAGAGAAAAATGCTTTCGGAAAGGTATGAGAGTCTAGGAAATGCTTTTCTTCTGAGACCTTGGAGAAAAATATCACCTAGATTAAGAAGCAAAATAGAGATTTTTTACACTGCAATAATAAATTCAGAGGGCTTGAAGATTACACCACATTTTTCCCAGTTCAATGTTCACTCCTTTCATGACCAAGGACATCTTCAGTCACTCATCAGATAACAATATGTTTCAACCCTAAATACCCTTGAGTCATCTTTTAGGCATGAAAAAAAGTTTTATGATTAAGGTAGATTTTTACTAAAATCACATTATATATTAAATACTTTTTATAAAAATAGGATTCTAATTTCTTTTACAAATATGAGCTTCAATGGATTGTTCCCTCTAAAGGAATAAAGTGAAACTCCACTATCTTCTCGAATGTGCAGGTCCCAGTCAATTAGATGTTTCATGATTTTTTAACTTGCCTATGCCTCAGTGGATGATGTCTGGAACAAATATCCACCGAGGCATAGAAAAGTTAAATATAATTTATATAGTTTTCAATGACAATAATATGTTATTGGAATCATCATTGTTTTAAGTACATATTACTTGGGAAATAGTGATGTGGTTTTCTTGGGTTTCCTGAACGATGTATAGCATTTCTGCAGGTGACTAGTGAGAGGTATTGTTTGAGGATAAAAGAAATTGATGGGGAGACAGAGAAAGAGATTCACCTTTATTGGTCAATTGGGGAAGCACAGATACTTTCTAGCAAGGAGTTGCATTAAAAAATCATGTTATTGGCATTTGATTTGACTGGAGGCAGAATAATAACTCAGCTATGACATTATTTTAGCAATTGAGATGGAGTGGAAACAACTTGAAAAAAGACAAAGAAGCAGCATTAAAGATTTAACTTAATCTTATTTAAAATTCACTAAATTTGGAGGCTGTTGGAGATTTGTGATAAAAGAAAACAGTGAGCAGAAGATTACTGAACCCAGGTCCTTATGGAAGGTGTCACCAACAATGGTTACCCAGAATGAAATACCAAGTACAGTATCACAGATAAAAGAGCTTGGCAAGTTCTTTCCTGGATAGTCAGATAGTATATATTTTGGCTTTGCTAAATGTGAACCCGAAATTAGCTATTGCAACTACTCAGCTCAGCTGTTCTAGGATGAAGAAAGCCGGAGACAACAAGTAAATAAACAGGCGTGACTGTGTTCCAATAATATTTTATTTACAAAAACGGGAAGTGGGATGGATTTGGTTCACAAGTCATAATTTGCCGGCTATGTCGTTATCAATTTTGAAATAAAAACTATCAAATGAAATGTCAAGTAGCCTATAGAGATTTACCTGCAGTTCAGGCAAAATAGAAACAGATTTACAATGAACGGTTTAGAAATAAGTTGACAAAGGATGCGTATATTTTAATTTTGTTACTTTTATTAATATATATCATTTCAACTGTAGGGATAGCACAGATAGATTATCGCTCATGACAAAGAGGAGATTTGCTTAACTGAGACTGAGAACAATCTTGGAAGGGGTGATAGCGTGTGGCGCTTCCGGAATGATGGGATCGGTTAAGAGCATTTTTAGCCTAATGGCGTAACTTCTTTGCAGGCATTTTTAGCTGATGGTTTGGTATTTACTCTTTAAGTTTGCCTTCTCAGAGTAACCTCCTCGAATGTTGCACCATTTTTCTCTCCATCATGATGATGCTGTAAGAATACAGTGAAATGTATCCTGTTTGCATTCACTTTTACTCTGAGGAAGATGAGAAGAGTCATTAAAGGATTCCCTCTGGAGGTTCCGGACACCGTAGCTATCAAGCTGGTAACTCTAAGTGGGTTAGATGTTTGTGGATTAGACCACAGCTCTACTGCCACTCTTAAATGTGCTTGCCTGTGTAATTTATGGGCCTGAAAGCCTGAGAATTTCACTTCCCAGTGCTTGGCAGCTGGTTTCTAGTTAGGTTATTCCACTATAAAGTACTGGCAGGACATTAGAAGGTGAGTGAAACTATTTCCTCCCTTCTGCTTTTGGCTGTGATGCCAATGTCAGCAGTCCATCTGCGGCACCAGCAGCTTTTGCTATGATGCGGACCATACTGTAGAGATTTTATGGTTCTCTCTGTGGCAAGGTATCCTTTGTGTATCCTTTGTTGAAGATGATAACTCCAGTACTCAAAACTGTTACTAAGTCTCTCATCCTACATCTGCCCAACTTTTCTCCTACTTACATAACTTGGGTCCTAGGAACATGCATTGCAAGGCTTCTGGGTTGCATGTTGTCCTGTCTGATATGTCAGCTGCATCCCTCAGGACCAGAGACAGCAGGTCCCCTACAGGAGCTATCCATCTCTACCTCCTCTGCACCACTCTGTGTGCTATAATTTCTTCGCAAGTGCGGTGTCAGAGCGATCCCTTAAAAACCTAAGTCACGCTGGGCGCGGTGGCTCACGCTTGTAATCTCAGCACTTTCGGAGACCGAGGGTGGGCAGATCACGAGGTCGGGAGATCGAGACCATCCTGGCTAACACGGTGAAACCCCGTCTCTACTAAAAAAAAAAAAAAAAAAAAAAAAAAAAAAAAAAAAAAAAAAAATGGCCAGGAGTGGTGGCGGGTGCTGTAGTCCCAGCTACTCGGGAGGCTGAGGTGTGAGAATGGCGTGAACCCAGGAGGCGGAGCTTGCAGTGAGCCCAGACTCCATTAAAAAAAAAAAAAAAAAGCCTAAGTAACAAAAACCGAGGTCCTACCTAACAATGACTTATTCATGAGATGAGCAGCTCTCTTGGTTGTTACCGCTCTGACTTATCTCTTATTATTTTTCCCTCATTCACCTTGCTGCAATCATTTTACCTTCCCTGCTGTTTGCTGTTCCTCAAGCATTCTGGACACAACACTGCCTTAGAGCCTTGTTCCCTCTTCCCTCAGGTTCCTCATGGACACTGTCTCCCCATGTGCAAGTATGAGATCAGGGGTTATCTTTCCAGGGCCTCCTCTGATCAATCTATTTGTAGTTACAACCTCTCCCCTAGCCCCGGCACCGCAGTTTCCTTTTTCTTCACTGTCAATATCCATAAAACTTACTATGTTTGAGCACATAATAAAATTCAGCAAAAGTTAAAAAAATTGACATCTAATTAAATTTCCTGAGTATTTTATAAAACCTAAACAGACAATTCTAGCATTCAATGTCCTTCTAGTTCCCAAGATCAAGAACTGGAATTATACTACCAGTGTGTTATTTCAGCAATCCCAATCACAAATAAATACTTGGGAGAAATCTGTGTGTGTCGGGAATTGGCGGGTTCTTGGTCTCACTGACTTCAAGAATGAAGCCTCGGACCCTCTCGGTGACTGTTACAGTTCTTAAAGATGGTGTGTCCAGAGTTTGTTCCTTCAGACCTTCAGATGTGTCCGGAGCTTCTTCCTTCTGGTGGGTTCGTGGTCTTGCTGTCAGGAGTGAAGCTGCAGACCTTTATGATGAGTGTTACAGCTCATAATGGCAGTGTGGACCCAAAGAGTGAGCAACAGCAAGATTTATTGCAAACAGCAAAAGAACAAAGCTTCCACAGGGTTGAACAGGACCCCTACCAGTTGTCATTGTTGGTTCAGGCAGCCTGCTTTTATTCCCTTATCTGGCCCCCACCCACATCCTGCTGATTTGGTCCATTTTAGAGAACTGATTGGTCCACTTTACAGAGAGCTGATTGGTCCGATTTGACAGAATGCTGATTGGTGCCCTTACAATCCTTGAGCTAGACACAGAGTCACAGAGTGCTAGTAAGCTAGATGCAGAGTTAGCTAGATACAGAGTACTGATTGGTGTATTCACACACCATGAGCTAGACACCGAGTGCTGATTGGTGTATTTACAAACCCTGAGCTAGACACAGAGTGCTGATTGGTGCACATACAATCCTCCTGATAGATATAAAAGTTCTCCAAGTCCCCATCCAGTTCAGGAACCCAGCTGGCTTCACCCAGTGAATGCTGCACCAGGGCTGCAGGCAGAGCTGCCCACCAGCCCGGAGCGGAGCCTGGACTCTTCAGCCACTGGGCTGTGGATGGAACCTCGCGCCAGGGAGCAGGGGGCGGCGCCGGGTGGGGAGGCTCAGACCACGTTTGAGCCCACCGCCGGCGAAGGAGCTCAGACACGGCAGGCTGGGCTGCAGGTCCCGAGCCCTGCCCTGCCCGGAGGCAGCCAAACCTAGCGAAAATCTGAGTGCATCCCCGGCAGGCCGGCACTGCTGGGGGTCCGGCACAACCCTGCAGCTGCTGGCCCAGGTGCTAAGCCCCTCGCTGCCTGGGGCCGGCGGGGCCGGCCGGCCGCTCCGTGTGCAGGTACCACCGAGCCCGCGCCGGCCAGAACTCACACTGGCCCGCAAGCGCAGCGCCGGTTCCCGCCCGCGTCTCTCCCTCCAAACCTCCCCGCAAGCAGAGGGAGGAAGCTCCGGTCCCAGCCATCTCAGAGAGGGGCTCCCACAGTGCCGCGGCAGGCTGAAGGGCCCCTCAAGTGCCGCCAGAGTGGACGCTGAGGCCAAGGAGGCGCTGAGAGTGAGGGCTGCTAGCACTTTGTCACCTATCATTTGCACATATAAAAAAAGAGACGTTTACAAAAATGATCGTAGCTGCACTCTCCACAGAACCAAAGTATGGAAGAACTTAAAATAGGAGAGCAGGTGTATAAACACTGGGATAGTGGGTCAATAATGCAAGATTATGTGGCAAAGTGAATGGATTATATGGCATCCAAAAATATCCATAGATCTTACTAATATAACTTACAGTCTAAAAAAATAAAAGAGAAATTTGATTCCTTAGTATTATAATTTTTTTCTCAGCTACCAAGCCCAACTGAGCAGAGAACTTCAATAATTTCTGAATGCCCTCAGGATCACACATTGAAACACAAATATGAATAAGAAAATGGACTTTCAACAATTCTAAGAAAAAAAATACTTTGTTAAGAAAGATCTATTTCATTCATTCGGAGAGAAAGATTATCTTACTAAGCTCTTTAGCTGCTAAATCCCTCCCTGAAGTACAAATCAGAGTCTATCTTCAACAAGGGTGGAAGCATAAAATACAAAAGTCATGGCATTTGAACATTGTAAATTTTTGTTTGAAGATAGTGGGCAAGAAATTTTGAGAAACATTTTTCTGGGCCTGAAGGTCTATAAGTTGCACTGAATCATCACTACTTACTGAATCCCAGTGCCGGAGATGTTAATATCATTTTAAAAATACCTTTGAGAGTGTGTGTGTGTGTGTGTGTGTGTGTGAGAGAGAGAGAGAGAGAGAGAGAGAGAGAGAGAGATTGACACCTGGGGTTTCTTTGTTTTTGTCTAATCGTAATACTTCTGCCTTAGCATAAGTCCACACGAATCTCTGTGTGTGTGTGTGTGTGTGTGTGTGTGTGCGCACGCGCATGAGCATGATAATTTGATATCTGGGGTTTTCTTGTCTTTGTCTCATCGTAATAGTTATGGCTTAGCATAAGTCCACACAAATCTGGGAAGCTATACTCTACAAAGGTAATCATATTAGTAAATTGTAGCATAAAAATGGGACTCTTCTCTAGGGATGTTCTCCCTATTTTTTTTTTTTTTTTTTTCAGTAAGAAGGAAAGTGTACGCCCCCAAAACAAAGAACCATTACAGAAAGTCAGGCTGTTTTTTCATCCTGTTCCAATTTGACCTGAGTCCACACTTAACAAGAGGATTCAGTTGCTTTTCTTGTATATTTGTGTAGGGTCCCTGAGAGATTCTAGCAGTAACTAAATGGTAGGAAGCAAGCTAATGTCACTGTCCTCTCTGGAAAAGGTGATTTTTAGAGTAAAATATGATGAAATGCAGGAAGCTGGTGGTAATAAATTATTCAAGATAACAATAGTCTTAGGGCATCCAAAAGTTATCTTTTAAATAGTAGCCTACAGCTGAACTGCATATCAGAATATGGTTAACTTTGTACTTGGGGTTGACATGATCTTGTAGGTAAGGTTAAATAACAAGGATACCATTTTTCTCAATGCCATAAATATTTCCACTTTTAATCCATGATTAAGCACTCCTACTGAATTGAAAATGCATTTGATGAGGTAATTTAACTAATATATCTTTTAGTACCCTGTGTTTTCAGTCAATACAAAACTACTTGCGTGAAGTCATTGGTGAATGTAGCTTCAGGAAAATTACAAGATATCTATTAAAAAATCAAATTTCTGAGAGCAATACTTTAATTTTTCCTAAAATTCCACTTTGAAATCTCCAATTAACCCTCTGTTTGACCTCTACTTCAAGAGATGCGAGTATAAAAGCCTTCAAGGCAATGGTTAATTGGATACACACTTTCTAAGTGAGAAGTTTGAAGAAGCACTTTTATAACTAATTCTTTAGAAGTAGACATCTATTTGACTGAGGTATTTCAGTCTAATTTTTGCATTTCACAAAACAGCTGACCTTCTTATGGTTTTCTGTTTAAAAATTGTTTTAGAAATTGTTATTTCAATTAAGAAAAATTAATATCTATCAGTTTGCAAGATGAATTCCTCTCAAAGACACAAAGACAAGCTAGAAAGTCAACATTGTCAATTTCTCTGTTTTTTCCTGTTGTATTTTTAGAATGAATAATATCTAAAAACCCTATAAATTCTAAAATTCTGTAAATTCTGTTGTCCAAAGAATTATGAATTGATGTCCTTTTTAGGATAAAAATACCCTTGGCTTAAGATTTTACAAAAATTGTGGCCTAACAAATGTATATTTTGATACAACTCCTGTTTCAAACAGCAATTGTAGGCAAAATATTTTTTAAAAAATAGCCAGATTCAGAAACAATATCTTTGTAGATTAGAAAAAGAAGGACTAAATAAAGTGATGATTAGAAATGAGCATTGGATTTTCTGTGCTATGAAAGCAGGAAAGAGTGGTGTTGGTTTGACCCTAGAGGGATATAGAGGTATAGAAGTACTCCATGCTAGATTTGGGACCAGAGATAGTCTTAAGGCTTGAAGCTGGGATGTGGTTGCACCACCTCTCAGTAACTAGCCCATGGCTGGGAAACTCTGAGCCTAGGGAGAAAGGACAGTATATTACAGAGAAAACCAACAATTTTCGGCTGTCACAGAGATTCTGCCTATAAAATATCACCATCACCATGACACTGGCAAAGTATGGCCTGCATGGAGGATAGTTGTCCTTGGGCAAGCTAGCCGCATAATCATTATTAAAAAAAAGGATGAGCACAGAGGGAAAAAAAGAGAAAAATAAGATACAAATGAACCAAAAAAGTGAAAACTTCTTATTTCACATTAATATACAAAAACAAATAGAAAGTGAAATTTGAAATCTAATTGTATGAAAGATCAATGATAAAATTATAACAAAGCACTGATAATTCATGAATTAAAAATAAAGTGGTATTCAATATTTTAAATTTATCTTCAAAGAAATAAATAAGGAAATTACATCTGCAAAAGATACGAAAGGAGGATATAAAAACATGATCAAATGAAGCAGGTAAATAAGAATTTGAAAGTGAAACAATGACATTTCCAGATGAAAATCAATGTTTGAAATTTAAAAATATGTGCAAGGGATAGGCTCTAGCCCCTATGAAAACAGTAAGTTGGAATATAAAATTGAGAAAAATTATAGAATTTTGCTTCAAAAGTTTAAAATGAAAAAAAAAAAGGTAAGTAGAAGAAAGATAAATTCAGGAGATGATTTTTTCTAAGAATAATTCAAGGACAGAAAGTCAAGGGAATAGCAAAGAAATAATACACAAATACCTAAACTCAGTGTTTTTAACATAATCTTTTTTCTCAGAAAAGCATGATATTAAAACAGTACCCAGTATATTAATATAGTAAATAAATGGAGACACAGACAGTCACAAGATGAGAAACTGAGCAACAGGGATAAAGAAATAATTTTAAATAAATATCAGAGAAACAAAATAAATTAACTAGTGTAAAGATCATAGGTATATAACAGTTTTTACCACTACAGTTAATGCTAAAAGAATGGAGCTAAAAGAAATACACTGGAATTACTTTACTAAACTTGAAGTTTTGACTTCTTTGCAAACGAAGTAATTGGAACTGAATTTCCACACACCCCATCCCCACCTGAAACAACTGAAAATTCAGACTTTATATGTAAACCAGTGGCTCTCAAGAAATTAGACATCAGGCAATGAAATACCGTGATCCCTTGGAGGCAGAAAATAAACAAACAAGGTTAGTTTGTAATTCTCTAGCTTACTGCTCAGAAATAGGTATTTCAAGCTATGGGGTAGAGTGGGAGAATCCAGGCAGAGATCCACAGAGTCCTTGATTTAAGGACACAGAACTGAGCATGCAGGCAAGTCAGGGTGTCCTCAAAGTGCAAACCAAGTACTAGAGAACAAAAAGAGCTGCATAGGGAAAGAACTCCCCAAATCTGCAAAAGATCCTCTTCAAGTCCAAATATCTACTGATCACTACAGGTGTGTGAGAAAACAAATGGAGACTGCCAAACAAATCACTTGAACAGGTTAGGGTGAACAGTGCCTGACACACAAACCAGGTTTCAAGTAATGCCTGTTCCCACCAGCCAGAGTGGAAATCGCCATAATTAATGTTACACTGAATAGAGTACTAAGATCTTGTATCAGTAGTAGAGAAAATTACTCTATACTAAAGGCTGCTTTGATCCAAGAATGGTCACAAGAAAGACCCAAAAGAATAAAATGTTCCCATTTGCATTTAGCAAATAAAGCTCAGAAGCTTCTATAGGACTGCAAAATATATCTGTGACATACAAGGTAAAATGTATAGCATCTGACACCCAATCAAAAATTATGAATCAGTCAAAAAGGCAGTAAACTATAACCCATAGCTAGAAGAAAAAATAATTAATGTTGACTCAGAAATGATACAGATGGCGGGATTACTAGATCAGGACTTTAAAAACTAACTGTATCCTATATCCCATCAAGAAACTAAATCAAAGAATAAACATATTAATGTGAGGTATGAAATAAATTACAAAGATCTAAACTTCTAGACAGGAAAACTATAATATCTGAGATGAAAAGTACACTGAAGGTGATAAAGGTTAGAAGAGATACGTCAGAAGCAAGAAGTAACACAATTGAAGGCATAGTAAAAAAAAAAAAGTATCAAAAAGGAAATGGAAAGAAAAAGGATTGAATGAAAACAAAATAAGCAGAGCATTGGTAAAGTGTGGAACAACTGCAAGCAACCAAATATGTGGGTATTAGAGTTCCATAGAGAGGGAGGAATTGGGTAGATACATTTAAATATATAATGGCCAAAGATATTCAAATGCAAATAAGAAGATAATAATACAACATCTTTAAAGTACTGGGGCAAAAAGGAAAAGTCACCTTATAGTCCTTTACTAAGAGAAAATAAATTTTAGAAAATGAAGGCAAAGCAAAGATTTATACAAACATAGATAACTAAAACACTTCATCACAAGCTGACTTTCATCAAAATAATTGGTAAGTCCGGGTGTGGTGGTGCACACCTGTCGTCCCAGCTACTTGGGAGGCTGAGGCAGGAGAATCGCTTGAACCTGGGAGGTGGGGGTTACAGTGAGCTGAGATTGTGCCACTGCACTCCAGCCTGGGCGACAGAATGAGATTCAATCTCAAAAAAAAAAGAGAAAGACAGAAAGAAATGTTAAGTCTTTCAAGCAAAAGGAAAATGATACCACATGGATCATTTATATGATATAAATGTGTATAGACAACGAAACACAGAATATCAAAAATAGTAGCTTCATGAGTAAATATATATATTTTTATTATTTAAATAACTAAAATATAATTCACTACTTACGAAAAGGATAAAACAATGTATTGTGGAATTTACAACATCTATTGAAATAAAATATACAACAGTATAAAAGCTTTGAAGGTCTAAATAGAAGTATACTCTTGTAAAGATAGACTGTATGTTAAGTAGCATAGTATATTTGAAAATAGATTGTGAGAAGTTAGAATGTATACCCTAAACTTTATAGCAACTACTAAAATAATACAAAGACTCATACCTGCAAAGTCAATGCAGGAAATAAAACAGAGTAATAAGAAAATACTAATCCAAAATAGGCAGAAAAATGAGAAAATGGAACAAAGAATGGATGGGACAAAGAAAAAAAAAACAAATAACAAGATGATCATTTAAACACAACCATATCAATAATTACAGTACAGGTAAATGGTCTAAACAATTAAACACAAAGATTGTCACATTGAAATTAAAAGCAAGCATGAATAACTGACTGGCTGTAAGGCATCTACTTCTACTTTATAAAGATGCAAATAGGTTGGGTGGAAAGAGTGTAAGGATGCAAAAAGTGTAAGAATGTAAACGGTTACACTATGCTAATACCAATGAAAATAACATTGGAGGTGGCTATATTAATAGCAAGGTATTTTTCAGAACAAACAATGTAACAGAGGTAAAGAGGATAATGAAAATGTGGTCAATTTATTAGGAAAACAGAAATTCTAACCATTACTTACAAGTAGCAGAAATTTCAAATATATAAAGCAAAAACTGATAAAACTGAAAGCATAAATAGACAATCCCACAACACTAATCTCGAAATAATTGATAGAACATGTAGACAGAAAAGCAGTGAGGATATAGAGTACTTGAAAACTCTATCCACCAACACTTTGTAATTGACGTTTTATAGAACATTCCGCTAAAAAATTGTAGGATACACATTCTTGTCAACTGTATACAGAACATTTACCAAGACAGACTATATTATGGGCCATAAAATCAATAAATTTTAGATGATGTAATTATTACAAAACATGTTCCTTAACTATAATGCAGTTAAATTATGAATCAATAACATAAAAATACCTAGAAAATCTGCAAATATTTGGAAACAATATAAAACCCATGGAGAGTCAACTTGAAGTTATTTGTCTTTCATTTAAGTGAGGATATTTAACATGATTTTTCATTTCTTTCTAGCCACATTCAGCTAGAGAATTGGATTTTAACTATGGTTGTGTTTTACCCAAACAACCAACATGAAAAGAGAGAGGAGCAAGATTGTTAGGGACATATACAATTAATTTATTACAAAAGGGGATCTTGGACATCACAGAATGTATAAATGGTAAAACAGTATATAAAGGAAGAGAACTAGAAGGATCCCCAGGAAGGATAAAGGGTAGCTGGTGTTGGGGATGGAGTTGGAAAGACAGCAGTGGTGGTCAGAGAGTAACTCTTGAAGTTTTTATTATAAAGAGTTTGCAATTATTGCTATTGATAATTGTTCAAATTAAAAAACAATTTCAGGTTGATAAATAAATATATTCAGAAGGAGAAAAGGTGAAAATCTAGAGAGTAACATTTAAAATTCAGACACAATAAAAAAGTGGAAAAATAAGTGGAGAATGGAAGAATGTATTTATAACATTTGTAACTAATAAAGAAACAGACAACAGAAAATAAGAATGTCAAAAGAGTAATAATAAAAACAAGCACTCGTAGACATATGGACAAATACTATGAATAAGTCACTCAAATATTTATGTGCTATGTCTATAGCACATAAATAATGCTTAATCTCATTAAGAAAGAAAGAAAGCACATTTAAGAAAATGAAATCCCTCCCTTAGGCAAGAATTCAAAAGGTTATTTATCCCAATACATAGAAACATAAGAATTCTCATATTGATTGGAATATGAATTTGTCAATCACTTTGGAAGGCAAGTTGGTAAAATCTAGGGAAACAGAAGAGATGCATAGGTTACAAATCAGCAATTCTGATTCTGGATAAATACTCAAACATATATATGTCATTGACTCTAATATCATTAACAATGTGTAGAAATCATAATAGCCACTAAAGGAAGAATAAGGAATTCAATGGAGATGTTGTTATACAATACATTAAAACATTGCATTTGAATTAAATGAACAAATATCAACATTGGGAGATTTCAAAAAGCAAGATTCACAAAATATAAGTTCAGTGTAATTCTGTTTATGTTAGAATTTCAATTAAAATAAACTAATACAATATTAGTGTTTGTGTATATGTATAAATATAGCTGTATAAAAACTGTATACAATAAACATGAAATGGAGATTTCCTCTGGAAATGGATAAGAATGAAATTGCACAGTATATGGGAAGTAAAAGCTGACTTTAACTACTCTGTTTCATTTTTGTAAAAAACATCTTAGAGAAATATAAAAAGTGATCAAATTTGTTTCTAACTGGTTGATGGATATAGAGTTAGAGTAGTTACCCTTATATTTGCTTTTATTTTTTAAATACGTGATTGTAAAAAGAAAGAATATTTGAAATGTTGGTATAGCTTATTATATCAATGTCCGTGGAGGGATATTCAGGGAGTACTATGAGATCTGGATGAGCTATATAATAACTAATGAAATTTATGTTATTGACTT